>NW_026652288.1:104179150-104330998 GCF_009828535.3 Hylobates moloch
ACTCTACCTCAAAAAATAAAATAAAAAATAAGATTATGAAATGTGAAATCTGAAGCAGTAGTTAGTAATAAGGAGAGATTTTAAGCCCTTTTGAGCTACAAGAAGTCTTTGTAAAATCAATCTTGAAGATAACAAATTAAAACCATAACAACTGCCTTTGAAATAAGTAGTAATTTAAAAAATAAATAGTAGAGTATAAGTAGTGTTTTTTGTTTCCTCATAAAAAATTCCTTGAGCTCTTACTGGATGTCACGCACTGTACTAGAGATTTAGGAAACAGCGAGCGGTAAAACAAGCCCTGCTCTCATGGTGTCTAAGTGAAGGAAACACAATTAGTAAACAGATATGAAATATGTATACATGTAAGGTATTACAAGTGCTTTTAAGAAAAGCAGGATAAGAGGAGACAGAGTAACAGAAGATTCCATTTTAAACATTTAAGAAAAATTAAAATATTCATGGTTGAACAGTTAATGTGATTTTTTTGTTATATTCCACAGTTAAATTAAACCTTAAGTCATTTAAACTTTGTTCCTTTTGTAAGTAGTTTTGGTTGAAAGTCTTTGCTTATTGGCCGGGCGCGGTGGCTGACGCTTGTAATCCCAGCACTGTGGGAGGCCGAGGCGGGCGGATCACGAGGTCAGGAGATCGAGACCACGGTGAAACCCCGTCTCTACTAAAAATATAAAAAATTAGCCGGGCGTGGTGGCGGGCGCCTGTAGTCCCAGCTACTCGGAGAGGCTGAGGCAGGAGAATGGCGTGAACCCGGGAGGCGGAGCTTGCAGTGAGCCAAGATCGCGTCACTGCACTCCAGCCTGGGCGACAGAGCGAGACACCGTCTCAAAAAAAAAAAAAAAAAAAAAAAGAAAGAAAGTCTTTGCTTATTTAAAATTGTACTGCTATTGCAGTATTTTCTTTGGTTGAGGTACACCACAGTCTTAATTTCTTACGTCACGACATTCATCAGTTCATTAGAAAAGTATAGTCAACAGACAAAACTGCCTCACATTTATTTTAAAGTAAATATTGCTCAAGGCAATGAGAAGCCACAGACTGAAAGTATTTACCAAAAAAAAATTATACGTATATTTCTGATAAAGAACTGTTACCCAAAATATACAACGAACTCTTAAAACTCAACAATAAGAAAACATACAGCCCAAATAAAAACTGAGCAAAAGGAGGCCGGACACGATGGCTCATGACTATATCACAGCACTTTGAGACTGAGGCGGGCATATCACTCGAGGTCAGGAGTTTGAGACCAGCCTGTCCAACAGTGTGAAACCCTGTCTCTACAAAAAATACAAAAAATTAGGCGGGTGTGGTGGTGCACCTGCAATCCCAGGTACTCATGAGGCTAAGGCACGGAGAATCGCTTGAACCCAGGAGGCAGAGGCTGCAGTGAGCCAAGATCGCGCCACTGCACTCCAGCCTGGGCAACAGAGTGAGGCTCTCTGTCTCTCAAAACAAAAACAAACAAAAAAACCCACTGGGCAAAAGACCTGAGCAGACACCTTACTAAAGAAAATACACAGACAAGCCAGGCGTGATGGTGCATGCCTGTAGTCCCGGCTACCCTGGAAGCTGAGGCAAGAAGATAACTTGAGCCCAGGAGTTTGAGGCTGCAATGAGCTATGACTGTATCACTGCACTGCAGCCTGGGCAACAAAATGAGACCCTGTCTCTTTAAAAAAAAAAAAAAAAGAAAGAAAGAAAAAAAGGAGAAGGAGAAACACAGATGGCAAATAAGTAGGTGAAAAGATACCCCACATAATATGTCATTAGAGAATTGCAGATTAAACAAGGAGAAACCACTGCACACCTATTAGAATGATCAAAATCTAGAACATGGACAACACCAAATGCTGGTGAGGATGTTCAGCAAAAGGAACTCTCATTCTTTGTTGATGGGAAAGAAAAATGGTACAGCCATTTTGGAAGATAGTTAAGCAGTTTCTTTAAAAAAGAAATACATACTTTTTATTTTCTAAAGAGACGGGATCTCACTATGTTGTGCAGGCTGGTCTCGAACTCCTGAGTTAACGTGATCCTCCCGCCTCAGCCCCGCAAAGTGCTGGGATTATAGGTATGAGCGGCCATACCCAGCCTACGAAATACATTCTTGCCATACTATCCAGCAATCATTCTCCTTGGTATTCACCCAAATGAGCTGAAAACATATCCACACAAAAACCTGTACAGGGATGTTACACCAGCTTTGGAAGCAACCAAGATGTCTTTCACTAGGTGAATGGATAAGGTGTGTACATCCAGACAACAGAGTATCATTCAGCACTAAAAAGAAATAGAGAAACCTTAAGTGCATATTACAGGTTGAGCATCCCTAAATCAAAAATAGAAAATACAAAATGCTACAAAATCTGAGGCTTTTTGAGCAACCACATGACACTCAAAGAAAATGATCACTAGAGTATTTCAGATTTTGAATTCATGGATTAGAGATGCTGAACCAGTATAATCCAAATATTCCAGAATCAAAAAAATCTGAAACCCAAAACACCTGTGGTCCCAAGCATTTCAGATAAAGGATACTTAACCTGTACTAAGTGAAAGACGCCAATCTTTAAAAGCTATACACTATATTATTTCAACAACATGACATTCTAAAAAAAAGACAAAACTATGGAGATAGTAAAAATATCGGTAGCTGCTGGGAGTTGGGGTAAAGGGAGGGATGAATCAGTAAAGCCCAGAGAATGTTAAGGCAGTGAAACTATTCTGCATGACCCTATAATGGTCGCTACATGTCATTATACATTTATCTAAACATAAGAATGAACGTTAATGGAAACCATGGACTTTGGGTGATAACAATGTGTCAATGTAGGCTCAATGCTTGTAACAAATGTACCATTCTGGTACAGGATGTTGATGGTGGGGAAGGTTCTATGTGTCAGAGCAGAGAATTTAATAATTCTCTGGACTTTCTGCTCAATTTTGCTGTGAAACTAAAGCAGCTCTAAAAAAGTCTTTTTTTTTTTTTTGAGATGGAGTCTCGCTCTGTTGCCAGGCTGGAGTGCAGTGGTGCAGTGGCTCACTGCAACCTCCGCCTCCCGGGTTCAAGAGATTCTCCTGCCTCAGCCTCCCGAGTAACCGGGACTACAGGCGTGCACCACCATGCCCAGCTAATTTTTGTATTTTTAGTAGAGACGGGATTTCACCATGTTGGCCAGGCCGGCCTCGATCTCTTCACCTCGTGATCTGCTGGCCTTGGCCTCCCAAAGTGCGGGGATTACAGTCCTGAGCCACCATGCCCAGCCAAGTCCATTTTTTAAAAAAGTAAATATTGTCTTCAGCCAAAAAAGGTAAGTTCTTTTTATTAAAGAGATACCAGATAAACCACTTACTAACATTTGTATCATTTATTTTTAAATATTTTCAGATATATGACTTTATTGCATACCATTGATTTGATAAATTTTTGCATGTGCAAAAGATAAAAACTTTATTTAGAAAAAATAAAATATATATGCAAAATGACAAATGTATTTTTATGAGTCAGTAAATTTTTTAACATTTCAAATCATAGAAGGTGAAATTTTAGGATGGAAAAAAAATGCTAAAAAGGTGAATACAACCCACAGATTGGGAGGTGTGATTTTTATTAACAAAGGATTAGACTATCTACAAATTCTACAAATCAAAAAGAAATGGACAAACAGGCCAATAGAAAAATAAGAAGAAAATATAAATAGGCAACTTATAGAAGAGGAAATATGAATGAACAATTAACATGAAAAGATGCTCAATGTCAAATGGGCGTGGTGGCTCATGCCTGTAATCCCAGCACTTTGGGAGGCCGAGGTGGGCGGATCATGAGGTCAGGAGTTCGAGACCACCCTGGCTAACACTGGGAAACCCTGTCTCTACTAAAAATACAAAAAGTTAGCCGGGCATGGTGGCACATGCCTGTAGTCCCAGCTACTTGGGAGGCTGAGGCAGGAGAGAATCGCTTGAACCCAGGAGGCAGAGGCTGCAGTGAGCCAAGATTGCGCCATTGCACTCTCGCCTGGTGACAGAGCAAGACACTGTCCAAAAAAAAAAAATCCTCAACATCACCAGCGGTTAAGAAATACAAATTTAAAATCACGAAATACCATTTCGCATCCATCAGATTAGCAAGAGTTTTAAAATCTGGGCATACAAAACATAGCAGAGGATATGAAACATACACCATCTCCTACATAGCTTGTAGGAGTGTATACTGATATAACGCCTTTAGAAAGCATTTGGCACATACCCTTCAACTTGGTAGTTCCACTCCCTAGCTCTCACATGTGCACAAACATACATGGAAATGTCATAGTAACACTACGAACACAGTGTTCATTTTTCACAAAAAAAATAGGAAATAAATATCTGGAAGAGAATGGATAACTGCAATGAAGTATTTTCTTATAATGAATTTCCAAGCAGCACAAAAACTGTGAAAATAAACTAAAGGAATGTGTCAATTTGGTTGAATCTCACAACACTAGAAGAACATGTCCAACAAAAGAGCAGCTCTTTCAACTTAAGTTTAATATGTATCTATCTTAAAATGTAAAAGAAATTATCCTCACTTGTAAAACCAATTTGCCTTCAAGACCATAAATATTAAGATCTCGTCCTTTTTTTTTTTTTTTTTTTAGGAGACAGGGTCTCTGTCACCCATGCTGAAGTACAGTGACACAATAATGACTCACTGCAGCCTCAACTCCTGTGCTCAAGCAATCCTGCCTCAGCCGCCTGAGTCGCTGGGACTACAGCTGGGCATCACAATGCCTGGCTAATTTTTTTTTTTTTTTTTTTTAACTTTTTGCAGTGACTGGGTCTCCCATTGTTGCCCTAGCTGGTTGTGAACTCCTGGCTTCGAGCAATCCTCCCGCCTTAGCGTCCCAAAGTGTTGACATCACAGGCGTGAGCCACCACATCTGGCCTCAAATCTTTATCTCCAACCTAGATCTCTCTCAGAGCTTTCAGACTGCCTAATGAACATCTCTACCTGAATGTACCATGCATAACTCAAAAACGGGCATCAAATTCTCCAAAAATCTGTTGTTCTGTGAGCAGCAACACCATTCACAGTTGCTCAAGACATAAATCTAGATATCATCCTGAATTCTTTCTTCCTCATGCCCCATATCCAAGCAATCACAATGTCCTATTACCATTCTACCTCCTAAATACCTTGATGCTATCTCACTCTTATCTCCGCTAACTACCAAAAGCAGACCATCATTTCTTCTCACCTGGATTATAGCAACCACCTTCTAAAGGACTCTCTTGCCCCAATGCAGTTAATTACATCGACACACTGCAAGTATCATGTTCTTTAACAAGCATAAATATGATCAAGAAACTGTCAACAGCTGGGTACAGTGGCTCACACCTGTAATCCTAGCACTTTGGGAGGCCAAGGTAGGAGGATTGCTTGAGCCCAGGAGTTCAAGGCCAGCCTGGGCAACATACAGAAACTCCATCTCTACAAAAAATTTTAAAAATTAGCCAGGCATGGTGGTATGTACCTGTAGTCCCAGCTATTAAGGAGGCTGAGGTGGGAGGATCGCTTGAGCCTTGGAGTTCAAGGTTGCAGTGAGCCACAATCGCACCCCAGCCTGGGTGACAGAGTGAGATCCTGTATTTTTCTATGGCACTCCACTATCCTCAGGTTACAGTCCTTATTGTGACTCAAAAGGCCCACGATTTGACCCTTATTTAAAATGCCTCCATTCTCCACATTCTATACTCTTTTCTTACATTTGGGCCTTTGAACTTACAGTTGTCTCTGCCAGAAGCCCTCTTCTCTTCTTAAACTGTACTTCACCTTGGTAATTCCAAATTTGTCTTTCACTTGTCAATTTAAATATTCCTTACCTTAAGAAGCTTTCCTTTCCTATGCAGGACAGAAGTCTTTCTCATCCTCCCCCACAGTTCCCAGGATTCACTTAAATTCTATCATTTACACTGTAATTTCAGTGTCCATCTGCTTTTCAATAATCCCAATATGACAAGCTACATGAGGGCAGAGATGGGAGTCTTGCTCACCATTAAAGCTGCAAAACCTAGCTCAAAGGATTAAAAGGTAGAATTTCCTTCAAAAAGGGAGAACCTGCTGCTCTGTTGTTCTTGCCACGACAGGGGTGCAGTGGTACCATCACAGCTCACTGCAGCCTCAAACTCCAAGACTCAAGTAATTCTCCAATCTTATGCTTCAGCCTCTCAGGTAGCTGGGACTACAGACACACGCCTCCACACCCAGCTAACTTTTTAATTTTTGTAGAAACAGGTCTGGCTATGTTGCCCAGTCTGGTCTCAAACACCTGGCCTCAAGCAATCCTCCCACCACGGCGTCCCCAAGTGCTAGGATCACAGGCATGAGCCACCGCACCCAGGCCAAGTAACTGCTCTATCAATTTGCCATTAACTTGTTTCAGGTCCTTGCTCAGTCTGCCTTAAAACGCAACTTCAAGATTGTTTATAATAGTTGCTTAACTATTAAAGAGATAAACAATAAGTCCAGATAAAAACACTGTCCTACACAAGTGTTTTGTAGTGAGTACCACCCCCTAAATATTATATATGGGGCTATTCAAAAATATTGAGACACTATATAATAACATGGAGATGCTTGCAATAGACTGTATTGTTTTCTATTCTATTTCTCTTTGCTTCAATTTCCTTTTTTATGATATTAGCCCATTTTCTACTGAGGTAGTATCAGCATAAAAAAAATGTTTAGCTGCCTTATCGAGACAAAATTCAAATACCATACCCATTTGAAGTGTACAATTCAATAGTTTTTAATATACTCAGAGTTGTGCACCCATCACCGCAATCTAATTTTAGAACATTTCATCATCCCAAAAAGAAATCCCATACCCATTAGCAGTCACTTCCCATTACCTCTTTCCCTGCGCCCAGCCCTAGGCAACCATTAATCGACTTTCTGTCTGGGTAGATCAGCCTATACGCAACATTTCATTCAACTGGAATTGCAGGACATTTTTCCATGCTCTCCAAATACATAGGATTTGAAACTTCTTTCACATTTTTTCAAATATTTTCCTATCTTTCACTTACTGGGGGAGAAGTTTTTTCTTTAAGACCAGTTAAATGCAGTAGTGAGTAGAGGGGAAGGAGCAGAACAAGGAGATCAATCTGTAACTGACTGAACAATCAACTGAGATCACTGACTACCTTCAGACCAGCCAGGGGGAGGGGTAATATTTTTATATAGTAAAATCTATTTCAAGGCATTTGTCTTTGGTGTCATGCTTAGAAAGACTGTCCCAAGCTAGCATACATTTTCATGTATATTTTCCAATACTACATTCACAGCTTCAATTTTAACATCTAAAGCATTATTACTCCATCTAAAATTTATTCTAGGGAAATGTATGTATCCTACTCAAACAGGCAGTTGTCTCTCATTATTATCTAGTAACTATCCTTTTCCCCTTGATTTTAAATAACACCTTCACCATTCTCTAAAGTCTTACATACATTGGGGTCTGTCTTTGGATTTTTAAAACTTCTGTTCATCTGTCTGTTCTAGGTTGAATCTATACTTCAACAATACATTTTAAAGTTTGATATGGGACATTGTCCTCATCGCTCTTATTTTTCAAAATCTTGGCTAGTCTCGCATGTTTTTTCTTTTACATAAATTTTAAAATGCTGATTGACATTGCATTTATATTTATACATTAGGAAGAATTTATACTTTTGCAATGTTGAGTCTTCATGTAACAGATACAATTCCTGACTCATATTTCCCCCTTTCTGTCAAGTTTTATAGTTGTTTTATAAATTATGAAGTCCTATACATTTTATGTTAATTTCATTTCTATTTATAGTTTTTGTTATTAATATAAATGGAATTTCACCTCTACTTATTCCCTATCTGCTTACTAGTATACAGTAAAGTTCCTAACTTCATTTAATGTATACACACGCTTGGAGGTCTTTTGGAATTATTTTATTCATTTTCATTGTATCTTTTTTTGTTGTTTTGTTTTTTTTGAGACGGAGTCTCACTCTGTCTCCCAGGCTGGAGTGCAGTGGCGCGATCTCGGCTCACTGCAAGCTCCGCCTGCCGGGTTCATGCCATTCTCCTGCCTCAGCCTCCCAAGTAGCTGGGACTACAGGCGCGTGCCACCACGCCCAACTAATTTTTTGTATTTTTAGTAGAGATGGGGTTTCACCATGTTAGCCAGGATGGTCTCGATCTCCTGACCTCGTGATCCACCGGCCTCGGCCTCCCAAAGTGCTGGGATTACAGACGTGAGCCACTGCGTCTGGCCAATTTTCATTATATCTACCTTATAATCAGACCTAAATATTCTAAGCTGAAAAAGGCATACAGTGATAAGATCAGAAAATATACCCACTTGTTACCATACTCAACAAGCTAAATCTCCCGAAGAAGACAAGAGATAACTTCCAAATAAACAGCAGAATGAATTACACAGCCATGAGCATGAGTAAAGAGGATCACGAATGGAAGTAAAAGAATAACCCTGTTCCACTCAGAGTCCATCAGCCATAAAAAAGTGACTGACAGCCGGGCACAGTGACTCACACCTGTAATCCCAGCACTTTGGGAGGCCACGGCGGGTGGACAGCTTGAGGACAGGAGTTCAAGACTACTCTGGACAACATAGTGAAACCCCATCTCTACTAAAAATACAAAAATTAGCTGGGTGTCCAAGACTCTCTTTCAAATAAAAAAAGCGACTTACTACTTAACACTTTGAAATACTGAATTTGTCTAACAAACTGACATATATTTGTTTTCCTGGGGGAAAAAACTGACATGCCACAAAAACATATCCTTGTTTAAGAGGAATCTCACTAAATCTGGAACAAATTATGATAGAAAGATGATGAAAATTTATTCAGTGGTGAACTATTTGGAATGATTTTTGTGTTGATTTTTGGGTGAGGGGGATAGCTGTGTTGCTTTTCCTTCTTTTGGGCATTTGGATACCCTTTCAGAGACTCATGATCAAAATTAATGACTTGACTATGCTAATCATAATAAATCTCGTTTTTTGGTTTTTTGAGACAGGGTCTCTCTCTGCTGCCCAGTCCAGTGTAGTGGCATGATCACAGCTCACTGAAACTTCAAATTCCTGGGCTCAAACTGAAGAATCACTTTTTTACTTCTTTGCTTCCTTCTTTTCCTTCTTCTTTACAGAGTCTTGCTCTATCACCCAAGCTGGAATGCAGTGATGCAATCATAACTCACTGAAGCACAAACTCCTAGGCTCAAGGGATCCTCATACCTCAGCCCCCCAAGTAGCTGAGACTACAGGAGAGTACCATCATGCTCAGCTAATTCTTTTTTTTTTTTGAGATAGAGTCTCACTCTGTCGCCCAGGCGGGAGTGCAGTGGCACAATATTGGCTCACTGAAACCTCTGCCTCCTGGGTTCAAGCAATTCTCCTGCCTCAGCCTCCCTAGTAGCTGGGATTACAGGCGCCCACAACCACACCCAGCTAATTTTTATATTTTCAGTAGAGACAAGGTTTCACCATGTTGGCCAGGCTGGTCTCGAACTCCTGACCTCAGGTTATCCATCCACCTCGGCCTCCCAAAGTGCTGGGATTGCAGGCGTGAGCCACCACGCCTGGCCTAATTCCTTATTTTTGGTGTTTTCTTCTTTTGTATTTATCTAATTCCTTTCAAGTACTTTGGTGGAATTGATTTGTTTTCTCTATTTTTAAAATAAAGGGTTAAAATGGGTTATTATTTCTCTGATGTCTCACAGCTCAGATTTTAGGATTCTCAAAACTTTGAGGCCATAGTGACTCACATCTGTGAGGCCAAGGTGGGAGGACTGTTTGAGGCCAGGAGTTCAAGATCAGCCTGGGCAACACACTGAGACCTCATCTCTACAAAAAAATAAGCAAAATCAGTCAGGCGTGGTGGCACATGCCTATAGTCCCAGCTACTCAGGAGGCTGAGGTGGGAGTATCGCTTGAGCCTGAGAGGGCGAGGCTACAGTGAGGCATGATCATGCCACAGCACTACAGCCTGGGTGACAGAGTGAGACCTTGTCTCAAAAAACAATAAACAAGAAACAAAACTTTGAGAAAAGTAGGGTAATTTTTTTTTCTTTCCTTCTTGTTTTTTCAATAGAGATGGGATCTTGCTTTGTAGCCCAGGTTGGTCTTAAACTCCTGGCTTCAAGTGATCCTCCTACCTCATCCCCCAACATGTTGGTATGAGACACCACACCCAGCCAATGATATTATTTGGATTTTTATAGATAATAAATAAGTCAGATATAAAGCACATAGGCCAATATGACAGCAAATTAATGACAGTAAGGATTAGAACACAGAATATATTCTATTGTCCAGGTGCTAGAAATGTTGAGATTTGCTTTCTACTAAGGAATGTCACACACACTCCTGACTTCATCCCCAATAATTAGTTTATTATTGCTGGAATGGGAAATGCAGGAATGAGAATTACATTAATTAAGTCTGGCTGGGATAAATGGCTCGTGCCTGTAATCCCAGCTCTTTGGGAGGCCGAGGTGGGCAAATCACTTGAGCCTAGGAGTTTGAAACCAGCCTAAATAACATGGTGAAACCCAGACTCTACCAAACGTACAAAAAAATTGGCCAGATGTCTAACATGTAAGTCTTTAATCCATCTTGAATTAATTTTTGTATAAGGTGTAAGGAAGGGATCCAGCTTCAGCTTTCTACATATGGCTAGCCAGTTTTCCCAGCACCATTTATTAAATAGGGAATCCTTTCCCCATTTCTTGTTTTTGTCAGGTTTGTCAAAGATCAGATAGTTGTAGATATGCGGCATCATTTCTGAGGGCTCTGTTCTGTTCCATTGATCTATGTCTCTGTTGTGATACCAGTACCATGCTGTTTTGGTTACTGTAGCCTTGTAGTATAGTTTGAAGTCAGGTAGCCTGATGCCTCCAGCTTTGTTCTTTTGGCTTAGGATTGACTTGGCGATGCGGGCTCTTTTTTGGTTCCATATCATAGGTAGGAATTGAACAATGAGAACTCATGGACACAGGAAGGGGAACATCACACTCCGGGGACTGTTGTGGGGTTGGGGGAGGGGGGAGGGACAGCATTAGGAGATATACCTAATGCTAAATGACGAGTTAATGGGTGCAGGAAATCAACATGGCACATGGATACATATGTAACAAACCTGCACATTGTGCACATGTACCCTAAAACCTAAAGTATAATAACAATTAAAAAAAAAAAATTGGCCAGATGTGGTGGTACCCAGCTACTCAGGAGGCTCAGGCAAGAGGATCGCTTGAGCTCAGGAGGTGAAGGTTGTAGTGAGCTGAGATCATGCCACCACACTCCAGCACGGGCAACACAGTGAGAACCCATCTCAAAAACAAAAACAAAAACTTTTATTAAGTCTCATTTATTAAGATATTTTACAGTCTTTGCTTTACATCATGCAACAGGGAATTATCAAAGTAATATATTGATCAGAAACCACCACAGTACGCCGGGCGAAGTGGCTCATGCCTAAAATCCCAGCACTTTGGGAGGCCAAGGCAGATGGATCACCTGAGGTCAAGAGTTCGAGACTAGCCTGGCCAACGTGGTGAAACCTCACCTCTACTAAAATACAAAAATAAAAATTAGCCAGGCGTGGTGGTGTGTGCCTGTAATTCCAGCTACTAGGGAGGGTGAGGTGCAAGAATTGCTTCAACACAGGAGGCAGAAGTTGCAGTAAGCCAAGACTGCACCATTGCACGGCAGCCTGGGTGACCGAGTGAGACTGTCTCAGGTTTAAAAAAAAAAAAGGCATTTGACAAAATTAGTCATTCTTTATTTAAAATTCTATTTTAAAAATAAAAAGAGACAGCCAGGCACAGTTGTTCATGCCTATAATCCTAGCACTTTGGGAGGCTTAGGCAGGAGGATTAGTACTTGAGTCCAGGAGTTCGAGATCAGCCTGGGCAACATAACAAGACCCATCTCTACAAAAAAAATTGTTTTTAATTAGTCAGGCACGGTGGCACACGCCAATAGACCTAGTTACTCAGGAAGCTGATGTGGGAGGATCACTTGAGCTCAAGAGTTCAAGGCTACAGTGAGCTATGATCTCACCACTCCACTCCAGCCTAGATGACAATGGAAGACCCTGTCTCTAAAATAAAATAATTTTTAAAATAACTATTTCTTTATGATAATGCACACTCAGAAAAGAAAGATAGTATATGTAGTTGAACTAGACCTCCCTCATTTTCTTCTTTTAATGGAGCAAAATTTGGGAACATCTTTTAGAATTTTAAGTATATATCCTCTTTGAACCAAATTATTATGACCCTTTTAGGTATTTACGCTACAGATACATCAACGCAAATACAACAGGAGTATAGAGGGAAGTTTATAGAAAAAAGGAAATAAACTAAAAATGAAAACCCCATCAAGGGGCTGGTTAATCAAATTACAGAACAGCCATTCAATAATTAGTGTGCAGCCATTTAAAAGAATAAGGCAGATCTATATATATTAATAACAAAGAAAGACGAATATTGTATTGGTAAGTGGAAAAAAAAGCCAAGTGCAGAAGACTAAATATAACCTGATCCCATTCATGACAGAAAAATGTTAGCATATTTACATCCCAAATCAAATGCTAAGTTAATACTACTTAGAATTTATTTTAAATGTTTGTATTTTATTGTTCCAACTAACAAATTGTTTTTTAAAACTTTTACAAGAAAAAATAAAGCTTCACAATTTTTTTTAAAGACAAGAAAAAAAGCAGGGGCTTGCCAACTGAAGCTACAATACATATGAATGTTTGAAGTGGTCACTATGGCAATGTTTAGGTGACATGAAAGACAATTTTATTAGAGAGTAGAAGACACACCGGAGGGAGTAAATTAGAAGGCTTTAGCAAAGTTTAAAGGAAATGTAAAGATACTGAGAAATTTTGTGTATAAAAGTAAAAATGATGAAATGAGTATCACAGGGAGACTATCGTTAATACAGCGTAACAGTAGGGAGCAGTGGGTTGGACAGATTATCTCAAAACAAGCTATGATGACGCTGTCTATAGAGGGTTTGTTACTGACATCAGTTTGGGGTGTCATACAATAATTTTGTTTGATTTTTTTTTTGAGACAGTCTCGGTTTATCACCCAGGCTGGAGCACAGCTGTTCAGTCTGGGCTCACTGCAACCTCTGCCTTCTGGGCTCAAGCAATCCTTCTGCCTCAGTCTCCTGAGTAGCTCGGACTACAGGTGTGTGCCACCACAGCCAGCTAATTTTTGTATTTTGTGTTGAGATGGGGTTTTGCCACGTTGCCCAGGCCGCTCTTGAACTCATGGACTCAAGTGATTGGCCCACCTCGACCTCCCAAAGTGCTAGGATTACAGGCTTCAGCCACGGGGCAGGCCTATTTTTGTTACTAATTGTTACTAATCATTTGTTACTGAAATACAAATGTTAACATATCACCTGCCTGCTAGAAACATTTTAATGGCTATCCACTGCAATTTTTTTTGTTGTTTTTTTGTTTTGTTTTGTTTTTGAGATGGAGTCTCGCTCTTTTGCCCAGGCCAGACTGCAGTGGTGCTATCTCGGCTCACTGCCAGCTCCGCCTCCTGGATTCATGCCATTCTCCTGCCTCAGCCTCCCAAGTAGCTGGGACTTACAGGCGCCTGCCACCGCACCTGGCTCATTCTTTGTATTTTTAGTAGAGACGGGGTTTCACCGTGTTAGCCAAGATGGTCTCGATCTCCTGACCTCGTGATCCACCCGCCTCGGCCTCCCAAAGTGCTGGAATTACAGGAGTGAGCCACTGCGCCCGGCCTGCAATTTTTTTTGTTTTTGAGACAGAGTCTTGCTCTGTCTGGGCTGGAGTGCAGTGGTGCCATCTCAGCTCACTGCAACCTCCAGCTCCCAGGTTCAAGTGATTCTCCTGCCTCAGCCTCCCAAGTAGAAGGGATTACGAGCACAAGCCACCATGCCCAGCTAATTTTTTGTATTTTTAGTAGAGACAGGGTTTCAAAATGTTGGCCAGGCTGGTCTCCAACTCCTAACCTCAAGGGATCCACCCGCCTCAGCCTTCCAAAGTGCTGGGATTACAGGTGTGAGCCACTGCACCCAGCCCTATTGCAATTTTGAATGATTTACTTGTTCTATAGTGATAGAATAAGGAATAGGATTATAGACAGCCAATGGAAAACTATGCCTTGCCTTTTTAACCATTAGGTTAAAGAGAGGAAAGGACTAAAAATCATTGTACTTTATTATTATCTGTTTATATATAATGAATTATATGTAATTCAGTCTGATAATTCTGAGACGTTTAGAACAGTGGTCCTTAAAGGTTCACATCAGAATCACCTAGACAGCATTTTGAAAGTATCTATGCCTGAGTCCTATTCACCTCTAGAAGTTCTCATTCAGTAGGTCTGGGGCAGATTCCAAATAAAGGCATTTTGGAAAAATCTCCTCAGGTGATTCTGATGTGCATCGCTTATTTGACTTCTCAAATGATGAAATAAACATTAAAATAAACCAAATGAAAACATTCATAATATAGAAGGCAAGGTCTTGACACGAAGTCATCCATTATCTTTCTTAGGATCAAACTCTACCTTCATAACAGTGTCTTACTTTTACTTCAATGATCACTACTAGCACCTGTCGCCAGGATACAGCTGCTGGGTTCAAACCAAAAGAGATGCCATTGTTTGTATTTGCTGGAATCATAGGAAAGCAGTACTAGTAATGCATTAGTGCTGTAGTCATAGGAAAGATTACATACTACTTACACAATAGCTGATTGATGAGCAAGAAATCTCCTCTACAATAGTTGCTGTACAATTGTGAGTGGTGGTTTGAATTAAACAGTTTTGTAATTTGTACAGAAGTTTTCTATTGTCATAGTTAGTTTTCTTCCATACCTAAAAGATTTGAGTTTTTAAATGAATACTGTAAAAGCAGGATTTTTGTTTTAATTTCCTTTCATACTTCACCTGGAAAGATTATTTCTAAATACCTTAAAATATGTTCTTTCCAAGAGATTCAGAAATATATAGTAAGTTATTCTTGCTATGAATTCTTTTCCTAACCAAATATTTAGAAATAAGTTCCTTTGTTATATACATCTTGACACTATTATATAAAGAACACTTCTGCTATTCCATTATATCCAAAATGGAAGTTTTGGATACCAGACAACTTTCACATACAAGTTAACCTTCCAGGTCATTTTTTGTGTATCAAAAAAAATGAGGTATCAGAGGTTATATTTTTTAACCTCTTATGAAATGAATCAGACACAAAAACAGAGAAGTGTATAATGTACTCCCTTGTACCCATTACCCAGTTTCAATTATCAGAACTTTGCCATTCCTGCTTCGTATAGTCCTGTCCCTTTTTTTTAACTGATGTATTTTAAAGCAAATCCTAGATGCTGTATTATTTTATTGATCCTTAACAGATAAGATTTTTAACAGAGCCTCTTTATCATTATCACACATAATAATAACAAAAAATCCTTAATGTCTCACGCTCATTTCATGATTGACTCTCCCTTACTGCCTCTGAATGTATTTTCACACTCAGTTTTCTTCAAGGTTGTATCTTTTTGTTCCATATTGTGACATGCTAAAATATTTTGCCTGAAAAGTCCATTTTGTTTTCTTTTTTATTTAGAGATAGAGTCTTTCTCTGTTGCCCAGGCTGGAGTGCAGTGTGTGTTGATCATAGCTCTCTGCAGCCTCAAAAGTGATTCTCTTGCCTCAGCCTCCCCAGTAGCTACAGAACTACAGGAATGCACTACTACACCTGGCTAATTTTTTTTTTTAATTTTCTGTAGAGACAAAGTCTTGCCATGTTGCCCAGGCTAAAAGTCAATGTCGTATGTACCACGCAAATCTGAACATGTCATATCTCTTTAAGAGCTTCTCACTATGTTTTCTATGATGAGCCCCCAAAATCCTTAACATGACACAAAATATCTTGCATGATTTGGCCCTTATTCAAATCCAAGGCCTCAGATATGACTGAGACTTCTCCTAGGCTCCACCATAATCCAAATTTTTCATTACTTTTTAAATCATTCCAACGATATGATGAATTAAACAAATCAGGAATGTACAGCTGGCTAAACGTAATGAAAAAGCAACCCACTCCATGAACCCTGATGGAATACTGATTCAAAGGAATAAAACTAGTAAAATTAGTCATAAAGGACATAACAGGCACAACTGGGAACATTTCAACATGGAATTACTTTTAGTGTTATAAATGTGGTTATGTAGGAGAATGTCCTTATTTTTAGGAGCTGCAGGTCAAACTTTCAAATGATTCAGAAAAAAAAAAAAGTACATGTGAGATGTATTTTATATACCTATGTATACATGCGTGTAAGATAAAAGAGATAGAGACACACATAAAGCAAATGTGCCAAAATAGTAACAACCGGTAACTCCAGATGAAGGTTAGACAGATGTTCATGTACAATCCTTTCTTGGATCTGTTCATTGTAGAAGTATTTCGGCCGGGTGTGGTGGCTCATGCCTGCAATCCCAGCACTTTGGGAGGCCGAGGCAGGTGCATCATCTAAGGTCAGGAGTTCGAGACCAGCCTGGCCAACATGGTGAAACCTCATCTCTACCAAAAACACCAAAATTAGCTGGGCATGGTGGCAGGCGCCTGTAATCCCAGCTACTTGGGAGGCTGAGGCACAAAAATCGCTTGAACCTGGGAGGTGGAGGTTGCAGTGAGCCGCAATCGCACCACTGCACTCCAGCCCAGACAACAAAGTAAGACTCCATCTCAAAAAAAAAAAAAAAAGTAAATATTTTAAGTTTTGCAGGCCATACAGTCCCCATTCCAACTACTCAACTCTGCCGTTGCAGCAAAAAAAAGCAACCATAAACAATATGTAAATAAATAAGCATGGCTCTATTCCAATAAAACTTTATTTACAGACACCGAAATTTTACATAATTTTCATGTGTCATGAAACTTTTTTTAAAACTATAAAATGTAAAAACTTAGCTCACATGTAGAAATGATGATATAATTTGCAGGGACTATTGACAAAAAAAAAAACAATCGAGCCTCTTGTTTGAAAGTTATTAAGAATTTCAAAATAGTAACAGCAGAGAATTAAACCAAGCACAGGGCCTTTCTCAGGGTGGGTCCCTGTATGACTACATAGCATGCATATCCACAAATCACGCAGGCCATAGTTTACCAACTCCTGGCTTAGATTCTACTGAAGATGGTTCAAGATTCAGAGCAGAAATGACTGAGTTCAAATCCCCCTCCTACCACTTAATAGTTGTGTTCTGTCCCCTAGTATAAATAGTATATATCTCAGAGTTGTGAATAAATGATTTATGTAAAATACTTAGAATGGTCATATATGTGTGTGTGTGTGTGTATATATATATACACATATATATACACACATATATATACACACATATATATATATACACACACACACATATATATATACACACATATATATATATATATTTTTTTTTTTTTTTTTGAAACAGAGTCTCGTTCTGTCACCCAGGCTGGAGTGCACTGGTGTCTCAGCTCACTGCAACCTCTACCTCCCTGGTTCAAGCAATTCCCCTGCCTCAGCCTCCCGAGTAGCTGGGATTACAGGTGCCTGCCCACCATGTCCAGCTCATTTTTTTTGTATTTCAGTAGAGACAGAGTTTCACCATGTTGGCCAGTCTGGTCTCGAACTCCTGACCTCAGACAATCCGCCTGCCTTGGCCTCCCAAAGTGCTGGGATTACAGGCGTGAGCCACCGTGCCCAGCTAGTCCTAGTATATATTAAGCATTTTATACATGCTAGTTCTCATTATATTTTAATAACTAAACAGTATTGACCAAGCACCACCATGCCTCACACCTGTAATCCCAGCATTTAGGGAGGCCACAGTGGGTGAACAGCTTGAGCTCAAGAGTTCAAGACCAGCCTGTGCAACATGGTAAAACCTCACCTCTACCAAAAAAAAAAAAAAAATACAAAAACAGTATTTTACATAGCCAACATACTACATTATTTTTCACTTTTCCTGTGTTCTGATAAACAACATAGGAAACAACATCCTTGTTCACATAACTTTGCATGCTTATCCTTTAATTCCTTAGAAGATATTCCTAGATGTAAAAATGCTAAATCAAAATATATGTATTTTTTAAATTCTGAAGTACTACTACTTTGTCCTTCAAAAAAGCTCAGGCCAAGCACGGTGGCTCACACCTGTAATCCAAAATAGTAACAAAATAGTAACAACAATAGCACTATGGGAGGCTGAGGCAGGCAGATCACTTGAGGTCAGGAATTCAAGACCAGCCTCGCCAGCATGGGAACATAAAAACTAGCCCGACATGGCCGGGCGCGGTGGCTCACGCTTGTAATCCCAGCACTGTGGGAGGCCGAGGCGGGTGGATCACGAGGTCAGGAGATCGAGACCACGGTGAAACCCCGTCTCTACTAAAAATACAAAAAATTAGCCGGGCGTGGTGGCGGGCGCCTGTAGTCCCAGCTACTCGGAGAGGCTGAGGCAGGAGAATGGCGTGAACCCGGGAGGCGGAGCTTGCATTGAGCCGAGATTGTGCCACTGCACTCCAGCCTGGGCGACAGAGCAAGACTCCGTCTCAAAAAAAAAAAAAAACTAAAAAAAAAAAAAAAAAAAAAAACTAGCCAGATATGATGGCAAAAGCCTGCAGTCCCAACTACTCAGGAGGCTAAGGCAGGAGATTGCTTGAACCTGGGAGGCAGAGGACACAGGGAGCCGAGATCATGCCTCTGCACTCCAGCCTGGGTGACAGAACAAGACTCTGTCTCTAAATAAATAAATAAATACATACAAAACATGGTTGTTTTAAGTTACTAAATATTAGGTTGGTTTGTTACACAGCAACAGATAATCAGAATATGATTTAAAAGTAAACACTGATTTTTAGGATTATAGATCTCCAAATGGATCTGTGTTTTCAAAGATTACCTTAGAAAAACATGTTTATTCCGGTGATTTGGGGGCTGCCCAAAAGCATCTTTTAAAATCACTCAAGGAGGCTCGGCGTGGTGGCTCATGCCTGTAATCCCAGCACTCTGGGGAGGTCAAGGCAGGCAGATCACTTGAGCTCAAGTTGTGAGACCAGCCTGGGCAACATGGTGAAACCCCATCACTACCAAAAAAAAATACAAAAAATTAGCCAGGCGTGGTGGCATGCACTTGTAGTCCCAGCTACTAGGGAGGCTGAGTTGAGAGCATTGCTTGAGCCCAGGAGGTGGAGGTTGTAGTGAGTGAAGATTGTGCCACTACACTCCAGCCTGGATGACAGAGTAAGACTCTGTCTCAAATAAATAAATAAATAAACAAATAATCACTCAAGGAGCCTTAGTTACATTTTTTTCAAATATCTCATTCTGATTCAGGTGGTCCAGGGACAATAGAAAAAGACTGTCTTATATTTTTCAAGTTGACTACTTTTTTTTTTGAGACGGAGTCTCACTCTGTCACCCAGGCTGGAGTGCAGTGGCACAATCTCGGCTCACTGCAAGCTCCGCCTCCTGGGTTCACGCCATTCTCCTGCCTCAGCCTCCCGAGTAGCTGGGACTACAGGCACCCGCCACCACGCCCGGCTAATTTTTTGCATTTTTAGTAGAGACAGGGTTTCACCGTGTTCACCAGGATGGTCTCAATCTCCTGATCTTGTGATCCACCTGCCTTGGCCTCCCAAAGTGCTGGGATTACAGGCGTGAGCCACCGCACCTGGCCAGTTTTGACTACTTTTTAGTCAACTAAAAAAATTTTAAGACCAGGTGCGGTGGTTCACGCCTATAATCCCACTTGGGGAGGCCAAGATGGGAGGATAGCTTCAGCCCAAGAGTTCAAGACCAGCCTGGGCAACATAGTGAGATTTCGTCTCTACAAAAAAAATTAAAAAATTATCTGGGCACAGTGACACACACCTGCAGTCCCAGCTATTCAAGAGGCTGTGGTGAGAGGATCATTTGAGCCAAGAGGTCAAGGCTGCAGTAAGCCATGATTGTGCCACTGCACTCCAGCCTGAGTGATAGAGTGAGACGCTGTCTAAAAAGGAAAAAAAAAAACAAAAAAACAGTTTTTAAGAGTTGATCAAGGTAGCAGGATATCAAACACATTTTTTAAATTTGCTATACAACTAAAAGTATCATCTGAATAGTTAAGTTTGTCTAAATGTTTGTGAAATTAAATATAATATTTCCTTAGAGCCCTCATATAAAAATACCCTGGTAGCTTAGACTAGTCAGAGTCTCTCAAGAATTATGACAACTACCCATCAAGACTTAAAGATTTTGGACTGACTTAATTACTACATTGTAAAAGGAAATTTAAATAAACCCTAGCAGCTGTCATATATTACCGATAGTTTTGCAATTCATCAATTGCACAACAGAAAAATTCCTAAAATAAAAATTACAGTATGTGAAAATGGAGAATGTATAACTATTTTAAGAAAGTACTCATTGGCAGTAAAAGCCTGTTGCCTATCTTACTGTGTGCAAGAAATCGTGCTCAAGAACAAAGGAATAAAAAGACATGGTGGTCTGTGTCCCAAAAAGTTTACCATCTAAAAGTGAATACAGGATGGGATCACATCAGTTTTGTTTTTTTTTTTTTTGAGACGGAGTCTCGCTCTGTCGCCCAGTCTGGAGTGCAGTGGTGCAATCTCGGCTCACTGCAAGCTCTGTCTCCTGGGTTCACGCCATTCTCCTGCCTCAGCCTCTCCAAGTAGCTGGGACTACAGGCGCCCGCCACCACGCCCGGCTAATTTTTTTGTATTTTTAGTAGAGACGGGGTTTCACCGTGGTCTCGATCTCCTGACCTCATGATCTACCCGCCTCGGCCTCCCAAAGTGCTGGGATTACAAGCGTGAGCCACCGCGCCCGGCCATCAGTTTTTAAAGTAAATTACACAAGGCTGCACAGCAATGCCAGCCCTACTTAACAACTCTACCTCAGTGTCTACTAGGTATCTCAAACTTAACACGTCAAAACTATAACTCTTGATTTTTTTTTCCAAAAAAAAACCTATTCTTTCCTTGTCTTCCTCTTTATCAATAAACAGAACCTCCATCCACCCAGTTGCTAAAGCCAAAAATGCTATTTTTTTATTCTTCTAATTCCCTATAAAAAAATTCAACATCAACTCTTCTTGATTCTACCAAAAAATGTTCTCAACTGTTTCCCAAGTTGTCTCTCACCTGGCCCAGCCTGATAACTAGTTTCCTACAATGGCTTCCTACGTGGCCTCTTTGCATTCACTCTTCCTCCATACAGTCCATTATCAAACAGTAGTCAAAATATTTTTAAAACATAAACCTTATCTCCCACCGCTGCTAAAAGCTTTCTAATTGCTTCCTATTGCACTAACAATAACATTCAAACTCATCACTACAGATGAATTATAATGCCTAACATGACCTCATCCTTGCCTACCTCTGATCTTAATTCTTAACCATCCCTTCCTCTTGCACACCCTGCTCCAACCCTATTAGCCTTCCTTCTGTTCCTTGAAAATCAACCTTCTTTCTCCCAGAGCTTTTAATCTACAAGCTTCTCTCCACAACCACCACCACCTGCTATCCACCCTTTCCTACCCAGTGGTCAAACCTTGCCTTCCCAACAGGAAGACAGGCAAACATCATGGGTTCCAGGTGGAGATGACACAATGCATCATCACCAATGAGTATTCGTGCCAAAAAAGTTTAAACTGTATCTGTCCCAAGGAAACAATCAGAAAAATTCAGAAAGGGGGCCATTCTAAAAGATAATTCGTCTAAACTCTTCAGAAAAGCAAGTAACATAAGAGTGTTATCAAATTATCAATAATCTAGAGAAGCAGGGTATCAACACATCTAAAACAGGATTAAGCAGTATTATGTCATAACAACTTAACGGAATATATGATGCAGTCTTTTTTTAGCCATAAAACCTTCCTAGCTAGTTCTACTCTTTTCCCCTTTCTCACTACGGCAACTGAGTAGTCCATAAAAGAAAAAAGAAAAACCTTCCTAACAATATTAAAAATGTATAATATACTATTCAATTAAAAATAGCAAAGCCACCAAAATTTGCACTATGATTATAAGGTCATATGTAAACTAATGAGCACAGATTAGATCTTCGGCAAGATTACAAATCAGTGTCGAGTTGAGACTTTTGAGGATATTGGGATGGGGTGAATATGTTTTGCATGTGGAATAGAGGTGAATTTTGGGGAGCCAGGGGGTGGACTGTGGTAGACAAAATAATCCCCCTCGTCAACCCCCCCAAAGGATGTCAACATCCGAATCCTCAGAACCTGCAAATACGTTAGGTTACCAGCAAAGGGAAATTAAGGTTGCTATCATCTGACCTTGAGATTGGGAGATTATTCTGGAATGTCAGCCCAACATTATCACAAGGGTCCTTATCAGTAAAAGAGGAGGACAGAAGAGGGAGTATCACAACCACTGCTGGCTTTGGAGATGGAAAGGGGCCATGAGCCAAGGAATATGGGCAGCCCTGTGAAATTGGAGAAGGCAAGGTATAAAAAACTAAAATAAAGGATTCTTCCCTAGACCTTCCAGAAAAGAATGCAGCCCTGCCAATCGGCCTTTTATTTTAGCCCAGTGAGATCTGTATCAAAACTGTGATCTCCAGAACTGTAAAATCATTTTGTGTCGTTTTAGGCCACTAAGTGTGGGGTAATTTGCTATAACAGCAATAAAAATCTACAGTCATCCATCATTTAATAAACGCAATACCTGGCTGGGCGCGGTGGCTCGCGCTTGTAATCCCAGCACTTTGGGAGGCCAAGGCGGGCGGATCACAAGGTCAGGAGATCGAGACCATGGTGAAACCCCGTCTCTACTAAAAATACAAAAAATTAGCCGGGCGTGGTGGTGGGCGCCTGTAGTCCCAACTACTCCGGCGGCCGAGGCAGGAGAATGGTGTGAACCCGGGAGGCGGAGCTTGCAGTGAGCCGAGACTGCGCCACTGCACTCCAGCCTGGGTGACAGAGCGAGACTCCGTCTCAAAAATAAAAATAAAAATAAAAATAAAGGCAATACCTTCTCGGAGGTGCACTGTTAGGTGATTTCTTCACTGGGCAAGCATCACAGACTATAAGCCATCTCAATGGTGTAGCCTATTACACACCTAGGGTACAAGGTATAGCCTATATGGTTCCTAGAATACAAACGTGTACAGTATATTACTTTACTGAATACTGTAGGCAATTGTAACACAATGGTATTTGTGTATCTAAACATACCTAGGCCCGACGCAGTGGCTCACTCCTGTACTCCTAGCACTTTGAGAGGCTGAGGCAGGTGGATAGCCTGAGCTCAGGTGTTCGAGACCAGCCTGGGCAACATGGCAAAACCTCATCTCTACCAAAAATACAAAAAGTTAGCCAGACGTAATGGTGTGCACCTTTGTTCCCTGATACTCAGGAGGCTGAGGTGGAAGGATCACTTGAGCCTGGGAGGTGGAGGTTGCAGTGAGACAAGATAACACCACTGCACTCCAACTTGGGTGACAGAGTGAGACCCCATCTCAAAAAAAAGAAAAAACAATGCATTCAATTATATGTGCTTGTGTCTGTATGTATATATACACACACAGAGATGCATATATATATATATACACATGTCTAAAAGATAATTAGTCTAAACTCTAGAAAAGTAACATAAAATTGTTATCAAATTATCAATAATCCAGAAAAGCAGGGTATCAACATGTCCAAAACAGGACTAAGAAGTATTATGTCATAACAACTTAATAGAATATATGACGCAATCTGTTGTTGACTGGAATATGACTCTCTCTCTCTCTCTATATATATATATACACATATATACATGTATACGTATATATAGTCATATAGGTATATATGTGTATTATATATGTATATATATAGTCATATATATAGGTATATATACATATATATACACACACACACATAGTCATATTCCAATCAACAGACCACATATACAACAGTGGTCCCATGGGATTATAATATATTTTTATTGTACCTTTTCTATGTTGATATGTTTAGATAAACACCACTGTGTTAAAATTGCCTACAGTATTCAGTACAATAACAAGCTGTACAGGTTTGTATCCTAGGACCCAGAGGCGATATCATATACCCTAGATGTGTAGTAGGCTATACCATCTAAGTTGTGTAAATATACCCTATGATGTTTACATGACAAAATCATGATGCATTTCTCAGAAGATATTCTGGTCATTAAGTAACACATAACTGCAATTAAACACACACACACAGGAATATATTATACACTCACACAATGGGTAATATCAAAAAATGATATTACCAAATGCTAGCAAGAATGTGGAGCAACAGGAACCCTCAAATATTGTTGGCAGATTTATAAACAGTACAGTTGCTTTGGAATAATGCTTTGCAGTTTCTTAGAAACACATGTTTACCCCTTGACACAGCAATTCAACTCCTAGGTATTTATCTTAAGAGAAATGAAAACCTACCATAAGAAAAGTCGTATAACAATGTTCGTAACAACTTTATTCACAATGGTCAAACAATGGAAGCAATCTATCCATCATCAGGAGAATGAATACATTATGGTACATTCACAAAGAAATACTACATAGCAGTAAGAATGAACTAGTGACATTGGCCAGGTGCTCACGCTTGTAATCCCAGCATCTTGGGAGGCTGAGGTGGCTGAATCACTGGAGGTCAGGAGTTCGAGACCAGCCCGGCCAACATGATAAAACTCCATTTCCGCTAAAAATACAAAAATTAGTTGGGTGTGGTGGTGTGTGCCTGTAATTCCAGTTATCCAGGAGGCTGAGGCAGGAGAACAGCTTGAACCCAGGAGGCAGTGAGCCGAGATCACACCACTGCACTCCAGCCTGGGCAAAAGAGCAAGACTCCACCTCAAAAAAAAAAAAAAAAAAAAATGAACTAGTGACACACAGAAAAACATGGATGAATCTCAGTCAAAATGCTAAGCAAAAGTACCAAAATGCTGAGAATAATAATTGACATATAAACCATAAGAATCTATTTATAATGTTCAACAATAGGCAAAACTAATCTAAAGTTTAAAAAAAGCAAAACAGTGGTTGTCTTTGGGTGGTGGGGGAAGCATTCTGGGAAGACGGAAAATAGGCTGTATCGTGACAGAGGCGTAGGTGACAATTGTGCATTTCAATGTATGCAAGTTTTTACCAAGAAAAAAACTATGAACACGAATTAATACTTTTTAATTTCTTTTCTTTGGGTGCTTCTACTTTAGGTTTCATATCTAAGAAACCATTGCCTAATTCGAGGTCACAAAAATTTAATCTTATGTTTTCTCCTAAGAGCTTCATAGTTTTACGTCTTCCATTTAGATCTATGATCTATTTTGGGTTAACTTTTGCCTATGGCATAAGGGAGAGTAAGTATAACAGAAACATAAATGAAACAATAATGACACAACATTGGTATTTGCTTAAACTGGATAATAGGGGTCATTAATATTATTCTGTTTAATTTGTATATATTTGAAATTTTCTATAATCAAAAAATTAAGTGCAAAATGCCAGGAAAGCAACAAATTCAGGTTAGAAAGGGAGATGAAAAAGTATGAAAAGGACAGGTTCAAAACGGTCCATGGATGACTGCCAAATGTTCTCTAATGATTTGTTTCTGCCAAGATGATCTACCGGGATTTCTTATCTACAGATTATCGGGGAGGGAATTTACTTGATAAACAAGAGACACAATCTTCTAACATGATAAAGGATACAAATCCTACATAAGCTATGAAGCTTATTTGATGGATGTTTGATGCTATTAATTATTGTTACTTTTTTCTGATGTGATAATGGTGTGTAGTTATATAATTTTTTTAAAGTGTATATATTTTCAGAGACATACACACACATACTGATGGAATTCTATACTCTCTGAGATTTGCTTCAAAAATCATATGGGGAGGCCAGGAGCAGTGGCTCACGCCTGTAATCCCAGCACTTTGGGAGGCCAAGGTAGGCAGATCACTTGAGGTCGGAAGTTCGAGACCATCCTGGCCAACATGGCGAAACCTCATCTGTACTAAAAATACAAAAATTAGCTGGGCATAGTGGTGCATGCCTATAATCCCAGCTACTCGGGAGGCTGAAGCAGGAGAATCACTTGAACCTGGGAGGCAGAGGTTACAGTGAGCCGAGATTGCACCACTGCACTACAGCCTGGGTGACAGAGTATGACGCTGTCTCAATTGAAAAAAAAAATCATATGGGGAAACAAGAGGCTGGGGTTTAAAGATCACCATGCATTGATAACTATTAAGTCAAGGCGAAAGAAATATGGAGGCTCAACATGTATTTTCTATTCTACCTATGCGTTTGATTATAAATGCTCTATGCTTCAAACCTTTTTCAGTAACAGCTATATTGAGATATAATTCACAACACAAATTCACCATTTAAAAATATAGTTTAGTGGGTTTTAGTAGATTTAGAGTTCTACAACCATTATTACTAACTCCAGAAAATCTTCATCACTCCCAAAAGAAACCCCATATCCATTAGCAATCACTAATTGCTTTCCCTCACCCTCCAACCCCTAGAAATCACTAATATATTTTGACTCTACAAATTTGCCTACTCTGGACATTTCATATAAAATTATATAATATGTGGCTTTTGTGTTTGGCTTATTTCATTTAGTAAAATGTTTCCAAGGTTCATCCATATTATGGCATATAACAGTATTTCATTCCATTTGACAGCTGAATACCTTCATTCCATTTGTATAGATATTCCATATCTTATTTATCCATGTATGGACACAGGTTGTTTCACTTTTTGGCTGTGAATAATGCTCCTATGAACATTCTTGTACAAAGTTTTGTGGGTATATATCTTCACTTCTCTTGGGTATACACCTAGAAGTGGAATGGCTGGCTAGAACTCATATGGTAACTCTATGTTTAACTTTTTTTTCTTTCCCCCAAGACAGAGTCTCGCTCTGTCACCCAGGCTGGAGTGCAGTGGCGTGATCTCGGCTCACTGCAAGCTGCACCTCCCGGGTTCACGCCATTCTCCTGCCTCAGCCTCCCGAGTAGCTGGGACTACAGGTACATGCCACCACGCCCAGCTAATTTTTTTTTTTTTTTTGTATTTTTAGTAGAGATGGGGTTTCACTATATTTGCCAGGATGGTCTTGATCTCCTGACCTCATGATACACCTGCCTCAGCCTCCCAAAGTGCTGGGATTACAGGCATGAGGCACCGCGCCCGGCCTCTATGTTTAACTTCTTATCTGAGGAACTCCCAAAGTCTTCCAAAGTGGCTCACCATTTTACATTCCCACTGGCAGTGCATGAGGGTTCTAACAGCTCCACATTCTTCCCAACGCTGGTTATTATCTGTCTTTTCCAGTATAGCCATCCTAGTGCGTATGAAGTGGTATCTCATTATGGTTTTATTTGTATTTATATGCATTGCTGGTTAATGATGTTGAGCATATTTTCATGTGCTTATTGACCATTTGGGTATGTTCTTTGCAGAAATACTTACTCAAATCCTTTGCCCATTCTTTAATTGGATTATTTGCCCTTTGAGTTGCAGAGCTTTATATTCTCTAGATACAAATCCCTTAACAGGTATAATTTGCAAATATTTTGTCCCATTTTGTGAATGACTTTTCATGTTCTTACTGTGTCCTTTAAAGCAGGAAAGTTTTTAATTTTAATGAAATTCAATGTATCAATCTTTTCTTGGGTTCCCTGTAATTCATTTTATCAATCTTTTCTTGGGTTCCCTTAGAGTTCATACCTAAGAAACCATTGCCTAATTCATATCTAAGAAACTACTACCTAATTCAAGGTCACAAAGATTTAATTCTATGTTTTCTCCTAAGAGCTTTATAGTTTTAGGTCTTCCATGCAGGCCTGTGATCCATTTTGAGTTAATTGTTGCCTATGGCATAAGATAGGGCTCCAGCTTCATACTTTTACATGTGGATATTCAGTTGTCTTTGCACCATTTGTTCAAAAGACTATTCTTTCACGCATTGAATTGTCTGGGTACCTCTGTTAAAACTGGCTCACCATAAATGTAAGGCTTTGTTTCTGGACTCTCAATTCTATTTCACTGATCTACATGTCTATCCTTATGCCAGTACTACACCGTCTTCATTACAATCACTTTGTAGTAACGTTTGAAATTGGAAACTGAATCCTCCAACTTCGTTCTTTTTCAAGATTGTTTTGGCTGTTCTGGGTTACTTATATTTCCACATGAATTTTAGGATCAGCTTGACAATTTCTTCAAAGAAACCGGTTGGAATTTTAATAGAGATTGCGTTTAGTTTGTAGATCAATTTGGGGAGTACTGCCATCTTAACAATATTCAGCCTTCTGATCCATGAACATGGGATGCATTTCCATTTATTCAGGTCTTTAATGTCTTTCAATGGTGTTTTCAGTGTACTGTCTTCTAAGTACTTTCCTCTTTTTGATGCCGCTGTAGACAGATTGGTTTTCTTTGTTAGTATACAGAAATAGAGTTTTTGTACATTGATCTTATATACTACATCCTAGCTGAACTTACTAGTTATAACAGATTTTTGTGGATTCCTTAGCATTTTCTATATAACTTCAGCCCTTGGTATCCATAGGACATTGGTTCCAGGACTCCCTCTGCCCATCCCCTGCACTACCCACTAATACTAAAATCCACGGATGCTCAAGTCTGTATATAAAATGGCACTGTTTGCAAATAACCTTCATACATCATCTTATATAATTTAAATCACCTCTAGATTATTTCTAATACCTAATGCAACGTAAATGTTATGTATAAATAGTCGTTATACTATTTATTTGTACTTTGTTACAGTTATTTTTTATTGCTTTTTTCCCAAAATATTTTCAATCCATGATTGATTGACTCACAGAAGTGGAACCCATGGATACAAAGGCTGATTGTACAAGACATATTATCTAAAAATATAGTTTTACTATTTCTTTTCCTATATGGATGCCTTTAATTTCTCTTTCCAGCCTAAGTGCTCTGGCTCTATCCTCTGCTACAGTGTTGAACAGAAGTGGTGACAGGCTTCTTGCTCCTTATGTTAGAGGAAAGCTTTTTAGTCCTTCACCACTAAATATGTTAGCTGAGGGTGTTTTAAAGATGGCCGTTATCAAATTAGGATCAAGCTAGGAAATTTTCTATTTTTAGTTTTTTGAATAGTTTTATCATGAGAGTGTTAGATTTTGTCAAATGCTTTTTCTGCATCTATTGAGATGATTGTGTTGTTTTAATACTTTGCCCTATTATTATACTATACTGCATTGATTGATTTTTGTATATTAAATCAACTTTGCATTCCTGGGATAAATATGACTTGGTCATGGTGTACAATCCTTTTTATATGGTGCTATATTCAGTTTGCTAGTACTTTCGTCAAAGATTTTTGTATCTGCATTCATAAGGAATACTGGTCTGTAGGGTTTGTCTGCTTTGTTTTCGGTGGGTTTGTTTCATTTTTGAGACTAGGTCTCACTGTGTCACACAGGCTGAGTGCAGTGGCACGATCACAGCTCACCAAAGCCTCAACTACCCAGGCTCAAGTGGTCCTCCTGCCTCAGCCTCTCAGCCTCTTGAGGAGCTGGGACTATAGGCATGTACCACCACACACATCTAATTTTTAATTTTTTTATAGAGACAAGGTCTCACTATGTTGCCCAGACTGATCTCGAACTCCTGGACGCAAGCAACCCTCCCACTGTGGCCTCCCAAAGTGCTGGGATTACAGGCATGAGCCGCCACGCTTGGCCTGGTTTTGTTTTTTTCTTTTTTGAGACAGGATCTTGCTCTGTCACCGAGGCTGGAGTGTGGTGGCGCAAATACAGCTCACTGTAGCCTCAACGTCCTAGGCTCAAGCAATCCTCCCATCTCAGCCTCTCAAGTAGCTGGAACCACAGGCACATGCTATCACACTTAGCTAATTTTGTTTTGTTTGGTTTGGTAGAGACAGGGTCTCCCTATGTTGCCCAGACTGAATCCCTGGGCTCAGGCAATCCTCCTGCCTCGGCCTCCCAAAGTGGGGAGTATAGGCATAAGCCACTGTGCGCAGCTGGTCTGTAGGGTTTTTTTGTGATACATCACCTGGCTTTGGTAGCAGGGTAACAATGGACTAATGATTAGGAATGTGGATGCTTTGGAAAGTGATGTCTTCTCTTCTATTTCTTAAAGGAGTGTGAATGAATGTCAGTAATTCATCTTTAAACACTTGGTAGAATTCACCAGTGAAGTCATCTTGGCCTGTGCTTTTCTTTTTGGGAAACTTTTTGAATATCAATTCAATCTCTATTTTTTACAGGTCTGTTCAGATTTTCTATTTCTTCTTGAGTCGGTTTCAGTAGTTTGTGTCTTTCTTGAAATATATTCATTTCTTCTAAGTTAATGTCATACAATTATCTGTAGTATTTCCTCATAATCCTTTTTATTTCTGTAAATTGGTAGTGATGTGCCCTCTTTTTCACTCTTGAATGTAGTAATCTGAGTCATTGCCCTTTTTCTTGGTCACTCTAACTAAAGATTTGTCCATTTTGTTTGGCTTTTCAAAGAACCAACTTTTGGTTTCAATTATTTTTCTCGATTGTTCTCTTCTCTATTTTCTCTTATTTCTGCTCTACCTTTTTTACTTTCTTCCCTTTCGTTGCTTTGAGATTTGCTTACTCTTCTTTTTCTAGTTTGTTGGGGTGAAGATTAGGTTACTATTTTAAGATCTCTTTTTTTTTTAGATGGAGTCTCACTCTGTTGCCCAGGCTGAAGTGCAGTGGCGTACTCTTGACTCACTGCAACCTCTGCCTCCCGGGTTCAAGTGATTCTCCTGCCTCAGCCTCCCGAGTAGCTGGGATTATACAGGTGTGTGCCACTATGCCCAGCTAATTTTTGTATTTTTAGTAGAGACGGGGTTTCACCATGTTGGTCAGGCTGGTCTCGATCTCCTGACCTCGTGATCCACCCACCTCGGCCTCCCAAAGTGCTGCGATTACAGGCATGAGCCACCGCGCTCGACCTCTTTTTTTTTTAATATTAGTGTTTGCAGGTATAAATTTCTCTCCAAGCAGTGCGTTAGCAGCATCCCATAAGTTTGGCATGTTCTATTTTTGTTTTCATTCATCTGAAAGTATTTCTTCATTTTGCTTGTGACTTCTTTGATCCATTGTTTACTTAGACGTGTACTGCTAATTTCTACATATTTGTGAATTTTTCAGATCTCCTTGTTATTGATTTCAAATTTTATCCCCTTGTGGTCAGAAAATATTTTGTATGATTTCAGTACTTTAAAATTTATTGAGGCTTGTTTAATGGCCTAACATCATAGTCTATGCTGGAGGATACTTCATGTAAACTCGAGAAGAATGTGAATTCTGCTGCTGCTGTATGAGGTGTTCTATAGATAACTCAAGAAGAATGTGAATTCTGCTGCTGCTGTATGAAGTGTTCTATAGATAACTAGTAAGCCTTCTTGGTTTATAGTGCTGTTCACATCTTCTATTTCCTTATTAATCATCTGCCTAGTTGTTCCACCCATTATTGGAAGTATTTATATCTCAAGCTATGATTGCTGAATTGTCTATTTCTGCCTGCAATGCTGTCGGTTTTTGTTTCGTGTATTTTGGAGCTCAGCTAAGTGAATATATATTTATAGTCATTATGTCTTTCTTATGGATTGACCCCTTTATTTTTATACACACACATATACATATATATTTACATATATACATATATATTATATATACATATATTATATATATGCATATTTATATATATATATATATATTATATATATATACATTATATATATATATATATATTTTTTTTTTGGAGACAAAAAGTCTCACTGTCACCCAGGCTGGAGTGCAGTGGCACAATCTCAGCTCACTGCAATCTCCACCTCTCCCAGGCTCAAGTGATCCTCCCGCCTCAGCCTCCTGAGTAGCTGGGACCACAGACATGTGCCACCATGCCCAGGCAGCGTTTTTTTGTATTGTGGGTAGAGACAGGGTGTCAGCATGTTACCCAGGCTGGTTTCGAACTCCTGAGATCAAGCGACCTGCCCACCTCAGCCTCCCAAAGTGCTGGGATTACAGGAGTGAGCCACCATGTCCAGCCCTCTTATTATACCTGTCTGTAGTAATTTTTGTCTTAAAGGCTATTTTATTTGATATTAGCACAGCCACTCCACCTCTCTTTTGGGTACTATTTGCATGGTTTGTCTTTTACTTTCAACCTATTTATGTCCTTAAATCTAAAGTATGTCTCTTCCTAAATACCATATAGTTGAATCATCCCTGAAATTTTAATAAGGCCAAATAATAAAACGTTTTAAATAAATGAGGCCAAAATACATAGAAAGTCATACCCTCTTCTGAAATTGAAGAAAAAAGTACCGTAAAGACTAAATATGTAAAACATATAACAAGAGGAAGTTTGTTCTCCCACACATCACAAAAGGGGTGTGCGATTCATTTTAAATCAATGAAGAATGAATTTTTTTAAAGGTGTTACAACAAGTGGTTTTCATCAGGAAGAAAATAAAATTAGATTATCTTCTACAATCAAAACTAAGACCTAGCTGCATTACATGAAACTTAAAATCACTATAAAATGACAGAAAAATATAATGGGGTAGGGAAACTTTTCTAGGCAATAAACAAAAACCAGCTTTTAAATTTCTATATGATAAAAGATACCATAGACAACGCAAATTTAACTGACACAATTTTTAAATAATTTTTTTTTAAAGAGACAAGGTCTTGCTGTTTTTCAGGGTGGAGTACAGTGGCATGATCATAGCTCACTGTAACCTCAAACTCCAGGGCATCACAATCCTCCTGCCTCAGCCTCCTGAGTAGCTGGGACTACAGGCCTGAGCCACCACATTTGGCTAATTTTTTTTTTTTTGTAAAGACAGAGTCTCACTCTGTTGCTTAGGTTGATTTCAAACTCCTGGCCTCAAGTGATCCTCCCTCCTCAGCCTTCCAAACTGTTGAGATTATAGCATAAGCTACCGTACCCAGCCTAACAAATGAAATTAAAGCCTTTGGCTTAACATACAGAGTAAATAAGTGAATTCCCTTCCAGGTCCACCATGTGAAAGTTCACCATCAAGAAAGTCAATTACTAGCAAAAGAAGTAACTATGTTAAAAAAGTCAATTAATCTATCAAAATGTTCAGTTGCAGATTTTTTAAAACATTTTTGAGTCTGCTCGAGGTGGCTCACGCCTGTAATCCCAGCAGTTTGGGAGGCCAAGGCGGGTGGATCACAAGGTCAGGAGTTCAAGACCAGCCTGGCCAACATGGTGAAACCCCATCTCCACTAAAAATACAAAAAATTAGCTGGGTGTGGTGGCAGTACTGAAATTTTAAAGTACTCCCAGCTACTCGGGAGGCTGAGGCAGGAGAATCACCTGAACCAGGGAGGTGGAGGTTGCAGTGAGTGGAGATTGCACCACTGCACTCCAGCCTGGGCGACAGTGTGAGACTCTGTCTCCAAAAAAAAAAAAAAAGAAAGAAAAAAAAACCCACATTTTTAAAATGAGGATAAGTCCTACTTTACTAGCTTTTTTTTTTTTTTTCTAATTAAAATTAGAGACAAGGTCTCTATGTTGCCCAGGCTGGTCTCAAGCAATCCTTCTACCTCGGCCTCCCAAAGTGCTGGGATTACAAATGTAAGCCATTGCGCCCCACCTACAAGATTTTTGTTTGTTTGTTTGTTTGAGATGGAGTCTCATTCTGTCCCCCAGGCTGGAGTGCAGTGGCACGATCAGCTCACTGCAACCTCTGCCTCCCAGGTTCAAGCAATTCTCCTGCCTCAGCCTCCCAAGTAGCTGGGATTACAGGTGCCCACCACCACACCCACCTAATTTTTCTGTATTTTTAGTAGAGATGGTATTTCACCATGCTGGCCAGGCTAGTTTCGAACTCCTGACCTCAAGTGATCCGCCCACCTCAGCCTCCCAAAGTGCTAGGATTACAGGTGTGAGCCACCACACCCAGTCAAGATTCCTGTATTTTGGTTCATAATAAAATTACTTTATAATTCCATTCTACTGCTTCTGAGATTAAAAAAAAAAAAAATTCCCCTTAGCCCTTACCCACTGTATTAACAGGCAGTTGCTAAAAGTTTATTATAAAGATGGAAGGCAAAGGAAGAAGACAAGATTGGCACCAATCCAGACTTAATAGCAACAAATAACTGAGGTGATTTAGTAGTCACATTTTATTCCAATGTCTTTCGCCCATTAAAACCTTTCACGTGGCTGGGCATGGTGACTCATACCTGTAATCCCAGCTACTCAGGAGGCTGAGGCAGGGGAATCACCTGAGTCCAGGAGTTGGAGATCAGCCTGAATAACAAGTAAGACTCTGTCTCTCAAACAAAATTCACCCACAAACACCCTTTTTAAAAAAAAGTTATTCTGAGTTACTGAACAAGAATCATATCTAGCCGGGCATGGTGGCTTATGCCTGTAATCCCAGCACTTTGGGAGGCTGAGGCGGGCGGATCACCTGAGGTCAGGAGTTTGAGACCAGCCTGGCTAACATGGTGAAACTCCATTTCTACTAAAAATACAAAAAATTAGCCAGGCATGGAGGCGCGCGCCTATAATCCCAGTTACTCGGGAGGCTGAGGCAGGAGAATCGCTTGAACCCAGGAGCCGGAGGGTGCAGTGAGCCGAGATCGCGCCATTGCACTCCAGCTTGGGCAACAAGAGCAGAACTCTGTCTCAAAACAAAAAAGCAAAAAAAAAAAAAAAAAAAATCATATCTGAAATAGAATCTAGAAATGAAAAACCTTCAGGATGGTATATGATAGACATTGTTAAAGGACAAAAATAAATTATCAGATAAAAACTAAAGCATACTAAGGTTAAGGCCAATTTTTTTTTTTTTTTTTTAAAGAGAGAGAGAAAGTCTAGCTCTGTCGCCCAGACTGGAGTGCAGAGGTGTGAACATAACTCACTGCAGCCTTGACCTCCTGCCTCAACTATCCTCCTGCCTCAGCTTCCCATGTAGCTGGAATCACAGGTGCACGCCACCATGCCCAACTAATTTTTTTATTTTTGTAGAGACGGTGTCTCACTTTGTTGCCCAGGCTGGTCTCAAACTCCTGGCCTCAAGCGATCCTCTTGTCTCAGCCTCCCAAACTGCTGGGATTACAGGCATGAACCACTGCACCTGGCCACAATGTTTTTATATTTGAACACTGCTCAGGACAAAAAAATCTTTCATAATTCAGAAAGATGTTTATTTATTCAATTTATTTATTCTCCTTTTCATTTCAAATAGATATTCACTTCCTAAGTAAAACAGAATACATTTTGGGTTTTTTGTTTTTTGAGACAGTCTCGCTCTGTCGCCCAGGCTGGAGTGCAGTGGCACAACCTCAGCTCACTACAGCCTCTACCTCCCGGGTTCAAGCGGTTCTCATGCCTCAGTCTCCCAAGTAGCTGGGATTACAGGTGCACACTACCACACCCGGCTAATTTTTGTATTTTTAGTAGAGATGGGGTTTTTACCATGTTGGCCAGACTGGTGTCAAACTCCTGACCTTAAGTGATCGGCCGGCCTCCACCTCCCAAAGTGCTGGGATTACAGACGTGAGCCACAGTGTTCAGCCCAAGAGTATGTTTAAATAAAAGAAAAGCAGTATTTTTACGGAGGTTTTGTAAAAATTTTAAAGACCTACTCCATGCAACTACATACAATTAAGGGCCCAAATAAATTCAAACTTCAACATATTTTGGCCAAAATGCAAAATTTCCACTCAAAAAAGAGTATACTTAGGCACTTTACATTCCTGTAGATTTTTAGATGAACAAGGTTTTTAGATTTTAGATGAACAAGATTTTGACCTTTACGCTGATTTTAAACTGGTATTTAAAAAACCAAAAAGGGAACCCAAAATTATACAACGAAATGTGCCCTCCAATCCAAAACAAAAAAAAAAGTTCACTGGGATGTAAAAGTAACCATTGACTATTCAAATTACAAAAGACAATGTTGCAACTGCAACACCCTTCTCCCTATTTCAACCAGTCCCCTTGTATTCTCCTCATTGATTTAACAGGAAAATGAATGTTTAAAGCTTGAACAGTGGTGAAATTTTCATCAGCAAGATGTGCCTTTTGCATTAATTCTACAGCATCAAGACAGTTATGTGCACACACTAGACTTAAATGCTACAAGATTCATTTATGAATAAAGATAGGTATTAGTTTAAAGACAGCCCAATAGATGAGGACACAAGTGCAGCTGCCTTACTATCAAAAAACAAGCCCAGGCCTCACAAGTTTTTTATTTTGATACAAGTTTCACTATCACTCAACATACACAATACTCTCAAAAGTAAAGCTCTTCTTATACATACAACATGTGAAGACTTCTGAAATATTCTTTTCAAAGGCTATACAAATCCTCATAGTAATAGGATTATGGAAAAACCATAAAAAACTAAGAATATGAATAATGAAACTCCTATTTCTCGGCAGTCTTCCCTCTATTGCAAATCTAATTTGTCCCCAACATGTATATAAGATGTTGAAGTTATTGAAATTTTAGCATCTCTTCCCAATTTGCAGCTAACAATAATTGGAATATGGGAAACAACTCTTGAAAACCTCTAATATTTTAATTAACATAGAATTTATGTTACAATCAAGTTTAACAGAAGTTCACTATAATATTCCCTACAACTTAATCAGTATCTTGCACTCTCATTTTATATTCAATGATTCCTTTATTTCAAAAACAAAGACATCACATGGTTGGTGACCAACCCCAGTAGCTAGACGCATTTCCAAATCACTTCTCTCAACTTAAAAAAAATTAATGTGAAACAAAGGGAGCTCAAAGCTACATCCTCTAAGAGAAAAATGCTGTGATTATTTCACTTAAAAATAAATAGCTGAGTCATAGTAACAAAATTTCACAAAAAGCTGAACTTTCTCAGGTGCACTTTAAAAATTACTCCACTTGCCACGCTGTCCTGGAAACCAACCTGCACGCCTGTCCCAGGCAATCTATTTGTGTCTCTTGAGTCCTTCAATAATGCAGAACATAAAAGTTTCAAAAACGAATCGCAACAACAGCTATCAAAGGAAGTGGGTTTTTTAAATAATAGCCCTAGGCTCCAATAAAATTAATACCCAAAAATCCTCAAAGGGCAAAGACAAAAAGCATTCTTAAATTTTCTCTAAGTAGCAGTTCCTTAGTTTTACAATTCTTTTCTTTTTCACTGAAAGGAGAATGAGAAATCCAATTAACAGTGTGAAGGATGAGAACAGTTAGTTCCCAGGCAGAGGATGCAATTTACAATCCAGGCTTGGCCCAGACATCAGCGGGCACACACACGCCAGTGCTCAGAGGAAGCTTCAAGAAATGTCACTATCTAACGGAAAAGTTAAGGCCTTATATTTGTAAGGACTATGACCAGCCCTGTAAATAAATACACTGCAAAACGCAACCTAGAAAAACTCCATTGTCCAAAACAACTCAAGACTTTCCTACCACACTCAAAACAGAAAGAACCTGTGTCCTGGACGGCCTCAGGACGACCGCCTCTCACATTGAAAGAAGGGCAGCCCATGTGAATCCGAGTGCCCCCATGTCAGCTCTGTGACAGATCCACTGGGAGCATCCGACTGTGATCCGGGCCCTCCTGGGCAGAGGCTGCTGGAAGAGGAACACACAGGCAATCTTCACGGCCCTCCTACTTCCGTTCTCAAAACAGAAATGCACTTTTCTGCTAGTCCTCCGCCCTCAGCCCGGTACCTCTCGACAGCTGTGCCCCCTTCAACGAGCTTAAGTGGAAAGAAATGCAGGTAGTCACCAACTAGGGTCCGTGGAATGCGCCTGATCACAGCGCTTCCCCCCGCGATTCCCGCACGCATCCACCGCGGGCGCCCTCCGGAGAGTCGCTCTGGCCGGGGGCACCGCGAAGCAGAAGTCGGCGTCCCAGTTCGCCCCCTACTCCCTCCTCCCCGGGGAAGGGGGGCAGAAAAGCGCAAAGAGGAACTAAGTGAACTGCAAGAAGATGCCCCGAAAGCTCCCTCAAAGAGGGGGTGGGGAGGGGGTGGAAACCAAGAAGGGGCGGAAGGAAGGGGGAAGGAAGAGCAGCCAGAGGAGGAAGGGGACGAGAGCGAGCGCCCGCGAAGGGGACGAGACTTCGGGAGCGCGACTGCACCCCATTTCCCCCAGCGGGAGAGGGTGCGCCGGCCTTCGGGGCGCTCCGCCCCGGCAGAGGGCAAGGAAAGAAATGAGGCGACGTCCCGGTCCCCGCCACTTCGTCGCCCCTCGGGAGGGCTCGGTGGGGACTGCAGTGCCCTCGCAGGGTGGGAAGCGGCCGCATCGGCCGCTCGCCCCGTCGGAAGGCGCGGACGGCGGGGCCTCCTCCGGGTGCGCGGGCCCGGCTTTCACGCCCCCAGCGCCGGGAAGGCAGCTCCGCGGTGACGCCGGGCGGCCGTGCCGGTTACCTGAAGCGGGGCGAGTCCTTCAGACACTCCTCGAAATCCACCGTCATCTTCATCCTGCCTCCGCCTCGCAGGCGGCGCTGGCAGAGCCGAGGGGGCCGCGGGAGCTGCCGCGCTGGGGACGCAGACGGCTACGGCTGGCGCACGGCCGCGACTAGCGTTGCGCGGAGCTGCGAAGGGCGCCTCGCCCGCTGGTCATAGCAGCCGCGAAGACGGCGACGACTAGTCAGGCCCCAGTCCGGCCCCTCTTCCTCCCGCCCCAAGTAGAGCGCTGGCCGCAGGGAAACGGCCGGGGAGTGACAGCCACGGCCAGCCAGCCACGAACCCGGTGGCCAGGGGGCGGGGCATCCGGCAGCACCGCCTGCGGGCACCCGGGCAACGGATCTGAGCGACGGCATCCCGAGCCAATGAGCAGCGCGACCGTGGGCACCTCCTTGCCACCACCGCCCCCGAGGGCCAACCGGGATGCGCGGGCGTCGCTAGGCGGGACGCAGCGGTTGCTGGGAGGCCGGCAGCTGAGGCTCCTTGGGAAGGAAGTCACGTGGCTGCGGCCGCGCTTCCCTCCGAGCCCCCGCCTCTTCTCCTGCTCCCCGAGCCCCGCCCTGCTGAGCTGCCAGCCCGGAGGAGCAGCCTCCTGCAGGTCTGAGTTAGGAAATCTGCTTTTCAAAGCAGATTGGCAGAAATCTGAAGAGGTGAGAGGCAGAAATTATAAAAGGAAGAGATAGGCTAAGCCACCTATTCCTTTCAGTTTAGAGAAACTGAGGCCAGGAGAGGAGCGAGGATAACTTTAGTGATAAAATCCATCTTTCATGTATTGGTTCCATAGCTTCATAATCTGGAAATTGCTCCCATGTACATCTTCTCATAGCCAGAGACCACTTCCTGAAGAAGCTGCCGTTTGGTTTGGACATAGAAAGATTTAGGCAGGTATGGGAGGTAGGGTGCTTCGTGTGGAGGAACTCCTCTCAAAACTGCAGAAAGCACTCCCCCTCACTGACACTTTGCTCCTGGAGGTTTTCACTGTTCTGCGATGGTGGGGTTCTGAAGACCAGGCTCATCGTACTCACCTGGCAACACCTGCCCCTCTAACCCACACTTTTTCTAGAAGCACTTTAAGATACTTATCATCTGATCCTCACGGCAGGTATTTACCATACTCCTTGATTTTAAGATGCCATTGATTGTAAAAAGTACAAAGATGTCTTATATGTAATGAGTAATTTTTAAGCCAACCTAAAAAACATGGGTGTATCTATAAAAAATGAATACGTAGGGTATTCTAACAGCATAGTGGCTCTGAGTGAGAATCTGAAGGCAAACTTCCTGGATTTAGGTCCCAGCTTTCTCACTTTAAAATGAACATAACACCACAGATCTGATAAAGTTGTCCGGTTAACACAGTGCCACATATCAATCATTCAGCAAGTGTTGGCTATTTTAATTGTACCATTTGCCTCTTCAGTACTATAATCAAAGGGCTTAAGTCTAAGTTCTCTCACTTTCACTGTCTGAAGGTTTTGTTTGTCTCAAAAACAATCGAACAATTTCGTTCCGTTCCCCAGGCTGGTCTCAAACTCGTGGCCTCAAGTGATCCTCCTGTCTCAGCCTCCCAAAATGCTGAGATTACAGGTGTGAGCCACACACCCAGCCTTCTAAAGTCTTAATATAACTTTCTGACCCTCTGGCTAAATATAGCATGATGACATACTGTTTTTCGTAACCCATCAAGAGATATCTTGATCTCTTTAGCATCTTTAGAAATTAACAGTATAGACAGGGCATGGTGGCTCACACCTGTAATCCCAGCACTTTGGGAGGCCGAAGTGAGCAGATCCCTTGCTCCAGGAGTTCCAGACCAGCCTGGGCAACATGGTGAAATCCTGTCTCTACAACTCTACAAAAAATTAGCCAGGCACATGCCTATAGTTCCAGTTACTCATGAGGCTGAGGTGGGAGGGTCACTTAAGCCTAAGAAGTCAAGACTGCAGTGAGCCATGATTGTGCCACTGCACTCCAGCCTGGGTAGATGGAGCAAAACACTGTATCAAAAAAAAAAGGAAAAAGAAAAATTAACGGTATAATTTTGAGGCATTTCAGAGAATATAGAAGCATTATATACATTTATTCTTTGCTTATAAACTTGATTTCTTTTTTAATTGTGTATTCCTGGAATCTACACAGCTTTTCTTGATAGCTAAAAACAGACTAGTGACTGTTAAATGTTCAGGGTCCTCCAGCACATTAGTGGTCAGGCCAACCTTCCCTAACATCGTAACTTCAATGTCAAATTTACCAAGAAAGTTGGCAATCTCTACTATATTTGGTTGCGTTCCTGATGCGTGACTTATTATTTTAATAACTTATTAAAATAACTTATTATTTTAATACTTCATCACAGTGTAGCCTTTTAGAAGATACCTAAAGTGACACTTTGGGGTTCAAATTAATATTCAACTGCATGGCACCACAAAGGCAAATAACTAAGCTAATTATCAAGTGAACATCTTTCTGTGGATGGCTAAATTTGCATATACCCAGTTAGTGATAACACTGTCACAATTTTTCTTCCTTGCCCTGTGATAAAGCAAGCATTTTGGGGTGTCAATTGTAAGATAGGTCCTAAATAAAGAAACATTAAAGTGGGATGGGGTGGGAGCAGTGGGTCTTAGAATAAAAGAAATACAATATTATTATCCTCATCTTTTTATTTTTTTTTTGAGACGAAGGTTTGCTCTACCGCCCAGGCTGGAGTGTAGTGGCACAATCTTGGCTCGCTGCAACCTCTGCCTCCCAGGTTCAAGTGATTCTCCTGTCTCAGCCTCCCGAGTAGTTGGGATTACGAGCATGCACCACCACATGGCTAATTTTTGTATTTTTATATAATAATGGAAACCAAGTTCCCAAGATATGAAAATAAATTGCCAGGTGACTCAGGCCAAACACAGGCTGCATGATGCCAGATCCTAACTACTAACTGTCCTCCCTCCCCTTAAGAATTCTGCCTTTGCAGTTGTAACTCTGTCTGCCCATGTAGCAATCTCCCTTTCATCTTCTCTTTAAAACACTGCTCTTATGCCACCCCCTCGGGAAGCTTTCTTGGCTGAAATACAAACCTCTCTATTCAACACACAGTAAAATTCCTTACTAGGCCCAGTCTGCACTCTAAAAGAATATAAAGTATCAAACCTTAAATGTCTTCCAGATTTTTTCTCCCCAGACTTCTCAGTCCCTCTCTACAAACCCTCTGGAACCCTGGACACCCATAGTTCTTCATAGAATGCTGCTGATTTCCTCTGAGAACACTGTTGAGCATACATCCTCTTGAGCAGAGGTTGTTCAATCTCTCCTCCCTGGTACTCCTTGGTCAGGATACACAGTCAGCAAGAGCCTTACACTGTCTTACTTTCCTTGTCGCTGTTATCCAACAATTTCTAGTAACTCCCTGCCTTAGCCTGGCTAATTGCGTTGCAAATTATCTCAAGAAAAGGAAATTACAATGAGGGTGACTGTGGGCACTACCGGAACTGACAAGGGCAGAAACTCAGGCAACTCTTAGGACTGATTTTCTCTTGTCATCTGCATCCTCTCTCTTTCCTACTTGCCCAACCCCATCAACTTTCCTTTCTGCTTTCCTCTAGGTTCTGTTCCCCTGTGAACCTGGTTTGCATACAATCTATCATTGCTACTGATTCCTCTAGAGGCGCGCCCAGCGGGTAATATAAAACAGTGAAACTTTCCAGGTGTGAGCAGCACGGGATGGTGGAGGCTATGACAAACAGAAAGCATGTGCCCTGTATCCTTCTCAGCTCCAGTCAGTTCCTGCCATACCAGACCTCAGATTTAATGAGAGAAGCCAAACAGCCAGATTTTCATGTGAAATCTCCCTGTTTTCAAATATTGACAACCCTTTCAAAATATTACAAAACATTGCGCAGGTTATTAAAATAAGTTTCAGGGCCACACTGCAACTTCTGCTAGATATTTCTTGACAATTCTTTTTTTTTTTTTTTTTCCTTTTCCTAAGATGGAGTTTCGCTCTTGTTGCCCAGGCTGGAGTGCAATGGCACAATCTCGGCTCACTGCAACCTCCGCCTCCTGGGTTCAAGAGATTCTCCTGTCTCCGCCTCCTGAGTAGCTGGGATTACAAGCTCATGCCACTATGCCCGGTTAATTTTTGTGTTTTTAGTAGAGACGGGGTTTCACCATGTTGGCCAGGCTAGTCTCGAACTCCTGACCTCAAGTGATCCGCCCACCTCGGCCTCCCAAAGTGCTGGCATTACAGGCGTGAGCCACTGTGCCTGGCTGACAATTCTTTATACAGTCTTTCAACTTAGGCTCCTGGTATTAATTGCTTAAATCTGTTTCCCAACTTCCAGATCCCAGGAGACAATTACATTAGCCCAGCTCATCTTTTCATATCAGGCCACACAGGTAGTGGGTCCCTGGCAAGCCAAGAGAGGGATGGAATCACTCAACCTAATCATTTCTGCAGGGATGGGGGCTGCAGGATGGCTGACTAGTAGTCAAGGCAATTTCCCCGTAAGAAGATGTTAATGGCTCGGCCCCATAAGACACAGCTAGTAAACACTCATATTCATACAGGACTTTGGCCCCTGATTCACAGTCCTTCATCCCAACTTCTGCCATCAACTAAGGTGACATCAACATTCACTCATTTTTCTTTCATTCAGTAATATTCATTGAGCATTTATTCTGGCCAGATCTTATAATAGGCTCTGAGAGGCTGGGCACGGTGGCTCACACCTGTAATCCTAGCATCTTGGGAGGCCAAGGCGGGCAGATCACTTGTGGTCAGGAGTTCAAAACCAGTCTGGCCAACATGATGAAACCCCGTCTCTACTAAAACTACAAAAATTAGCCAGGCGTGGTGGTGGATGCCTGTAATCCCAGCTACTTGGGAGGCTGAGGCAGGAGAATTGCTTGAACCGGGGAGGCGGAGGTTGCAGTGAGCTGAGATCATGCCATTGCACTCCAGCCTGGGTGACAAGTGGTCATGCCTGTAATCTCAGATTTGGAGGCGGGGGTGGATCACCTGAGGCCAGATTTAAGACCAGCCTGACCAACATGGTGAAACCAATTAGCCAGGTGTGGTGGCACATGCCTATAATCCTAGGTACTTGGGAGGCTGAGGCAGGAGAATCGCTTGAACCTGGGAGGTGGGGGTGCAGTGAGCCGAGATCACACCATTGCACTCCAGCCTGGGCAACAGAGTGAGACTCTGTCTCTAAATAAACAAATAAATAAATAGGCTGTGAGACTTATAGGTGAAATAAATAATCTTTTCCCCCTACAACTCTCAGACTATGGTAGGTTCTGTGCCAGGAGTCTGAGTATTTACAGGGGCCTACTGTAATCTGATAGTCATTTCTCCTAAGGAAGGAAATTAGGGTTCTCATATCTCCATAGATATGAAGAATCTTGAAAAAGTAAGAGCTAAGAGAAGGTGAGGAATGTCTTTCAAAGGGTCAAAGGACTGTTAGTCACAAGGAACTATTTTGACTGAAGCACAGAAGCAGGAGAAACACATGGTCTTCAAGCATGGTAAATCGAGAATATGGCTTTAGAAAAGAAGTAAGAAATGAATTTCTGATACATACACTATCTGTATCGGAAAGGATCGTACACCATCAATATAGACATTACAAAGAACCTTGTATGCCATGCTAAGGACTGTGTATATTAAAGCGAAGGAAAGCCATCGGAAGAATTTAAGCCTGGGAGTGACATAATCTTATTTGCATCTTAATGGAGAGTGGGAGATTTTCAACTGACGCAATTGCAAGCAAGAGATGTTCAAGAAATAAAATTGAGGCCGGGCCCAGTGACTCACGCCTGTAATCCCAGCACTTTGGGAGGCCGAGGCAGGCAGATCACAAGCTCAGGAGATCGAGACTGTCCTGGCTAACATGGTGAAACCCCGTCTCTACTGAAAAATACAAAACATTAGCCAGGTGTGGTGGCGGGTGCCTGTAGTCCCAGCTACTGGGGAGGCTGAGGCAGGAGAATGGCGTGAACCCGGGAGGTGGAGCTTGCAGTGAGTCGAGATGGCAGCACTGCGCTCCAGCCTGGGCGACAGAGCAAGACTCCTTCTCAAAAAATATATAAATAAATAAATAAATAAAATTGAAAGAATCTGATGGCCAACCAAATGTGGAGAGGAGGAAAAAATAAAGACAACTCCTCAGATGACTCCAGGTTGCAGATCTGGGTGACTGGGTGATAGGTAGTGCCATTCATAGAAGGGGGAGAAAGTTTATCTCAAAATATGTCGCTTCTGAAAGTCCTTAAATGTTCTCATCTTATGCCATCGTCTCACCCAGAACATCCCATGCACAAGCTCAGCATAGATGCCTCTGGTTGCCTCATTCCCATATATTCACTTCATACTCACGTTCCCACCCCCACCCCCACCCCAGTATTCCTTTTTTCTCCCAGGCTGTTGGTATCCACCCTGTCTCACCCTCCACCTCAGGGCGGTTTCAAACCCACAGCTCGGGATCAATCCAAACATTTTCCTTCTGCTTTCTCCTCTCCTAGTTGCTGAGCAAGATTAGAAATAATTTCTATTTTAAAGCAGCAGGAAGCCATTGGAAAAATCTAAACAGAGGAATGATATCATCTGATTTGTGCTGGAGTGCAGTGGTGTGATCATAACTTACTGCAGCCTCTACCTCCCAGACTCAAGTGATCCTCCGTCCTCAGCCTCCTGAGTAGTTGGAACTACAGGTGCACGCCACACGCCTGGCTAATATTTGTACATTTTGTAGAGGTGGGTCTCACTATGTTGCTGGGGCTGATCTGGAACTCCAGAGCTCAAGTGATCCTCCCTGCCTCAGCTTCCCAAAGTAATTACAGATATGAGCTGCTGTACGTGGCCTGATCTGTATTTTAAGGGGAAATAAGTAGGCAAATGGGTGAAGGCTTTTAGGGAGACTCTATCACTGCATTCACCAGCACATGAGACTCTATCACTGAGTCTCCATCACTGCGTTCACCACCACATACTTAGGATTTTCAACTGTCTTTTTTTTTTTTTTTTTTTGAGATGGAGTTTTGCTCTTGTCGCCCAGGCTGGAGTCCAGTGGCGCAATCTTGGCTCACTGTACCCTCCACCTCCCAGGTTCAAGTGATTCTCATGCCTCAACCTCCCAAGTAGCTAGGATTACAGGTGCCCACCACCACACCTAGCTAATTTTTCTATTTTTAGTAGAGACGGGGTTTCACCATGTTGGCCAGGCTGGTCTCGAACGCCTGACCTCAGGTGATCCACCTGCCTCGGCCTCCCAAAGTGCTGGGATTACAGGCATGAACCACCGCGCCCCATCTCAACTGTCTTTGTATTATTTATCTGTGACCAGATCCCTGGCCCACTGGCACAATGGCTGTTCTCAAACCTTGCCACTCTCCTCAAGCCTGCCAGCAAATGTGCCCCACCCCACTCATGATTTGTAGACAACATTGAGTCTTCAAAAAGAAAATAAGAGTCATTAGGAACACTCTTCTACCCCCAGCCCACATACTCATCTATGTTTGCACTTTTCTTACTTCTTACCCACCTGTCTCAGAGGAAGGTGGCATCTCTTTCTGCCACTCCTGATGTGTGCTCTAGGGAATCCACCCCTTCTGTTCTTTTTGGAGAATGGCTCTATCAATTATCCCCTCTTTCTCTGTATCTTCAAACTCTCAACTGACCATTCTTCTCTCTTTGGAAAAAAGAGAAGAAAATCATACACCATCCGTATCAGAAAGGATTATTTTGTTGTGAGTAAGAGAAACTATGTGAGTTAATGAAAACAAAGGGTTCACGATGGGTTAGTTTCACCCAGAACCCAGATGGCTGGCTTTCCTTGAACCTTGAGAAGGATTTAGAACGAGGGCCTATAAAGCCGGCGGCTCCTTCCTGTCTGTCCATTTGCACATCTGCAGCTTACTTCATCTGACTCTCCAGGCGGCAGCTCCCAACATTACCCAACCAACTGGAGAGGATGGGCTTTCTCTCTAGGCCCCAAATCTAAATTTCTTGGAGGAAGTATTGGCCCAGCTTGGATGCTGTGCCCCCACCAGAGGCCAATCAACTACAGTCAAGGAGGCAGCTGTGTACAAACATGGCTTCTGAGAGTCTGCCCCTGTGACCTTGTAGTTGGGAAATCTCTTAGCCAAGAAGGGGGACTTGTGAGTTGGAAACATTCCCCTCTGGCTATTGCCAAATCTCCTTCTGTTGCTTTATATCTAAGACTCTTTAGGAGCACAGTCTCCACTCCCTAGCTCCACTCCACAGTTGCTCCTCCCCTTCATTCCAATATCCTCTGCCTTCTGTTCTCCACTCTCTCCAACACCCCTGCTCCCTACCAGCTGTTTCAGGAGGGTCACTTTCCAATTGCCAAACCCAAAGCACACTTTCAGGACTTGTTTTCCTGACATCTCCTCAGCATTTGCCACTGTTTCCAAGTCTTTCCACCTGAGAAACTCATGCCACTTTCCTGCTTAAAATTCTTCAAGGGTTGGTCATTGCCTAAGCTATCATTTTTCAGCTTTCCCTAACTGTGAAACCCTTTATTTAAAAGAAAAAGTATTTCACTGATGCCCACCATTTAAATAGGCAAAAGCAGAATTGGTGAGGTTGAAACAGGAATGGGAGACCCAGAGCCTTGCCCACCTGGCCCCACTGCCCACCCCCAGATGACTCCTGTGTAGACTCCAAGGAGCACTCACAGCTCCACTGAGTATAGTTTGAAAACCACAGGTCTGTAGGATAAACACTGAATTTCTAATTTCACAAGTAAGGTCCCTTCAATATCCAGCACCTGCCAACCTTTCCTGCCTTCTTTGCTGCCAGTCTCTCTACTGCAAACAGGTTCATCCATGCATGAAGGAGTGGGATGCTTTCGCCTTTTCCAGCGTGCCTCTCTCATGCCCACCTGGGTACACAATGTTTCCTCAGCCTGAATGGGCCTTCTCCCCTTTGTGGACCTGGTGAACTCCCCTTTGTTATTTAAAATTTGGCTTAAATGGAATCTCCTCAGGTACTTTCCCATCACAGTGATGTGACTTTGGGACTCCGGCTGTTCTGTCACCTGTTGTACATAAGTGTTGGAACAGGGTTCAGTTCAGTATTACAGTTTGAGATTTTTATGTCTGCATGCTTGCTAGACCTTCTGGGTAGTGATGTTATGTTCATTTCATCTCTGTAGCTCTAGAACCTAGCCCAGTACCTGATACTCTTAGGCGTCTTAGTCAGTTTTACGTTGCTTATAACAAAATCCCTGAATCTGGGTAAATTGTAAAGGAAAAGATTTATTTCTTACAGTTATGGAGACTGAGAAGTCCAAGGTCTTCTCGGGGGACAGGCTGCACCTTGTGAGAACCTTCTTGCTGGTGGGGACTCTGTGGCATCCCCAAGGCAGGGCAAGGGATCACATGGTGAGAGGCTGAGTGTGCTAATGCTTGCTCAGGTTTCTCTCCTCTTTTTTTTTTTTATTTTCAAAGTTTATTTACTATTAATCATTTTTGAGACAGGGTCTCACTCTGTCACCCAGGCTGGAGTGCAGCGGTGTGATCACAGCTCACTGCAGTCTCGTCTTCCAGGGCTCAAGCAATCCTTCCACCTAGGCCTCCAGAGTAGCTGGGACGAAGTTATGCACTACCACACTCAGCTAATTTATTTTATTTATTTATTTTTTTGAGAGGGAGTCTCACTCTGTTGCCCAGGCTGGAGGGCAGTGGTGCAATCTCAGTTCACTACAACTTCTGCCTCCTGGGTTCAAGCAATTCTCCTGCCTCAGCCTCCCAAGTAGCTGGGACTACAGGCATGCACCACCACGCCAGGCTAATTTTGTACTTTTAGTGGAGATGAGGTTTCACACTGTTGACCAGGCTGGTCTCAAACTCCTGACCTCAAGTGATCCGCCCGTCTTGGCCTCCCACAGTGCTGGGATTACAGGTGTTAAGCCACCACGCCCGGCTTCTAAAGTTTTTGTACAGACATGATCTCCTTGTGTTGCCCAGGCTGGTTTTTAACTACTGCACTCAAACAGTCTCCCACAGTGACCTCCCAAAGTGCTGGGATTACAGGCATGAGCCACCGGGCTCAGCCTCGTTTCTTCCCCTTCTTATAAAACCACCAGTTCCACTCTCTTGATGACCCATTAGTCCATTAACCCATTAGTCCATTAGCCCATGAATCCATTCATGAGGGCAGAGCTCCCACTCTCCATCCACCTCTTAAATGCCCTACCTTTCAATACTGCCACACTGAGATTAAGTTTCCAACACATGAGATTTGGGGGACACAGTCAAACCATAGCACTAGGTGCCTAATAAATATTGAATAAATAGATATATTCTTCTCCCAGTATGATTCTGCTTCTATAATTACTTGTGCACATGCGTACATTTACCTAACAGATGATACCTACCTGTTAGAGTGGCTGTTAGGATAAGATATAGATAAGAGGGGCTGATTCATCAGTGGTTTACAACCATAGAACAGAACTGTCTATACCATTTTCTGTGGTTATTGTTTGTTTGATTTAATATAGATGAGTGGGTCCTACCTACTGAATCCAGTTTTCCAGAGGTGGGGCCTGGACATGTCTCACAGATGACGCTGATGCCCAGCCTTCACAATTGAAACTCAGGTGCCAAGGTTCTAGGACCTGGCACAGAGACCAGCAACATAGTAGGTGCTCACTAAATATAGGTGGAATTAAAATTGAAAGAAGTTTTCAACATTCAAAATGTGACCATTTTTATATCTAACAAGCCAAGAGGTTGAGGTAGGAAGGTGAGTTTAGGCTAAGGGGACCCAGACCACAATTTAATTGGGTTCTTTATTGTTGGATCTGTGTGTGAGTGAACTCTGTTGCTTCTGCTTCCTTCTACCCCTGCCCCCCTTCCTGCTTTTATTACATAGTAAGGAAAAAATGTACTCCACCTAGCTACAACCCCCAAAACCCAAAACACCCAGGTTTCTAAGAATTTGCTTCCTAATGTCTTGATTTGGCTGTAGCCTACCCTCTGGGAGCTCTTCTGAAAGTCTTCCTGTCTCAAAACCACGACATTTAATTGACCCTCAAATCCTGTGAACTCTTTTCATGTGACAGCTCTTCCATTTGTGCCCTCTTTCCAAACTCCAGGGCATTGCCTTGAATCAGGTCTTTATTCTTCCTTGCCTGGGTTACTCCAAATGGCATCCAACTGGTCTCCCTGCCACAGTCTCACTCTCTCTAACTAAGCCTCTCTCTGCTACTAAAAACTATCTTAGGGCCGGGCGTGGTGGCTCACACTGGTAATCCCAGCACTTTGGGAGGCTGAGGCGGGCGCATCACTTGAGGTCAGGAGTTTGAGACCAGCCTGGCCAATGTGGTGAAATCCCATCTCTACTAAAAATACAAAAATTAGCCAGGCGTGATGGTGGGTGCCTGTTATCCTAGTTACCCAGGCAGCTGAGGCAGGAGACTCACTTGAACCCAGGAGGCGGAGGTTGCAGTGAGCTGAGATCACACCACTGCACTCCAGCCTGGGTGACAGAGCAAGACTCTGTCTCAAAAGAGAAAAAAAAAAACTGTATTAAAAGCCATTCTGGTTACTCATTTCCAGACTCAAAATACTGTAGTGTCTGTAGTGTCTTCCCATTGTTTCCAGAGCACAAGAGCGGTCACTGGCCTTTCTCACTAGCCCCATCTTTAATTCCCTCCCCACCACCTCCAAAACCCCAATCATACAAACCATTTCGGACCTGGCCTTTAACAAGCACCAGAAACCAACTCTGGCTAGTTTAAGCAAGAAAAGCCTTCCTTAAAATGCTGTTAGGTGTCCATAGAAGCTTTATTCATAATAGCCCCAAGCTGGAAACAATCCACGTCCATCAACAGGTAAAAGGATAAACAAATTGCAGAACAATACTCAGCAATTAAAAAGGTAACATGGGCAAATTCTAAAAACTTTACACCGAACGAAAGAAGCCAGACACAAGAGTATATATGCTGTGTGATTCCATTTCTATAAAATACTGGAAAACACAAAACTCATCTATAGTGACGGTAAACATACCAATGATTGTCTAGACAGGGGGTGGGGAAGAACTGACTACTGTGGGGTACAAGGGAACTTTTTGGGGTGATGGGATTGTTCTATTATCTTGATCATAGTGATAATTATACAGGTATAGACATTCATTAAAACCTATCAACTTATACATTTAAAATAGGTACATACATTTTAATTTGTAAACCATACCTCAGTAAATTTGATTATTTATTTGTTTGTTTATTTATTTATTTATATTTTTTAGAGACAAGGTCTCCCAGTGTCGCCCAGGCTGGTCTGGAGCTCCTGGGCTCAAGTGATCCTTCCACTTCATCTTCCCAAAGTGCTGGGATTACAGGTATGAGCCATGATGCCTGGCAAAATGTGACTTTTTTTTTTTTTTTTTTGAGATGGAGTCTCACTCTTGCCAAGCTGGGTCCAGTGGCGCAATCTCGGCTCACTGCAAACTCCGACTCCCTGGTTCAAGCAATTCTCCTGCCTCAGCCTCCCGAGTAGCTGGGATTACAGGTGTGCACTACCACGCCCAGCTAATTTTTGTATTTTTAGTAGAGACAGGGTTTCACCATGTTGGCCAGGCTGGTCTCGATCTCCTGACCTTGTGATCAGCCCACCTCGGCCTCCCAAAGTGCTGGGATTACAGGCGTGAACCACCGTGCCCAGCAAAATTTGATTTTGAAGAAATTATAAAAAGTCTATTAGGTAATTCCCAAGATCACCAGGAGGGTAGAGATCGAGGTTTGGGGTCCATGAAGACAGTGACAAGGCCTATACCACCAACTAGAACTAGTCCAGTGAAGATGCTATGCCTCTGCCACCCACTCCAGACATTACAGCCTGCACCATCATTAACCCGGGACACTGCCACCCAGAGCCATGCCACCGAGCCTTGGGCATCAACGTGCCTCTCCCATTGTTGCCGCTTCTGTTGGATTCTGTGCAGCGGCTGCTCCTTCTGTTGTGGCTTGAGACCAAGTCTGGGGAGGGTGGTTTTCATTGACCAACGCTAGGTCACAATCCTCCCTGTGTGTGAGGGCTGGGAAAGACGATGTAGCTTCTTGTTTTGAAAGTGGCAGGTTGACTCTGCTGTCTAAGTGGAGGACTCCCCAGGTATTCAGGGTGTTCAAAGCAGGACGATTGTATTAGTTTACTAGGGCTGCCATAACAAAATGCCACGAACTAGGTGGCTTAAACAGCAGCAATGTATTTTCTCAAGGTTCAGGAGCTGAAAGGTGTTGGCAGGTTGGGTGTCTCCTGAGGCCTTTCCCCTGGGCTTGCAGATAGCTGCCTTCTCACTGTGTCCTCCTGCGGCCTTTCCCTGTGCACATCCTTGGTGTATCTGCTCCTCTTCTTATAAGGTCACTAGTCATGTTGGATTAGCGCACCACCCACTGACCTCATTGGAACCTGAATTCCCTCTTCAAAGGCCTATCTCCAAATATTGTACAGTCACATTGGGGTTAGAACTTCAACCTATGAATTTTGGCACAGTTCAGTCCCTAACAGTGACCAAAAAAGGATGCCAAGTTCATTACCCTGACCTACTCTATTTTCTCTTTTTTTTTTTTTCTTTTGAGACAGAGTCTTGCTCCATCACCCAAGCTGGAGTGCAGTGGTGTGATCTTGGCTCACTGCAGCCTCTGCCTTCTGGGTTTAAGCGATTCTCCTGTCTCAGCCTCCTGAGTAGCTGGGATTACAGGCACCCACTACCATGCCTGGCTAATTTTTTTGTGTATTTTTAGTAGAGACAGGGTTTCACCATGTTAGCCACACTGGTCTCGAACTTCTGACCTCAGGTGATCTGCCCTCCTCATCCTCCCAAAGTGCTAGGATTACAGGCATGAGCCACCGCACCCAGCCTCTACCCTATTTTCTTTTTCTTTTTCTTTATTTTATTTTATTTTTTTGAGACAGAGTTTTGCTCTGTCACCCAGGCTGGAGTGCAGTGGCGCGATCATGACTCACTGCAAGCTCCACCTCCCAGGTTCATGCTATTCTTCTGCCTCAGCCTCCCGAGTAGCTGGAACTACAGGCACCCACCACCACGCCTGGCTAATTTTTTGTATTTTTAGTAGAGACGGGGTTTCACCATGTTAGCCAGGATGGTCTTGATCTCCTGACTTGTGATCCACCTGTCTTGGCCTCCCAAAGTGCTGGGATTACAGGCATGAGCCACTGCATCCGGCCTGTTTGTTTTTTTGAGATGGAGTCTCACTCTGTTGCCCAGGCTTGAGTGCAGTGGCACGATCTGAACTCACTGCAACCTCTGTCTCCTGGGTTCAAGCAATTTTCCTGCCTCAGCCTCCCAAGTAGTTGGGATTACAGGCACACACCACCACTCCCAGCTAATTTTTATATTTTTAGTAGAGACGGGGTTTTGCCATGTTAGCCAGGATGGTCTCGATCTCTTGACCTCGTGATCCACCTGCCTCGGCTGGGATTACAGGTGTGAACCACTGCGCCCGGCCTGTTGGTTGGTTTTTAAGACAGAGTCTTGCTTCGTCACCCAGGATGGAATACAATGGCTATCATAGCTCACTGCTCACTGCAGCCTTGAACTCTGGGCTGAAGCAATCCTCCTGCATCAGCCTCCTGAGGAGCTGGGACTACAGATGCTCCAGCATGCCTGGCTAATTTTTTGTCGTGACACAGTCTTGCCATGTTGCCCAGACTGGTTTCAAACTCCAGGGCTCGATCCTCCAGCCTTGGCCTCCCAAAGTGTTAGGATTACAGGCATGAGCCACTGCACCTAGTCAGGATACTCTTCTTTTTTATGGTGTCTTTTGATAAACAGAAGTAATTAATTTTAATGTAGTCAAATCTATCTTTTTCTTTGTGATTTGTGCTTCTTGTGTCTGAAGGAATTCTTTCATACCCTGAAGTTATGAGGACATTCTTTTATATGTTCTTTAAAAGTTTTGTTTTATTCACGTAAGTCTTCAATCCCACATGTAATCAATTTCTGTCGATGGTATAAGAAAGATAACATTTTTTCTTTTCATTGTCAATATTCAATATAAAAAGATAACTTTTTTTGTTTTTGAAACAAAGTCTCGCTGTGTCATCCAGGCTGGAGTGCAGTGGCGCAATCTCTGCCCACTGCAGCCTCTGCCTTCTGGGTTCACGCCATTCTCCTGCCTCAGCCTCCCGAGTAGCTGGGACTACAGGTGCCCGCCACCACGCCCGGCTAATTTTTTTGTATTTTTAGTAGAGATAGGGTTTCACTGTGTTAGCCAGGATGGTCTCGATCTCCTGACCTTGTGATCTGCCCGCCTTGGCCTCCCAAGGTGCTGGAATTACAGGCATGAGCCACCGCGCCTGGCCCACGAATTCTTTAAAAGTAGGGACAGTGTCTTAGTTTTCAGTGTACGCTCAATGCCTACAATAGTTTTTTGCACCGCAAACATTCTATAAATATTGTTAAATTTGTTTCTGTACTCTTAAGTTCCTAAATACAATAGGCCACCTGAGCTAGAAGGAACCCCAAAGCATTATCTTGGTTTAGTGCCTTTATTCTACCGGTGAGGAAATGGAGGCCCTGTAAGAGTAAACGGTGCATTTGTGAGATCACGTGACTCGGTGCGGGAGCCAGGGCTCAGGGCACTGCTTCCTGTTTCTCCTAAAACTCCAGGCACTGAGTCCAGCTCCACTTACCATGGTCACCCAATCCCGAAACAAAATCAGGGCTCCGTTACCAAGGACAAAGACGGGGGCTGGTGTCTGTTACAATGGCAATGGATTAATGTGTTTAACCCTTACAAATCCAAAAGGGAAAGATGGAAAAGCCCAAAAAGTAGTTATATGAAAAAGTGGGAGAAATACAAATGGACAAAAAAAAAAAAAGAATTCAAAAATCAAACACATGCAAGTTAGAAAAGTGTACTTCTTCTTCCCCTGTCACATGGTCAAGATAGAAGACGATACCTTAGAAAACACCGCATGAGAATGTATACTCCCTGAGAGCAGAGACCGACTGCTTTTTTCCACCCGCATATCCCTATCGTGTGGCATACGGCCTGGCAAACAGTTAGGCTCAATTCATATTTAATATTTAATACACAACTAGCACGCCTGCCAGATAGGAGGTTTCCTTATTGCTGAGAGGTGAGCAAATCCAAATCCTCCAGCCCTCCTTCTCACACACACAGTCCATGAGGAAATGCCTGTTCTAAAAAAAAAAGCCTGGCTGGCTGTGCTGCACAGTTCTGAAAGCGCTGGTTCATGGGAAGATAAGTTACCTTCAAAAACGAAACAGGAAACATGTATAAGAGGAAAACATTATATAAGTGTTGGTGAGACTCTGGATAGAGATTCTCATACACCCTATTGGTAGGATCATAGAACTTTTCTAGTTTGGCAATATATATCCAAATTTTAAATATGTCTACCTTTTGAATTTATCCTCAGGACAGGACAAATAATAAGGATACACACACACACACACACACACACACACACACACACACACACACAAGATATGGCTGTTTGCTGCAATGTTGTTTTTAGAGAAAAAAGATACATCTAAATTTTTACTAATAGATTTTGGTTAAATTAATTACAGTATATCCATACAGTAGAATACCATGTAGAGCATGTTAGTCCTAAAAAAAAAAAAAAAAAGGTGGAGGGGGAAGGAAGTCAATCGAGTGTTAGCAGTAACTATTTCTTTTGCTTTACTCCTTTTTTGGGGGGTAAACAAGTAGATTGTTTTTATAATCAGAAAAAAATTCCAATTGAAAAAAAAATTTCAGACCTATTATTCCAAGAAAGGTGGACCCTGAAGAATTTCAAATGTTATCTATTTATTTTAATCACTTGTATAGTACGTGTCTACTGAATTTTAAAAAATTAAATAATAACAAAGTCAAAGTGAAAGTTAAAAAGAGAAAAACTTATGAGGAGGAGAGTAAAAAGTTATAGTGAGAATCTAGGCTTTTTTGTTTTTTAGACAAAGAAAAAAGTAAAATGCACTGTGATGTTGTTCTAATTAACTGAGGAAAGAGCTCATACCAGTTTGTCAGGAAAGACAAACATTTTCGTCAGTTCCAAGGGAAAATAATGTGCTCACTTCAGCAGCACATATACTAAAACTGGAATGATACAGAGAAGATTAGCAATTCTCTTTAAAATAAATAAAAAATTTAAAAAAATAAATAAACCCAGAGGAAATTATAAGACTTAACTTCTGTTCCTGTTACCTGTTAGCTGGCAAGTATGCCCTTCCACTGGATCCTCACTTTCATGCTCAGTTCATGGCTTTGAAAGTGCTTACACAGGCCAGGCACAGTGGCTCGCGCCTATAATCCCAGCACTTTGGGAAGCTGAGATGGGTGGATCACGAGGTCAGGAGATCGAGACCATCCCCGTCAACATGGTGAAACCCTATCTCTACTAAAATACAAAAATTAACCGGGCATGGTGGCATGCACCTGTAGTCCAAGCTACTCGGGAGGCTGAGACAGGGGAATCGCTTGAACCCGGAAGGCGGAGGTGGCAGTGAGCCAAAATTATGCCACTGTGCTCCAGCCTGGCAACAGAGCAAGACTCCATCTCAAAAAAAAAAAAAAAAAAAAAAGAAAGAAAAAAGAGAAAAGAAAAGAAAGTGCTTACACATACGCATGCAATATTATCAAGAACATTTTGATATTTCCTTTGAGGAGGCACCAAATTACATACCTTATTTTAACTTTTTTTTTTTTAAATGTTGATATTCCCAAATACAAAAATGAAGAGGTTTAATCTAAATATTAGGGAGCTTTAGTTTTGTTGCTATTGTTTATAATTTTAAAACTGTAAGAGTTTGCACATAGTACAAAGGGGCCTGCAGTGAATAGTAATTCCCCTTCCCACTGCTGCCGATGCCTGGGGCACTCAAGTCTTGGACTTCAGGCTTCTCTCCTTAACTGCCAAACGTCACCTACCACCTTCAACATGAACATGCACTGCTTTTCTTTTATCTGCCTTTTCCCTTGAACTGCCTCTAGATTCTTGGTGGAGGTGCTAGGGAAACATAAGGCAATAGAAATTAATTTGTCTATTTCTTCCTTTTCCCCCATCATGTGATCAAACTGGTACTGATAGATAAAGCCAAGCTGTTCACTTCTTTGCTGAAGTTAAAGCATTTCTCTAATTTTTATAAACAATAGGAATGGAGCCAAATATGACCCTTACTAGAAAAGATAAGCTCCCTACCCCAAACTACCTCGTAGATATGGTTTGTAGATGCCTCATTCCTTAATCTCTTATAATGACAAGGTAGCTCGTTGTTGCTGTCATTATTGTTTAAAAAATGTGTGTGTGGAGAGGATGGATTTTACCTATTAGTCCCTTTGTAGACACTGTCCTATGTCATAGTACAAGTTTTATTACCATCACGACTTCAAAAAAAACTTTTTAAAAAAGTTTTTGTTTCACCAGAAGAAGTATTCCTTTCGAAAATGTTCTAATGTTGACATTACTAATAACCCTTTGCACCAAAACAAATGCTTGCCAAAATGCTACAAGTCCAAAACTACACATTCAAAATACAAGATGTGGCCGGGCACGGTGGCTTACGCCTGGAATCCCAGCACTTTGGGAGGCCAAGGCGGGTGGATCACAAGGTCAGGAGATCGAGACTGTCCCGGCTAACATAGTGAAGCCCCGTCTGTACTAAAAAAATAAAAAATACAAAAATTAGCCAGGCATGGTGGCAGGCGCCTGTAGTCCCAGCTACTTGGGAGGCTGAGGCAGGAGAATGGCGTGAACCCAGGAGGCGGAGCTTGCAGTGAGCCGAGATTGCACCACTGCACTCCAGCCTGGGCAACAGAGTGAGACTCTGTCTCAAAAAAAAAAAAGAAAAAAAATCAAAATATGAGATGTGGGCCAGGTGCAGTGGCTCAAGCCTATAATCCCAGCACTTTGGGAGGCTGAGGCAGGCGGATCACTTGAGGTCACGAGTTCGAGACCAGCCTGGCCAACATGGTGAAACCCTTCTCTACTAAAGATACAAAAATTAGTCAGCATGGTGGCGGGCACCTGTAATCCCAGCTACTCAGGAGGCTGAGGCAGGAGAAGCACTTGAACCCAGGAGGCGGAGGTTACAGTGAGCTGAGATTGTGCCACTGCACTCCAGCCTGGGCAACAGAGCAAGACTCCATCTCAAAAAAAAAAAAAAAAAAGTGTGTGTGTTCTGGGAATGCAATACGAAGAATGATGTTTCAAGTTAGTAAAAATAGCCAGAGTGAGGAATAAACTGTTAGAGAAATGGCAGGGTCCAAAAGTGCAAGGAGTTATCTACCCCCACCCTTGAGCCTCTGTGCGTCCAAGTGCACTGCTGTTCAGTGTACTGTGATTTCTACATGACTGGTCACAACACAGTTAATTCGAAGAACAGAAATTGTCCAACTCCCCTGGTCCCAGCTCCCACTGCTCCGGATGCTCATGCTTCTGTCTCCTGGCTTTCTTAACTGCTCTCAGATAATTAGATTTGTTAGAGCAAAACTAATTGGTAGGCTAGTGCCAAGGGCATGCTGCCACTGACAAAGCGGGTGTGTGGCACCACTGCATTGGCTAAATTGCTACATACATACAATTAGTCAGAATCAACCCTTCCCTCCACCCATGGAACAGCTGACCTGCCAGGCAACTATCTGGCAAAGGAGTTCAGCAGAGATGACCAGTGGGCATGTGGGCCTCCAATCTTCTGGTGATCACACCAGCCCTCACTTTCCTCCTCAGCTGATTCCATAATTGGCAGCTAAAAGGGGAGCCTGGGTAGGCAGGGGCATTGCCCACTGAGCTGTCGGCAGCTTGTCGATGTGACTCCTGAACACGGCAGAGGTGGGTGGCACTATGGAGATAAGCAATTCACACCTCCCCATATTTCCTCCCACTCCCTAACTTGGAAACACAAGGTGCTTTGGATCTGGAATCGGCCTCCCTCAGCTGTTGTGCTATGACTTATGCTTTGCAAATGCTTCCTTAGGGCTGTCCCTTGAGGAGTGGTTAGGCTGTGCCTTGTAACTCAGTGTACGTCACAGCAAGACATTTAGCCACACACCCAAACAGGGAGGATTTCCTACATCTAGAGTCATTGTCTTACAGAGCTGTAAGAACTTCAAAGCTCCCCGAGATTGTGCCACTGCACTCCAGCCTGGGTGACAGAGCGAGACTCCATCTCAAAAAAAAAAAAAAAAAGAACTTCAAAGCTCCTGGAAAGGACTCACCCAGGTTGGCACAACTAGCTTGCAGAACAAGAATTAGAGCAGGTCCCATGAAGCAGCATTTCTTAAACTTGTGAAACTAGGATTCATAGGCAGGTATACATTTTACCTGATGAGTGATGAGTATGAGTATAAAATATACATATGGATAAATATATATACATATATTTATACTCAATTATATATATAATTTTATATATATGTATTTGAAACAGAAATGTCACATACATTATTTACCCTTTCTAAATCCTAATCCTATGTTCCACTTTCTATTCTTGTATGGGGGATGTTTTTTTTTTGAGACAAGGTTTCGCTCTTGTTGCCCAGGCTGGAGTGCAATGGCGTGATCTCGGCTCACTGCAACCTCAGCCTCCTGGGTTCAAGCGATTCTCCTGCCTCAGCCTCCTGAGTAGCTGGGATTACAGGCATGCACCACCACACCTGGCTAATTTTGTATTTTTGGTAGAGACACGGTTTCTCCATGTTGGTCAGGCTGGTCTTGAACTCCTGACCTCAGGTGATCCACCCGCCTCGGCCTCCCAAAGTGCTGGGGTTACAGGTGTGAGCTATCGCCCCCGGCCTCTTATTGGGGATCTTTTAGCTGCTTTTGATCCACTAAATTGGTTTATGACCCATTAATGAGTCACAAACTGAAGTTTAAAAAGCACCTTCCGGGCCGGGCACAGTGGCTCATGTTTGTAATACAGCACTTTGGGAGGCCAAGGCAGGAGGATGGCTTGAGCGCATGAGTTGGAGACCAGCCTGGGAAACAAAGTAAGACCCCATCTCTAAAAAAAAATAAAACTAAGGCCAGGCACAGTGGCTCACGCCTGTCATCCCAGCACTTTGGGAGGCTGAGGTGGGCGGGTCACAAGCTCAGGAGATGGAGACCATCCTGGTTAACACGGTGAAACCCTGTCTCTACTAAAAATACAAAAAATTAGCCGGGTGTGGTGGCGGGCGCCTATAGTCCCACCTACTCGGGAGGCTGAGGCAGGAGAATGGCATGAGCCCGGGAGGCGGAGCTTGCAGTGAGCCGACATCACGCCACTGCACTCCAGCGTCTGAAAAAATAAATAAATAAATAAATAAATAAATAAATTTTTTTTTAAAGTACTATACAGGGCTGGGTGCAGTAGCTCACACCTGTAATCCTAATGCTTTGGACGACCAAGGCGGGAGGATCGCTTGAGCCCAGGAGTCCAAGACCAGCCTGGGCAACATAGGGAGACCCTGTCTCTACAAAAAAAAATTAAAGAAAAGTAGCCAGGGCATGGTGGTGCTGGCCTGTGGTTCCAGCTACTCAGGAGGCTGAAGTGGAAGGATCTTGAGTGCAAAGGGTCAAGGCTGCAGTGAGCCAAGACTGCACCACTGCACTCCAGCCTGGGGGACAGGGTAAGACCCTTTCTCAAAAAACAAACAGAAAACTTAAGTCCTATCAAGTTAATCCTTTTAATAAAATCCAGCATCTCCTTGTTGCTGGTAATAATACTAGCGAACACTCACGCCATGCTTACAATGTACCAGGTATTCTTCTTCATTTTTTTTGAGACGAAGTTTTGCTCTTGTTGCCCAGGCTGGAGTGCAATGGCATGATCTCAGCTCACTGCAACCTCCACCTCCAGGGTTCAAGTGATTCTCCTGCCTCAGCCTCCCGAGTAGCTGGGATTACAGGCATGTGCCACCACACCTGGCTAATTTTATATTTTTAGTAGAGACCAGGTTTCTCTGTGTTGGTCAGGCTGGTCTTGAACTCCTGACCTCAGGTGATCTTCCTGTCTCGGCCTCCCAAAGTGCTGGGATTACAGGTGTGAGCCACAGCGCCCGGCCAAGTACCAGGCACTCTTCTAAACCACTCATTTACATTTAGCTTATCTATTCCTCACAACAGCCCTAGAACAAGCTTGTCCAACCCGTGGCCCGCAGGCCGCATGCAGCCCAGGATGGCTTTCAATGCAGCCCAACACAAATTTATATGCTTTATTAAAACAATATGATTTTTTTTTTTTGCTATTTTTTATTTATTTATTTATTTATTTTTAACTCATCAGCTATCATTAGTTTTAGTGTATTTTATGTGTGGCCCAAGGCAATTCTTCTTCTTCCAGTGTGGCCCAGAGAAGCCAAAAGATTGGACACCCCTGCCCTGGAGGTAGGGTTACTATCATACTCCTCTTAACAAAGATGATGAGTCACAGCCCAAAGACACACAGCTGGTAAGAGACGGGGCCAGGATTTGAACCAAGCAGCAGTGTAATTCCAGACTAAGCATTCTTGGCCAGAATTCTCCACAGTGGTTAACAGTGAATCCAACTGCTTAAAATAAGTTTCCAAGCCATGTCATGCGGCCTCTGTATGCTCCAGCCTCCTGGCCATTTGTATGACCTCATACTTGCTGTTCCCTATGTTTAAAACATGTCCCCTCTGCATTTGGTTAATTCCTACACAGGCTTCACTTCAGGTCCTCCCTTATTTCCTTATACTACCTGAGATATCCGTGTTCTCATAACACTCTCTCCTTTCTTCCTTCTCTGTCCCTCATTCATCCATTCAATTTTTTTTTTTTCAGTTTTTTTTTGAGATGGAATCTCGCTCTGTTGCCAGGCAGGAGTACAGTGGCGCAATCTTGGCTCACCGCAGTCTCTGCCTTCCAGGTTCAAGTGATTCTCCTGCCTCAGCCTCTCGAGTAACTGGGATTACAGGCGCATGCCACCACGCCTGGCTAATTTTTGTATTTTCAGTAGAGATGGGGTTTCACCATGTTGGCCAGGATGGTCTCAATCTCCTGACCTCGTGATCCGCCCACCTTGGCCTCCCAAAGTGCTGGGATTACAGGTGTGAGCCACCGCCCCCGGCCCGTCCATTCAATTTATTTGATAATAAATTATTTACTGAGCACTTATCCCATGCAAGGAGATATAGAAGCCACAAAGACAAAGTCCCTGCCCTTGTGAACTCATATTTTCCGAAGGGGGAGTATGGAGATAATAAACGATTAAATAATATGTCAAGTGGTGATAAGTGTTAACGAGAAAAGGCAGGGTCAGGTGGGCTGGACACGTGCCTATTTCATGTTGGGAGGTTGAGGATGGGCTCATGGAGGAGGCAACGTCCCAGCAGGGACCCAAGGAAGTAGGAGACAGCCTTGTGGACTTCTGGGGGAGAAGTAGTCCAGAAAGAGAGAACAGCTGGTGCGAAGACCTTGAGTGGAAAGAATGCCTGGATGGTCCAGGAATGGCTGGAGCAGCGTAAGCCAAGGGGACCTGGAGCAAGTGAGTTCCGCAAGATACTGGGGTCCCGATGGCTTAGGGCCTTGGAGCTCGCTTTGTCTTTTACCCTGTGTGAGCTGGGGAGCCGCTGGGGGATTCTGAGCAGAAGAGTCATGTATTAGTTTTCTATTCCTGCTGTAACAAATTACCACAAATTTAGTGGCTTAAAACAACACAAATTTATTATCTTACAGTTCCGGAGGTCAGAAGTTATCTCACTGGGATACAATCAATATGTTGGCAGGGCTGCATTCCCTCTGGAGGCTCTAGGGGAGAGGATGTTTCCTTGCCTTTTCCAGCTTCTAAAGGTCCCCTTGCTCCATCTTCGAAGCCAGCAACATTGCATTTCTCTGACTGTTCTGTGGTCATGTCTCCCTCAGACCACACTCAGGAAAAGTTACCCACTTTTAAGAATTCATGTGATTAGGTTGAGCCCACCTGAATAATGCAGAATAATCTCTCTAGCTCAAGGTCCTTAATCACATCTGTGCAATTTTATTTTATTTTATTTTATTTTTGAGATGGAGTTGTTCTGTCGCCAGGCTGGAGTGCAGGGGCATGATCTGGGCTCACCACAACCTCCGCATCCCAGGTTCAAGCGATTCTCCTGCCTCGGCCTCCTGAGTAGCTGGGATTACAGGCGTGCACCACCATGCCCGGCTAATTTTTGTACTTTTAGTAGAGACAGGGTTTCGCCATGTTGGTCAGGCTGGTCTTGAACACCTGACCTCATGATCTACCCACCTCAGCCTCCCAATGTGCTGGGATTACAGGCGTCAGCCACTGCACCTGGCCTGTGAAATCTTCTTGGCCATGTAAGGCAACACATTCATAAGACCCAGGGATTAGGACACGGCCATGTTTGGTGATGGGGAGGGAGTATTCTGCCTATAGCAAGTGACATAATCTGAAGAGTTTTAACAGGATCACCCTTGGCTGCTCTGTGGGGACAAGGGTGGAGGCAGGGAGACCGATCATTTAGGAGACTATTGGCGTAATCCAGGTTCTCAAGAGTTGATCAAGGCCCAGACCCGGGTGCCAGTAGAAGAAGTGGCAGGATATGATCAAGGTCTGGCCTTTTTCTGAAGGTAGAACTGACAGGATTTGCTGAGGGACTGGAGGTGGAGTGTGAGAGAAGAGGAGTCAAGGATGACTCCAAGACTGACCCTCCACCCCCTTACAGTACTTGACAGATGTCTCCTTTATACAGCTGTTCAACCGTCTTCCTTATTACACTGAAAGTTCTGATGGAGAAGGCCCCAAACCTAGCTTGCTCTTTGTTGTATCCTCACACCTATGAGTGCATGGAATATAGCAGAACAGTGCACAGCTACTACTTACTGAGCCATTATCATATGGTAGGCACTTTATGTACTCTTATTTAATAATCAGAACAGCTGGCCAGGTGCGGTGGCTCACGCCTGTAATCCCAGCACTTTGGGAGGCTGAGGCAGGTGGATCATGAGGTCAGGAGTTTGAGACCAGCCTGGCCAACATGGTAAAACCCTGTCTTTACTAAAGATATAAAAAATTAGCCTGGCGTGATAGCGTGCACCTGTAACCCCAGCTACTCAGAGGGCTGAGGTGGGAGAATCGCTTGAACCTGGGAGGGGAAGGTTACAGTGAGCTGAGATCACACCATTGTACTCCAGCGTGGGCGACAGGTCAAGACTCCATCTCAAAAACAAAAACAAAAAAAATCAGAACAGCCTTATGAAGTAGTTACTATTATTATCCCCACTTACTAATTGAGGATACCGAGTCCCAGAGAGATTAAATGATTTATAACAGTAAATAGAAGAACTGAGATTTAATCCACATTAAATACATAAATTCATTCAAATTAAGCAAAAATTTGGGTTTATCTAAATATTCTGACTGCATATGAAATGGGACATGGGGAAAAGGATACAGATTTATAAACCTGTCAAAGTTTTAGTCATAGAAGAATCATGTTAGGAAACAGCAAAAGTTAGAGCCACTAACTCAGAATTTTCAAACTCTGTAGTCAGTCTTACCTGTGGTTTGGTTGATGTAATGAGTGAAGCAGGCAGTAATTTCAGAAACGTTTTGTAACCACACTGCAGGCAAAGAAAAGAAAAACAGATGACATCAGAGAGACCATGCTGGTTCAGTGAAAAATGCCTAGATCTGATAGTGAAGGAGAGACTTTGGTCTCACTTTAGTCCCAACCACTTATTAGCCAATACATTTGAGGTACTGACTTCATCTCTCTGAGACCATCTCAACTCCCTTATCTACCTCATAGACTCTTGGGAGAAACTAAATTTATTTGTTCCATCAGTACAGAGCGTCTATCATGTACCTGGCATTGCTCTAGACACCAGAGTCATGTCATGAACAAAACAGACAAAAAAAGAATTTTATTGGACTTACAGTTCCACGTAGTGGGGGAAACCTCACAATCATGGCAGAAGATGAAAGGCACGTCTCACATGGCAGCAGACAAGAGCAGAGGGCTTGTGCAGGGAAACTCCCCTTTTGAAAACCATCAGATCTCCTGAGACTTGTTCACTGTCACGAGAACAGCACGGGAAAGATCTGCCCCCATGATTCAATTAACAGACAAAATCCTCACCTCCGTGGAGTTTGCATTCTAGTGGAAGGGGAGATTGACAAAAACAAGAATAAACAAATAGATAATTTCAAGAGTGATAAATGCTACAAAGAAAAATAAAACAGGGTAGGGGGTTATAGAGTAATCAAGGAGGAGGTAACACTGGAGAGAAACATAAGTAAACTGAGTGAGCAAGTGATAGTAATCTGTGGAAAGGGCAATCCAGGCAGAAGAGATAGAGTGCTTTAAGCTCCTGTGGTAGGAATGAGCTGGGGCTATCTGAGGAATGGCAAACAGGGAGCATGGGGAAAGAGTGATGGATGACGCTGGAGATGCAGGTCAGCCCCGATCACGCAGACCTTTGCTGGCCATGGTAGAGACCTTGGATTTTATGCATATCCTAGAAGATAATAGAAACACAGATATGCAAAGAACAATACAAACAAATAGCAGATGAAAGAGGTGTACCATGGACTTAGGTGGCAACACTGGCACACCTGCTTCAAGAGCACAGGCTCCAGAGACTACCTGGGTTGGAATCTCGGATGCACCAGTACCTAGTGGAGGCACCTTGTAAATGACCTGTGTGATATAGTTTGGCTGTGTCCCCACCCAAATCTCATCTTGAATTCCCATGTGTTGTGGGAGGAACCCCGTGGAAGGTAATTGAATCCGGGGGCAGGTCTTTCTCCTGCTGTTCCTGTGATAGTGAATAAGTATCAAGAGATCTGATGGTTTTAAAAAGGGGAGTTTCCCTGCACAAGCTCTATTCTCTTGTCTGCTGCCATGTGAGATGTGCCTTTCATCTTCTGCCATGATTGTGAGGTCTCCCCAGCCACGTGGAACTGTAAGTCCAATAAACCTCTTTCTTTTGTATATCGCCCAGTCTTGGGTATGTCTTTATCTGCAGCTTGAAAACGGACTAATACACTGTCATATCAAGTTTTCATTGTACAGTTGTCCCTCATGTCTGCAGACGATTGGTTCCAGGACCTCCTGTGATACCAAAATCTGCAGATGTTCAAGTTCCTGATAAAAAAAAAAAAAAAACGTGGCATAGCACTGTATCTGCATATAACCTATGCACATCCTCCCATATACTTTATTTTTAACTTTTATTTTCCACGACAGGGCATCACTCTGTCACCCAGGCTGGAGTACAGTGATGCAATCATGGCTCACTGCAGCCTCAACCTCCTGGATTCAGGCGATCCTCCTGCCGTGGCCTCCCAAAGCACTTGGATTGCAGGCATGAGCCACCGTGCCTGGCTCCCATGTACTTTAAATCATCTTGAGGGGGTAAGTATAAGTAATCTTGAGATTACTTATACTGCCTAATACAATGTGATGCTATGTGAATAGTCGTTATCATGTATTTTTGAGGGAATAATGATAAGAACAAATGTCGGGCCGGGAGTGGTGGCTCACGCCTGTAATCCCAGCACTTTGGGAGGCCGAGGCGGGCGGATCATGAGGTCAGGAGATCGAGACTATCCTGGCTAACATGATGAAACCCCGTCTCTACTAAAAAAAAAAAAACACAAAAAATTAGCTGGGCGAGGTGGCGGGTGCCTGTAGTCCCAGCTACTCGGGAGGCTGAGGCAGGAGAGTGGTGTGAACCCGAGAGGCGGAGGCTGCAGTGAGCTGAGGTTGCGCCACTGCACTCCAACCTGGGCGACAGCGAGACTCCGTCTCAAAAAAAAAAAAAGAACAAATGTCTGTACATGTTTAGTACAGATGTAACTTTTTTTGCAAATATTTTTTACCCAAGGTTGGTTGAATCCATGGATGTGGAACCCAGGAATACAAAGGGCCAATTGTATTTGTTAACTTTCAGGGGAAATGATTATAGTCACAGCAAAACCTAATACATGTAGTGACATGGTGGTGCTACTGTGGCCAACTTTGTATCATAAAAAGGCATCCTCTGTTTTCAATGGTGTAATGTGGTTCCATATCCACAAATTCACCCTATTTCATATTTTTGTAAGTTCTCCTTTACTTTCACAATACTTAGTAAAATCTTGTTGTTGATGTTTGAATGCAAGAAGAAAATTAGAGTAATGTCTAACTGAAGCAAACCAAATTAAGAACAAAGCTATTCTAAATCCCAGCTGCCAACCAGCTATCCAGTCGCCTACCTTAAATTGTTGTCTTGGAACTGAATAGCAGCCAAAACCAAATTATCTTCAAAGCTGGATTAAGATGCATACGGATAACAAAATGCTATTAAATAAGCCTTCCCGTATCAATAAATAGCTTGAAAGGAAAGAATAAGATGAAAAATCCCTAGGAATTTATAAAAACTTGGCAGAGATATTTGTCATTTGGGTTATGCAAGAAACTATCCTGATAATAAGTACACTGATAAAGTCCTTGTGTAGAGCATATTTTACCAGCATTTGAAAAATATGTAAAAATGTTTTTGCTTTATTTTTAACCTTTCTAAATCCAGGGACCCAGGGCCTTCTAGAAGCTATTTTTGGTGATGGTACAATGTTCTGACACCTTTTACTGAGCAAAATTGACACATCTGTTGAAATTAACATTTGTATCTCCATGGACCGACATGTCAGTAAAAAATAGCAAATATCACCATGTTTCCCTGCTAACCAGCATTTCGAAACAGAGGGCTCTTCAAACCAAACTGTTCCAGTCCTCCTTGAGACAGAATCCAAGTATCACCAATTTAGCACTGATCCCTATCACCTTTGAATATTCTAAGACCACAGGGTAGATAAACTCAGCTCAAACTAAATGGAATAAAAGTTTCTGTGGTAGGCCGAATCCCATCTGTTAGAATCTGCATATACCTTGCATCCTTGCATACCTTGACAATCCAGCAAGTTTGCTTTTGTCCAGATCTAGAGAAAAGAGAGGAAGAGCAGTGTAGCTGGAATGTTTTCTTACATCCAATCGAGAAAAAATCCAAGGCATTGGAATCTATGCAACCTTCTTCTTGGTCCGTCCATTTACATCCAGCTGTAGATGAGCAATAGGGCTCCCTCATCACAGATTGGAATCACATACTATTGCTTCACTAGTTACTATACCTAAAGACTCGAGAATAACTAAACATTCATCTGTACCTTCCTATGAGTTAGAAAATATATAAGAAAGATGTGATTATTCCAGGGAAAGAAAGGACAGGTATACATAATTTTACAACGCAAAGCAGCAGATGCCATATGGGAGAAATAAACATACAATAATAATAGGGATTCAAAGGAAAAAAATCACATACAAAAAAGCTTAATGTAGGAGGTGGAATTTGACCTAAAAGGCAGAAAATACCAGAATGTTAGAGAGTTGCTATTCAGAGAAAAGAAAAAGAAAGTAAGAAAACAAGAGCTGTGTTAGAAAAAAAAGAACAGCTGAGCTTCACTCAAACCCAGGGGACATATAGAGGGCGGAAAGAAATATGGCTTGGAAAGATGCTTGTGGACCAGGGCCACAGCATAAAGGACCTAAAGGCAAATTAAGTTTTGATTTTATCCTGCGATCTATAGGAAGCCACAAGTGGTAAAACTGGGAATATTTTAGTGTATGATTACATTTGTTTTAAAAAGATAGTAATATCCAGGATTAGCAAGGGTGACAGAGGAGGGACTGAAAAAGACTAACTGGGGGGTGGGTAGTAAAGGATCAAAGGAAGAGTAGATACTGAACAGCTAGACAAGGACAGATTCAAGGGTCATTTTGATGGTAATATTGACAGAGCTTAGTAACCTATAAGATGTAGGTGTGAGGGTAAGAAGAACAGCAAAGATGACCTGATGCATAGCACAGTTGTGAGGAAGACACTCCTCCACAGTTTTCGCATTATTTGGTGGGGAAAGTTTGAGTTTAGTTTTGTCCACGTGGAGTTTAAACAAAAGGATGTAAACTTAAGACCTGTTTTTTCTCAGATATCCTTTTGAAAAATTTTGCTTTGACTGCTGAGCTCCAAAATTAGCTCTGAGCTGTCTAGCTCTGTGCTCAAGTGTTTTGTTATGGGGCGTTGGAATATCGCCTTCCTACAAGACCTGCCATTTTACTGTCCAAACTTTCATTTAACAAAAAATAGGGGGTGGTGATTTAAAAATTTTTAGTAGCTTTTTTTTTGCCACCAGTAGTTATTTTAATTTGTATTATAACTAAAATTTGGATGCAATATCTATTGTTAATAAGATGTCTGAACAAAGAACCATAAAGTTTGGAGTTCTAACAATATATACCAAAGCCTCTGACTCTGAAAAAGATTTCAGTTGTTGTGCCATCTGCTTGGAAACTAATTAATGGTTTAAAAATAGATGAATTTTTGAAGGCAAATAACATGAAAATAATGGAAAATATTAATATAGATCTCATAAACCTACAGCATAGAAAACAGTGATGTATTTTAGGCATTGCATTAAGGAAAAAGCCAGGCTGAGAAGATGCCACTATGAAATGCTTAACACTAGGGCTGGGTGTGGTGGCTCACGCCTGTAATCCCAGCACTTTGGGAGGCCGAGGTGGGCAGATCATGAGGTCAGGAGTTCGAGACCAGCCTGGCCAACATGGTGAAACCCTGTCTCTACTAAAAATACAAAAATTAGCCGGGCATGATGGTGGGCGCCTGTAATTCCAGCTACTCAGGAGGCTGAGGCAGGGAGAATTGCTTGAACCTGGGAGGCAGAGGTTGCAGTGAGCAGAGATTGTGCTACTGCACTCCAGCCTGGGCGACAGAGAAAGACTCCGTCTCAGAAAAAAAAAGAAAAAGAAATACTTAACATTATGTGCATAGTATAATATGCACAGCTTTAGTGCCTACAGAAGCATGGGGAAAAAATAACATGCACAGATAAGGAGGTAGCTGATTCAAAGAACAGGAAGGCAGGATGATTGGTTGCCTGCCTGCCTGCCTGCCTGCCTGCCTTCCTTCCTTCCTTCCTTCCTTCCTTCCTTCCTTCCTTCCTTCCTTCCCTCCCTCCCTCCCTCCCTCCCTCCTTTTTAAATTTTTTTTTTGCCGGAGTTTCACTCTGTCACCTAGGCTGGAGTGCAGTGGCGCGATCTCTGCTCACTGCAGGCTCCGCCTCCCGGGTTCACACCATTCTCCTGCCTCAGCCTCTGGAGTAGCTGGGACTACAGGCGACCGCCACCACGCCGGCTACAGTTTTGTATTTTTAGTAGAGACAGGGTTTCACTGTGTTAGCCAGGATGGACTTGATCTCCTGACCTCATGATCTGCCTGCCTTGGCCTCCCAAAATGCTGGGATTACAGATGTGAGCCACCATGTCCGGCTTGGTTGGGTACTTTCATAATTCTTTTTTCAAACTTATTACTGGTGATGAATTTTTAAACAGTATCTAGTAATGTGAGCACTTGTCCTATATATGAGGTGAAACTTCTCTTCTTATATCCTATACTTAATAATTTCTAAAATATAAACATACAAATCCCTGCCATATCTTGTCTATTCTATCTCTGTCTTTTCTTTTTTCCTTTTTTTTTTTTTTTTTTTTGAGACACCGTCTCACTCTGTCGCCCAGGCTGGAGTGCAGTGGCGCAATCTCGGCTCACTGCAATCTCCGCCTCCCGGGTTCAAGCGGTTCTTGTGGCTTAGCTTCCCGAGTAGCTGGTCTCGAACTCCTGGCCTCATGTGATCCACCCCCCTCAGCCTTCCAAAGTGCTGGGATTACAGGCGTGAGCCACAGTGCCTGGCCTCTGTCTTCACTCTCACAACTAAACTTTTTAAACAAGCGACCTATACATGCAGTATCCCTTTCCACACCTTCCACTCGTTCCTCAGCCCCGTGCAATGTGGCTTTCTACCCTCAAAAGGCCAATGAGGACACTCTCACTAAGATCACCAATGATCTAGGTGACCCTAAATCTAACAAAGTCTTTCTCATGTTAGCTTTATTGTTTTGAGGCTTAAATGAACTAATTCATGTAAGACACTTTACTGTAGAGTATCTGAAATGTTCCAGGTATGTTCTAAACTTATATCTTGTATTGGTCTATCCACATCTTCTGAATATAGGTAAATCCAGCAAGTGGATCTTTTTGTCATTTAAAAAAATTGAAGTAGAGCACGCATGGTAGTTCATGCCTATAATACCAGCACTTTGGGAGGCTGAGGCAAGAGGTTCACTTGAGGCCAGGAGTTTGAGACCAGCCTGGCCAACATGGTGAGACATCGTCTCTACAAAAAATTTTAGAAATTAGGCGTGGTGGTGTGTACCTGTGGTCCCAACTACTCTGGAGGTTGAGGCAGGAGGATCACCTGAGCCTGGGAGGTTAAGGCTGCAGTGAGCTGTGACTGCACCACTGCATTCTAGGCTGGGAGACAGAGCGAGACTCTGAAAAAGAGAGAAAGAGAGAAAGAGAGAGAAAGAGAAGGGAGGGGGGAAGGGAGGGAGGGAGGGAGGGAAGGAAGGAAGGAAGGAAGGAAGGAAGGAAGGAAGGAAGGAAGGAGAAAGAAAGAGGAGGAAAGGATGGAAGGAAGGAAGACAGGGAGAGGGAGAGGGGGAGGGGGTGGAGGGAAGAAAAGTCGACCGGGTTCGGTGGCTCAAGCTTGTAATCCCAGCACTTTGGGAGGCTGAGGTGGGTGGATCACTTAAGGTCAGGAGTTCGAGACCAGCCTGGCCAATATGGCAAAACCCCATTTCTAATAAAAATATAAAATACAAAATTTAGCCAGGAGTCTTGGTGCATGCCTGTAATCCCAGCTACTCAGGAGGCTGAGGCAGGAGAATCACTTGAACTTGGGAGGCACAGGTTGCAGTGAGCCCAGATTGTACCACTGCACTCCAGGCTGGGCAACAGAGTGAGACTATGTCTCAAAAAAAGAGACCTGGCGGGGTGGCTCATACCAGCACTTTGGGAGGCCAAGGTGGGCGGATCACTTGAGGACAGGAGTTCAAGACCAGCCTGGCCAACATGGTGAAACCGCGTTTCTACTAAAAATATAAAAAAATTAGCCGGGCATGGGGGCAGGCACCTGTAATCCCAGCTACTTGGGAGGCTAAGGCAGCAGAATAGCTGAAACCCAGGAGGCAGAGGTTGTAGTGAGCCGAGATCACGCCACTGCAATCCAGCCTAGGCAACAAGAGCAAAACTCCATCTCAAACAAACCAACAAACAACAACAAAAAAGTCATCACATTTTTACTCACTTGCATTTACATAAAAAATCTAGAAGATCTCGAAAAGAATACATCCTTCTATTTCAATTTTTTAAATTAACAAATAAAAATTATACATTTATGGTGTGTACACACATTTTTTATTTATGTGTATACATTGTGGAATAGTTAAACTAACACATCCATCACCTCATATACTTATTTTTTCATCCTAAGAACATTTAAAACCTGCTCTTTCAGCAGTTTTCAAGTATATAAAACACTGTTATTAATTTTTTTTTTTTTTTTTTTAGAGACAGGGTCTCACTCTGTCCCCCAGGCTGGAGTGCAATGGCACAGTCATAGCTCACTGCAGCCTTGACCTCCTAGGCTCAAGCAATCCTCCCGCTTCAGCCTCCCAGATAGCTGGAACTACAGGCATGTACCACCACACCCAGCTTATTTTATTTCTTATTTTTTAGAGACAGTGTCTCACCATATTACTTAGGCTGGTCTTGAACTCCTGGCCTCAAGTGATCCTCCTACCTCAGCCTTCCAAAGTACTGGGATTACAGGGGTGAACCACTGCACCCAGCCAAAACACTGTTATTAACTATAGTCACCATATTTAACAATAGATTACCCCAAGCTATTCCTTCATCTAACTGAAACTTTATGTCCTTTGACCAACATTTTTCCAACCCCAAACCCCCAGCCACTGGCAACCATCATTCTACTCTTTTTTTTTTTGAGACAGAGTCTGGCTCTGTTGCCCAGGCTGGAGTGCAGTGCTGTGATCTCAGCTCACTGCAAGCTCTGCCTCCCAGGTTCATGCCATTCTCCTGCCTCAGCCTCCAGAGTAGCTGGGACTACAGGTGCCCACCACCATGCCTGGCTAATTTTTTTTGTATTTTTAGTAGAGACGGGGTTTCACCATGTTAGCCAAGATGGTCTCGATCTCCTGACCTCGTGATCCGCCCGCCTTGGCCTCCCAAAGTGCTGGGATCACAGGCGTGAGTCACCGTGCCCGGCCCATTCTACTCTTTACTTCTGAGTTTGACTTTTTTAGATTCCACACGTAAGTGAGGTCATGCAGCATTTGTATTTCTGTGCCTGGCTTATTTCACTTAACATATGTCCTCCACATTCACCCATGTTCTTTTTTAAGGCTGAATAATATTCTACTGTATATATACACCACATTTTCTTTATACATTCAACTATTGGTGGACACTTACATCTCGTCAACATACCAGTTTCATTTGCTTTGGATATATACCCAGAAATAGAATTGCTGGATCATATAGTAGTTCTATTTTTAATTATTTGAGGAAACTTCATATGGTTTCCCATAATGGTTGTACCAATTTATATTCCCCAAACAGTTTACAAGTGTTCTCTTTTCTCCACATCCTCATCAACATTTATCTCTTATTTTTAATTCTTCAGAAAAGTCTCATCAACATATGTAATATTATTTTTCTGGAGTCTGGGCAAAAAAGAAAGGTAAGTGTTCAAAGTATGGTTCTCAAAATTCATTCAAGAGAAAGAAAACAAGCCACAGACTGGGAGAATATATTTGCAAAAGATTTATATGATAAAGGACTGTTATCCAAAATATACAAAGAACTCTTAAAGCTCAACAGTAATAAAACAACCAGCTGGGCATGGTGGCTCATGTTTGTGATCCCAGCACTGTGGGAGGTGTGAAGATTGCTTAAGCCCAGGAGTTGGAGACCAGCCTGGGTAACATAGTGAGACCTCAGCTCTACAAAAAAATCTAAAACTTGGCTGGGCATGGTGGCTCACATTTGTAATCCCAATACTTTGGGAGGCTGAGGTGGGAGGATTGCTTGAGCTCAGGAGTTCGAGACCAGCCTGGACAACATGGTGAAACCCCATCTCTACAAGAAAAACAAAATTGAGCCAAGCACAGTGGCGCATGCCTGTAGTTCCAGCTACTTGGGAGGCTGAGATGGGAGGATTGCTTGAGTCTGGAGGTTGAGCCTGTGCAGTGAGCCGTGATTGTGCCACTGCACTCCAGCCTGGATGACAGCAAGACCTTGTTTCTTTAAAAAAAAAAAAAAAAAAAGCTCCACATCACATATCATCTGGGAACTGCAAATTATTAGTGTGGCTAAAATCCAGAACACTTACAACACTAAACGCTGACAAGCATGTGGAGCAACAGAAACTCTCATTTATTGCTGGTGGGAAAATGGTTCAGCTGCATTGGAAGATAGTTTGGCAGATTCTTACAAAACTAAATAAACTCTTACCATATGATCCAGCAACTGCACTCCTTCGTATTTACCCAAAGGAGTTGTACATGTTAAAACCTGTACACAGATGTTTGTGGCAGCTTTATTCATAATTTCCAAAACTTATAAGCAACCAAGATGTCCTCTGGTGGATTAATGGATAAACTGTGGTATATCCACAAAATGGAATAACATTCAGTGTTAAAAAGAAATGAGCTATCAAGCCATGAGAAATACGGAGGAAGCTTCAATGCATATTACTATGTGAAAGAAGTCAATCTGAAAAGGCTATATACTGTATGATTCCAACTATATCACGTTCTGGAAAAGGCAAAATTATGGAACTAACAAAAAGCCCAGTGGTTGCCAGGGGTTGGGAGGAGGAAGGAATGAATCAGTGGGGAGGATTTTTAGGGCAGTGAAGTTCCTCTGTATGGTATCACAGTGGGAGATATAGTGAAGTTCCTCTGTATGATATCACAGTGGGAGATATAGTGAAGCTCCTCTGTATGATATCACAGCGGTAGATACAGTGAAGCTCCTCTGTATGATATCGCAGTGGGAGATACAGTGAAGTTCCTCTGTATGATATCACAGCGGGAGATATAGTGAAGCTCCTCTGTATGATATCACAGCGGTAGATACAGTGAAGCTCCTCTGTATGATATCACAGCGGGAGATACAGTGAAGCTCCTCTGTATGATATCACAGTGGGAGATATAGTGAAGTTCCTCTGTATGATATCACAGTGGGAGATACAGTGAAGCTCCTCTGTATGATATCACAGTGGGAGATACAGTGAAGCTCCTCTGTATGATATCACAGTGGTAGATATAGTGAAGCTCCTCTGTATGATATCACAGTGGTAGGTATACATTATTATGCTTTTGTCCAAACCCATAGAATGTACTATACCAAGAGTGAACCCAAATGTAAACTATGGACTTTGGGTCAGTGTCATTGTAGGTTCATTGATTATAACAAATGTACCACTTCGTGGGGGATATTGATTATGGGGGATGTTATGTATGTGTGGGGGCAGATGGTACATAAGAAATCTCTGTACTTTTCTCTCAGTTTTTCTGTGAAGCTAAAACTGCTCTAAAAAATAAAGCCTATTTTTAAAAAATCACAAAACTTCTTTGACTCATGTTCTAGTTGGGCCACAAAAGTGGGAAACTGCTATCTTCTCCAAAAGTGTTAAATAACTTCATAAAACAGGGCTGGTCACCATTCAAGAGGTATTACATTTCAGTAATAACCCCTTCACCCTCGTCGGAGATTTTTGGCAATTTCTAACATCCAGAAACACAGACAGGAGGCTCGAAATGAAAACAAGCCTCTTGGTATTAAGGAGAACAGTCACAACGCCCACACACATAAGCTGGTAATGACCCTCAGATGTCTTACTGTTGGAAAAGCTCAGCATGTTAAAGCTCAGGAAGAATCCCTTCAATGGGTTCTTGAGGACAAGACTGTATTTCAGATAGTGTAATAATCAGTGTTCTGGGTTAGGCATGGTGACTTGTGCCTGTACTCCCAGCACTTTGGGAGGCCAGACGCCAAGGTGGGCAGATTGCTTGAGCTCAGAAGTTTGAGACCAGCCTGGGCAACATGGTGAAACCCCGTCCCCACCAAAAATATTAAAAAAAAAAAAATTAGCTGGGCGTGATGGAGCATTCCTGTAGTCTCAGCTACTGGGGAGGCTGAGGCAAGAGGATCGCTTGAGCCCAGGAGGTGTAGGCTGCAGTGAGCTGAGATCGTGCCACTGCACTCCAGCCTGGGAGACAGAGTGAGACTCCGTTTCAAAAAAAAAAAAAAAAAAAAAAAAAAAAAAATATATATATATATATATATATATATATATGACAATAACCAATGTTCATCATAAGAACAAGCTGGAGTCAATGAGTAAAGATGATGTTTGGTCTGTGAATATTGGAAAATGCACCACTCTCTAGCAAGATTTCCAAAAATGCTTACGAGCTGGAGTTTTGGTACAAGGCCTCAGCTGATTTGAGAAATTTTACCTCAGTGTAAGAGCTTGTTTTCAGATTATCCTGAATGTGTTAATTCTTAATACTCTCCACTTTGGAAAAAAGATAACCACCAAAGCAAGACAGGGCCACAGTGGTTCAGTCCAAGGAGAGATTTATTGTGAAAATGAAGAGTCAGAGTAACTGGATTCTAGTCTCTCCTCTGCCAAGAACCAGTTGAGTAATATTGACTTCCCTTTGCTTGCCTCTAAAAATTAAGGAAATTAGTTATTTCTGGTTTCTAAGGAAATTAGCTGATTTTTGGTTTCTTTCCGGTTCTAATATTCAAACATGAACCATGAAGAAACATTAATAGGAAGGAAAAGGTGAATCACATTATGAGCAGGTATCACCCTTTTATTCACTCTGGCCATGCTTGTTGAGAGTTCTGCTGAGCTGGCCCACACCAAGCTCTGAGAATACTGTAGTAAGGTAAGGAAAACAGCTCCTGCCTTCATGGAGCTTTTTATTTAGTGAGGAAACCAGGCAACAAGCAAATAAACCAACAAGTTGGGGAAACAGTCTGAGAATCATAGGAAAGACATCTTTTTTAGATGGAATAGGCAGGGAACAGCACCTCTGGGGGAGTTACGTTTGAACCTAAGAATGAGCAGAAAAGTTGCATGAAAAATTATTAAAGAGCATTTCCAGCAGAGGCGCTTGCTAGTATCTAGGCCCTAACAGAGGAGAGAAACTCAGTAAACTGTACAAACTGAATAAAAAACCAAAATAAAATTTCTAATGACTGAAATAATTAAGCAGGAGTGGCACAAAAAAATTTGAACAGGTATGCGGGAACCAGTACAAAGTTTTGTCAGTCAGTCTAAGAAACCTGGACTCATTCTTAAGGATGGTAGAGAAATTGCTGAAAGGCTTTAAGTAGGACAGTAACACCTACTGCTTTTTAAAAAATGGACTGGAGGCCGGGCGCGGGGGCTCACGCCTGTAATCCCAGCACCTTGGGAGGCTGAGGCGGGAGGATCATGAGGTCAGGAGATCGAGACCATCCTGGCTAACATGGTGAAACCCCGTCTCTACTAAAAATACAAAAAAAAAAATCAGCCAGGCGCCTGTAGTCCCAGCTACTCAGGAGGCTGAGGTAGGAGAATGGTGTGAACCCAGGAGGCACAGCTTGCAGTGCGCTGAGATCACGCCACTGCATTCCAGCCTGGGCAACAGAGCGAGACTGTATCAGAAAAAAAAAAAAAAAAAAAAAAAAAAAAGGACTGGAAAGCTGGACGCAGTGGCTCATTCCTGTAATCCCAGCACTTTGGAAAGCTGTCGCAGGAGGATCACTTGAAGCTAGGAGTTCAAGACCAGCCTGGGTAACCTAGCAAAACCCCCTCTCTACAAAATGTTTTAAAATTAGCTAGGCATAGTGGCACATCCCTATAGTCCTAGCCACTTAGGAGGCTGAGGTGGGAGGATCAATTGAGTCCAGGAGTTTTAGGACGCAGTGAGTTATAAACGGGCCACTGTACTCCAGGGCGGGCAACCGAGCAAGACTCTGCCTCTTAAAAAAATGTTTTTTAAAAAGTATGATGGCTTGACTTAGGTATCTACGGTAGACACTGAAGATGTTGAGAGATTTAGATACATGATGAAGGTATGGACTGGATTTGAGTATTTGAGAGAAAGAAATGAATCAAGGTAGACAATGTGGTGCTCAGTTACTGATTTTGGGAGAGTGTTTGGGGTGGGGGATAGAGCTATTAAGAATAGTTGGGAGGGGCCGGGCGTGGTGGCTCACACCTGTAATCCCAGCACTTTGGGAGGCCGAGGCAGACGGATTGCCTGAGCTCAGGAGTTTGAGACCAGTCTTGCTAACATGGTGAAACCCCGTCCCTACTAAAAAATACAAAAAAATTGGCCGGGCGTGGTGGCGTGTGCCTGTAATTCCAGCTACTTGGGAGACTGAGGCAGGGGAATTGCTTGAACCAGGGAGGTGGAGGTTGCAGTGAGCCGAGATCCTGCCACTGCACTCCTGAGCAACAGAGCAAGATTCTGTCTCACGAAAAAAATAAAAATAAAAATAACAGTTTGGAGGAAAAAAACTCAGTTTCAAACATGATGTTTATGATATACATAAGACATGTAAGCAATAGACATCGTGATTCTTCTGTTCTACCTCTTTTATATATATTTTGCTTTTTGTCACGGTGATTATATACCTTTGTTCTAAGAACCATTTTTAATTTACCTTTTCAATGTGCATTCATTCCCCAGCAAAATTCCTGAGCACATACTTGGTGCTTAATAAATATTTAATAATGTTCTAAGAAACAAACATCTTTTCCTCTCAACTTTATCAGTGTGTCCTCATTGAGTCCATAAAATTTCAGACTCTAGGTCTACAGAACAATGCTTGAAGCTTAGAGTAATAGAGAATATTATTCTGGGTTCAATTCACTTAGTAATCTGGTCAATTCCACCCGGTCTCCCAGGACTGTTTTTAAGAGTCCTAGATTGGATTATATACTTTGTGATTTACCATGAAAAACTAACTCTCAAAAGCTGGGCATAGGGCCAGGCTCGGTGGCTCCCGCCTGTAATCCCAGCACTTTGGGAGGCCAAGGCGGGCAGATCACGAGGTCAGGAGATTGAGACCATCCTGGCTAACACGGTGAAACCCCATCTCTACTAAAAATACAAAAAAAAAAAAAAATTTAGCAGGGTGTGGTGGTGGACGCCTGTAGTCCCAGCTACTCAGGAGGCTGAGGCAGGAGAATGGTGTGAAACCAGGAGGCGGAGCTTGCAGTGAGCCGAGATTGCACCACTGCACTCCAGCCTGGGCAACAGAGCAAGACTCAGTCTCAAAAAAAAAAAAAAAGCTGGGCAGTGGCCGGGCGCGGTGGTTCATGCCTGTAATCCCAGCACTTTGGGAAGCAGATCACTTGAGGCCAGAAGTTCAAGACCAGCCTGGCCATCGTGGCGAAACGCCATCTCTGCTAAAAATACAAAAAATTAGCTGGGCAGCGGTGCGTGCCTGTAGGCGCAGCTACGCGGGAGGCTTGAGGTGGGAGGGTCACTTGAACCTGGGAGGCAGAGGTTGCAGTGAGCTGAAATCACACCATTGTGCTCTAGCCTGGGCAACAGAGCAAGACTCTGTTCTCAAAAAAAAAAAAAAAATGCTGGGTGTAGCCGTGTATACTTGTAGTCCCAGCTCCTGGGGAGGCTTGAGGTGGGAGGATCACTTGAAACCAGGAGTCGAGTCCAGCCTGGGCAACACAGTGAGCCTCTGTCTCTAAAACACACACAAAGACTCAGACACTCCTACTTGGGGAAGCAGGGACCAGTTTGCTTTTCAAAGCTAGCAGGGAACCAAAGCACATTTCCTAAGATAGTTTCAAGCTAAAGCAGGACTTGCATATTGTGGTTTTGACCCAGCCTTTCCTTCCTCAGCCCCTTGTCCCCCAGTAAATCAACTTAGGGATCATTAAAACAGCAGCAGAAGCTTAAATGGCAACAATCCACAAATCTGCTTCAACTTCTGAAATCCAACATTTGTACTAGGCTTTTGTGTTTAAAAAAAAAATCATTTGACATTTCTGATTTTTGTGAGAACTATCTTGCTTAGTAAAAATTTTGAGGTAGGTGATCTAGAGACATTGCATTAGTCTGTTCTCACACTGCTATAAAGAACTACCTGAGACTGGGTAATTTATTTAAAAAAGAGGTTGAATTAACTCACAGTTCCACAGGCTTAACAAGAAGCATGACTGGGAGGCCTCCGGAAACTTACAATCATGGTGGAAGGCAAAGGGGAAGTAGGCACATCTTCACATGGTGGCAGGAGAGAGAGAGAAAAGGAGTAAGTGCTACACATTTTTAAACAACTAACTCTCCTGAGAACTCACTCATTAGCACAAGAACAGCAAGGGGGAAATCTACCCCCATGATCCAATCACCTCCTATTGGGTCCCTCCCCCAAAATGGGGATTACAATTCAACGTGAGATTTGGGTGGGGACACAGAGCCAAACCAATCAGAGATCTTAATTTGGTATTAAGAAAATCCACATAAAACTCTGATAAATAGCAGTGTCTTGCTAGCCTACCCTTCTCAGTCTCACCTACCAGAAAGGCCTCCTGAGAATGGCTGCAGAGGGTGAGTGTCTTCTTACTCCTTCCTTGTTCTTGCAAAGCAGTGCTCTCTCTCTGCTCTGCATACCTAAGCTTGAAACTCTCTAAAGGCAGGGAAATAATCTTATGTTTGCATTTCCCAATTTAGCTTGGCACAGTGCCCTACGATAAAATGCTTATTTTTCAATTGAGAGTGTCTTTTACATAGGAAGATAAAAATACAGAATTCTGACGCTGTCATTGCTTATATAGGGATACTTCCGAGACCAAGGAGCCTAACTAAACGAGAATGTAACTAAAGTTTGCTTCCTATGTTCATTTCATTAGCTCTATTATTGGTAACACTTTTTCAGATTGAACCATTAGAACAAGGCATACTGAAAAGCTGCTTATAATCCTCTTTGCTTAATAAGTGAGGTCAAATGATATTAAGATATAAAAAATTAGCCTGCAGAATCCTCTTCCAGTTTTAGTCAACACTGTCATCAATCCACACACAATTAAACAGGAACAATTTACAGGAGTTATCTTCCAATTGCAACAATTCCCATTGGTAATAGAACTGAAATGCTAAACACTTGGCAGACTTTACTGAAAAAAATTTCAGGTTGGGTAGTTGAGATAAAATCATGACTAAACACTTGCCAAATCCACCCTCACTCACCTACTCTCAGCGTTACCTCCCCCAAATAATTCCTCAAATCAAAAACCAGATGAGTCAAATCCCAAAACCACTTTGCTGGAGTAACCAAGTTTGGGGGTATGAGCCACAGACCAGAGACACTTGTTATCTGCTCTTCTGTTTTCTTGATGGGTAGCAGATGTGCTCTTGCCAACCAGCTACGCAAAGAGTTGATAGCAAGTGTAAGACATTCCAAAAAACTGCTTGAGCAGCAGGTCTTTGGAATAATAGTCTCTCAGTACAAAACCACTGCAGCTTATAACCAACCACAACTACACATTCATCTGTCCTGAATATATATTTTGCAGTTTCTTACATAAGTTACCAAAAATTAAAATCTTATGTTTGGCAAGTTGTATCCAATCCATCAATACTCTGCAGTTATTGCTACCATGTCTTCCTTCTTTCACTGATAAACCATTCTCTTCCTTTTTTAGGAGAAAGTCCAAGTTTGATATATTAAGAGACCCTGGCCTATTGTCCTACTTGGGATGTTATTTGATGGACAAAGCGGGGTGGTTATAGTGAAATATGTTTGAAGAAGGTAAAACTAAGTTTTAAATAGGTTCCTATAAGCAGGACTGCTCAGACTCCTTATTATGATAATAATGTACATAAGTCTCCAAGAGGGTAGGGGAATAAAGTACGTAGTATGTGCAAGGCTTGTTTATCGTTATCATTTTCATGGAACATCTTGTAGGACAAGGGTTTCAAGGAACACACTGGGAAATCCTGGGTTAGGTCCATGTTGGTTTTTATAGGCTGGCATGGTCCTTGACTTAAGATGGATTCTATGAAAAAAAAATCATGTTCTGAGCTTGAAACAGCCTGCTAAGAAACAAACTTGCAAAACACAACCAAATGACATGCATTCATCTCCAGCCACTGGCTATTTGTGCTTTTGAGCGATTTTTCCTAGATGGCACACAAACTGCAAACAAAATTAAATTATTTCCAATTTTTCAGATTTTAACAAACCCCAGAAGCCCAAACACCTGAAAAATGCTACTCCTAAAGCATACAGTTACGTATCAATAATCCATATACGTTTATTTGTAAGGCACAATTTCCAAAATGTTTTCTACATCAAAAAATGTATGAATAAAGACCATGAAATTTAGTTAGATTTGGATTTAAATCCTGTCATTTAGCATGTGTGAGGCACTGAAACTATTAATAAATAAGTTGACCAAGGGCATTTTCCTCACTTACAAAGCGTAGGTAAGAATGCTTGCTCTGTGTGGCGGTTTTGAGGATTAGATGTAAGAGACTGAGCACAATGCTACTATGACTACAAAAACTACTTTGCCACAGCGTAATCCATGATCCACTCCTGGTATCCAGAGCACTTGGTCAATGGATTATGGTCTTGAGATAGCTAAGTAGCAATAAAATAAAATCGACACACAGACAATTGTCATATTATTGTATTTTATTACAGTATGTGTAGTGTATACTAACTGAAAGGGAAAAATGTAAACAAAATCAAAGTCATGGGGAAAATGGTATCTTGCTTTAATCTTCAACTGAAAGTTACCTTAACAATCAATTTATACCATTATGTCAAATTTTAGTCATCTCTGCAGAATTTTAGACAAATGAAAACGGACAAGGTAACACCAAAGAGTTAAGCACAGAAAGTGATACTGATTAAAAAGTTGAAAGTAAAATCTACCATGGCTAGAACTGAACATTCAGATCTGTCTCTCCAGAGGAAAATCTAACTTGAATCATAATGGTTCATATTTTGACTAGTTCATACCCTATCAATTAGCTACTTATGACTTGAACATACCTTTTCTCGGCTACATTTGACAGCCTAAAACCCACTGAGCATGCTGCTTGGCATGCCTTACTCCGCTGAAATCATCATCTACTTTCTAAAAACCAGAAAATGAGTTTGCTTGTGATTTAAATTTCAAAAAATAGTTTGTAGAAAACACAAAAAGAATCAACTGTTTAAAGTCTTATCCTTTTCTTCACTCTACGACAGCTACTTCTACAAAAAAAAAAGAGTATGTGGATACTTTCTAAGAACTCAGAAACAAGAAAACCAAAATCAGAGGGTGCATGAATATATGTGCACGCATATGTACAGACTTAATCTCTACATCCCCCAAGACAGATTTAAACAGGTAATCCCAACATTCTAAATTCAGAAACCAGAGATAAACAGTTGTGTTTCTAAATCAGTGTTATTACTAGCTGAAATGTTTAGAATACTGTACTTATAGTTCAGCAGTACTTGGATTATATATTTCATTTTAAAAAATCAAAATAATAACCACATTCTTCTAACAGCAAAGAATTCTCCCACTTTTTATTTATTTTGAAATACTGATATTTCCATAAACCTGCAAGTGGAAGATAAGCTGTTCAATAAAAGCCTTCTTTTATATATGTATATATATATATATATAAGATACACAGACATTATTTTAGAAGTCTGTTCATATTACGGATTATTTTGGTACTAACAAAAATTATATACAATTCATCAATTGTATGGCTAGAAATGAAACCATAACTAAACCAAGACACACAGGGCTTTCCTGCACTTTGTTTAAGGAAAAAATTCCACATAATTCTTACTGTGTTAGAAGAATAAAGTACATTTGTCATAGTATACATTATCGTATTCCCTTAAAGCAGGGACTATTTAAAGTTTTTAAGTTAAACAATGTCCAGGCTTACTTCTGTCTGTACATTCAGGAATAATCATACCACTGGTTACATACAATTCTCATGCAAAGAAAACCCTCAAAAAACAAAAAAACCCCTCAGTTAGTTGTTTTCTTAAGTCTAATTAAGCCAAACTAATAATAGCCATTTAATTAGCAATCTGTAAATCAGAGAGGTATAGAAATTCAGCAGTTAAACGGTATTTCCCACCTATAGTACTGCTGCTACTCAATCTATTTTCTTCATGTATTAGAAGAATTCATAGGCATTGATGGTCAAAATAAGAATTTCAACATAGCAGCAAATGACAGAAGAGTGACAGAAAGAATTCCTAATGTCGTGACAATCTTAATGATCCTTTAAAAGGTAAAAGATTGTGTGTGTGTGTGTGTGTGTGGAAAGGAGTAGGAAATAAAAGCAGGAGGTTAAGACAGGTATTTAAAGGGAATGGAGAGACAGTTACATTAGAATATTTATTTTTTTTAAAAACTGCTCTGAAGTCTGCCCAGTGTACCAAAAACATTAAAAAACAAAAACAAACAAAAAAACCCCCAAAAAACAAAAAACAGAGCAGACATTGGTGAAAGTTTAACCTGATAATTTATTTGTGGGGAAAAAAGCTAGTTTTGATGAGAAAAAGTTCAGTCCTTTCCTTGTAAACACAAAGAACCTCAACAGGAATTTTAAGGGTAGTAGGTCAGAAAATGCAACAGTAACTCTTATAATTCTTTCAATTAAACAGACAAATCAAGTTGAAGACAAGTGTTAAAATACAGCCTGAATATTTATCAGTCTATATATCCTGTTGTTCAATTGGCTTTTGATTTTTAAAAAAACAAATCATCAAACTTTGTAAGAGCTACCACATTTCGAGTGATGAAAATAAATTAGTTCCCCCCCAAAGATATTGTTTAACTTCTAAAGCATAAAAAGCTCTATAATATCTTATACAAATTAACCAGTGTTTTTACAAAAGTAATGCAGTTTTGGACTGATGATATTACACTGTATTTGTGGTAAAGTACTAGGCACAAGAATATATATATCAATTAGGCATTTTCAGTCTAATCAGTCTCTAAGTTTATCATTTAATTCTTGGCAATATATAATAACTGGTATGCATTTTGGTACTTAAGTCATGAATTGTGGAGAACAAGAAGCAATGTATTATAGTCACAGGGTTTATATCTAACAAACAATTGCAGTGTTGAACAAATCTCTTCTATGAACTTCGTAATTTGTTTTGCTGTTGGTCACTTGGAGTAGATCCTGCAAAGATAAAAGAAAAAGTCAACATAATTTGTTATATATTGTCAACCCTGGCTAAAGTTCCCTTCTTATTAGCATGCATGACAAGCAAATATAAAAATTTTAAAAACAAATAAGGTATATTTCATGTAGGCTGATTTAGACTGAAATTGAAGAATCTATACACTCCCCTAAATAGTCTAAAGAACAGAAGTGTCTACTTGCTGATAAAACAAACAGGTTTCAGATTGAACATTTCTGTAAGTCACAGGTGGAAAGGTAAGAGTTTACGACAACTCAAATATCCAGAGCTATAAAAAGATATATATTTATTACGTCAAAGCTATAAAATATCACCTAAGAGTCCAAACACGTCAATTTTCCCCAATGAATTGTGTGAATGGGGGAGGAAAGGGGGAAGGGAGGAGACTGACACTGCCCAAAAACTAATGGGTTCTACAGAACTTAGAGATCTTAAAAGCTGGTAAAATGTTAAGGGCCCAAAAAGGGTAGGGGATAAATAAGGTACTTATTTCTCTAAGTCTTACCCTATTCTTGTGGGTTTTATAATGCTAAGCAGGATATACTCCTTTGCAAGGTGTACTTCATCTCCAGTGAAGAAAAATCAGGCACTGAGCTAATACAAAATTCTAATCCTCCATTAAACTTAAACAAAAAATATATTTATGTACTAAATGTGTGAAATGTAGTATCTTATAAGCAGAGACGGACAAAATGCCATAGTTATTTTTCAAAAGAAATGGCATTAAAACAAACAAAAAACCCTGCCTCTATAACAAATAAAAAATAAAATAAAAATAAAAATGGATAATAGAAACATGCCACAGCTACTATGTAAGATGAAGTTTGCTCAAGTGAAATATAAGTTAAACAGACTATGGGATATATAATGGAAATGAAAGGCTATATGAAATAGACTAAAAGGCTGAAGCATATTATGGAATAACAAAAAGTACTGTAATCCTGACACTGTGAGACAGCAACTCATCAGGCTGTATCATAGAATTATTCATATTTCATACTATGCTTACCAAAATGGTAGTATAATAATTATTTAATTTCCTAAGACTTAACCATTCTGGGCACCACAAATAAAATCAGTTACGCCTCCACTGAAAAGTATGAAGTTTGTTAAGTACAAGGAGTAGGTGGTGGGCACAAAAAAATCTTCATTAGTGGTGCAGAAGATTCACTTCATTAAATACCAGAGTAACGGTTCATAAAAAATAAATAGAACCTATTTCCTATGACAGATCAGGAGTTGCTAGGCTGCAGGGGCTGGGTGTCTAACACTCAAAAAAAATAAAAACAAAAACAAAAACAGTTAAATAACTTAATCCAACAGTCAAAAGAATCCGTATTGGAAAGATATGACATACTTTGTACCTAAAGGGATGTAAAAACAAATCTTCCATACTAAAAACATGTTTCAGGCCGGGCACGGCGGCTCGCGCCTGTAATCCCAGCACTTGGGGAGGCCAAGGCTGGCGGATCACAAGGTCAGGAGATTGAGACCATCCTGGCTAACATGGTGAAACCCCGTCTCTACTAAAAATACAAAAAATTAGCCGGGCGTGGTGGCGGGCGCCTGTAGTCCCAGCTACTCGGGAGGCTGAGGCAGGAGAATGGCAGGAACCTGGGAGGCGGAGCTTGCAGTGAGCCAAGATCGCACCACTGCACTCCAGCCTGGGCGACAGAGCGAGACTCTGTCTCAAAAAAAAAATGTTTCATTTAAAAAATTTTAAACTTTAGATCGTTATGACAAATACAACATGACCTAAAATATTCAAAATAAAATATAGCTTAATATGAAGACAAACATCCTTGCCTAAAGGCAAGTAAACCAGAAGAAAGCCATATAATAAAACATATGGTCTAAAATCAAATCAACTCTGGGTATTAAAACTTTATTATTCTGAAACTGGCCATGGGGGTTAAAATTTTAGAAACATTTGGTATAATAAAGTGAATCTCAGCAAAATTTTCTGTTTTTTCACAAGTTTAAAGCAAAATAAAGTATATTATCTTAGGCACAGAGCATCACAAAAGTCTCAGTGACATTTTCCAAACATCTAACCTTGATTTGATTCTTCCGTATTCATGCTTTCTCCATCTGTAGTCTCTAACATTTCTTCATCTTCATCATCATCATGTAGATCTTTTGAAATTAATTGTCTGGCTAGTTTGATATTGAGTCCTTCATTGTAGTGAAGCTTCCTTTTCATTTCGAATTGTCGCTTTTTTTCTATAAGATGCAAAATGTAAACTTAGGAAGTTTGAGCTCAAGGATTGGCCCATGCCTGTTTTATAAATAAAATTTTATTGAAACAGTCATGCTCATTTGTTTTTGTCATGCTTAAGGCTGCTTTTGTGTTCAATGGCAGAGTTGAGTAGTTCGTAATAGAGACCACTGGGCCTGCAAAATTTAAAATATTTACTTCTGGCATTCATCTCAATGGACGAACAAGAATATATCCAGCCATTAGAAATTATATTTGTGAAGAAAGATTAAAGCTACGGGAAAATTATCCAGAAAGAGTTAAATGATGACAAAAAAGCAAGTTACAACACCATATACTATATTTATTATGTACAATGCCTGTCACATACACACACACAGAGAAAAATAAGACTCAGCAATTAACAGTGGTTAATTCTGAGTCAAGGAACAATGAAGTAGTTTTAATATTTTATTATTTTCTATTTTTATAATTAAGAAAAAATCCTGTAAAACAATTACCTGTTAAGAAACTGCCATGATTTAAGACATTGTTGGCTAAAAACATAACCTCATTTTCAGAGTAATTTTAAGAAAAACCTATTATAAAGTAATGGTGAAGTGACTCCAAATTATTCTTTCATTTTAGTCTTCACCATAGACACATAAAGCTGGCAGCAACACAACTGATCACATTAGAGCAACTATTTATGAATACATAATTTTAAGGTTTTTAACTTCCTTAGATCAGAAAATTAAAAAAAAAAACAGAAAAGGGGGGGCCAATATAAAATTGCCAGCTAGTTTACCAATGAACAGCATTAAAATCATTCACCGTTGTTTTATTTTTTCTTTTTTTCGAGATGGAGTTTCACTCTAATTGCCCAGGCTGGAGTGCAATGGTGCAATCTTGGCTCACGGCAACCTTAGCCTCCTAGGTTTAAGCGATTCTCCTGCCTCAGTCTCCCGAGTAGTTGGGATCACAGGCATGTGCCACCACTCCCAGCTAATTTTTGTAGTTTTAGTAGAGACGGGGTTTCATCATGTTGGCCAGGCTGGTCTCGAACTCCTGACCTCAGGTGATCTGCCTGCCTTGGCCTCCAAAAGTGCTGCGATTACAGGCATGAGCCACTGCGCCTGGCTTCACCATTGTTTTATTAAAAATTTCATTAAAATATTTCAATGTCAAAAATGCAGAGGCCAAATGCTAGGGCTCATGCCTGTAATCCCAGGAGTTCAAGACCAGCCTGGGCAACATGGCAAGACCCTATCTCTACAAAAAAATTACAAAAAATTAGCTGGGTGTGGTGGTACACAACTGTGGTCCCAGCTACTGGGAAGGCTGAGATGGGAGGATTGGCTAAGCTTAGAAGGCTGAGACTGCAGTGAGCCGCGACTATGCCACTGCACTCCAGCCTGGGTTGACAAGCGAGACCATAGCTCAAAAATTTATTTATTTTTTAAAAAGCAGAGACATCTCTCAATAAGGGTACTTACAGTACTTTCTTCTTTTTTTAAATTTTAATTTTTAGAGATAAGATCTCACTGTTGCTCAGGCTGGCTTCCAACTTCTGGGCTCAAGCAGTCCTCCTACCTCAGCCTCCCAAGTAGCTGGAACTACAGATGCGTGCCACCACACCTGGCCTCCAAAGTACTTTCTCTCTGTTTGTTTTTTTACTAGAGATGGGGTTTCATCATGTAGGTCAGGCTGGTCTTGAACTCCTGACCTCAAGTGATCCACCTGCCTCGGCCTCCCAAAGCACTGGGATTACAGGTGTGAGCCACCGCACCTGGCCAGTACTTTCTTAATTCCCTAAGCTTTATCAACATCTATATTTATATTTTTAAAACTTATGCTAAAGTCTGGGCGCAGTGCTCATGCCTGTAATCCTAGCACTTTGGGAGGCCAAGGCGGGCAGATCACGAGGTCAGGAGTTTGAGAACATCCTGGCTAACACGGTGAAACCTCATCTCTACTGAAAATACAAAAAATTTGCTGGGTGTGGTGGCGTGCATCTGTAATCCCAGCTACTCAGGAGGCTGAGGCAGGAGAATCACTTGAACCTGGGAGGTGGAGGTTGCAGTGAGTGGAGATCGCACCACTGCACTCCAGCCTGGGTGACAGAGCGGGACTCTGTCTCAAAAAAAAAAAAAAAAAAAAAAAAAAAAAAAAAAAAAAAGAACTGTAATAATTACCCAGTTTAGACAATAAAGTATATGAACATACAGTAAACATTCTGCCATGTACACAATGATTTATATAATTTTAAAATCGTTACAAGTTATTGAGTTATAATTTAATTCCCTATTCTTGGTTAAAGATTTCCGATTTGCTTCATGTTTCCAATATTTCTTTTGGTTCGTTTTTATTTTGTGAAGGTATATCAGCAATTTTCAATGTTTTTAAGACTATATATATAATATATTGTGCATTTGTTCTATTATTTTCTCAATATGAGCCAGCGTTTTTCAAACTGTGCATCATGTTTATGTATTTATTTATTTTTTAAAGACAAAGTCTCACTCTGTCACCCAGGCTGGAGTGCAGTGGCATGATACCGGCTCACTGCAACCTCCACCTCCCAGGTTCAAGCAATTCTTGTGCCCCAGCCTCCCGAGTAGCTGGGATTAGAGGCGCGCACCACCACGCCTGGCTAATTTTTGTATTTTTAGTAGAGATGGGGTTTCGCCATGTTGGCCAGGCTGGTCTCAAACTCCTGGCCTCAAGAAATCTTCCTGTCTCAGCCTCCCAAAGTGCTGGGATTACAGGAATAAGCCACCAAACCCGGCCATCATGATTCTTAATAAGTCATAACTAACATTTAAAAAGGTTAAGGTAGACTATTTATATGAACACAACAAGTGAATTATTCTTTTTATACCTACTTTTACTTTTTATGGGGGAATATCTTGATTAAGTTGTTAAAAGTTAGTATTTAGTGAGTGCTCACAATATGCCAAGATCAGTGCTAAGTGCTTTAAATGCTTTAACTCATTTAGTAGTCACCAAAAGATTTTTACAGTTGCCAATTTAGAAATGAGAAAACTGAGGCTCGGAGAAATTATGCATATTAGCCAAGTGGCATACCTGGAGCACAAACTTAGGTTTGTCTGTCTCCTTAGACAATAATCTTAATTGCTATGCTGTGAGTTACAATTTTTTCTCCCTAAGCTATCTACTGTCAATAGACAACAATTTTTCAGCCACGTAACATCTATATAATTCAATAACAACCCCACCAGTGGAAAATGAATTAATGAAATAATTAGTCAAATGGCTCCCCCTGCTGGTTGACTCATGAAATCACAACTTGAGAAAAAGATCTCTCAATTAAAACTGACATTAACAAAAAATTCTTTATTCTCAACAGATCATGTTTTTAGAGAGTAATGAGGAAACAAACTCCAGAAACTATTTTTATTTAAAATACTTTTCAAGGATCTTTTGGGGTACATTTTGGGAAACTAAATTGGAAGTCACTGGAAGTTGAGATACAATACAACTCGAGAATATGCTACATGTAAAATTTCTCTCGTACAAGTATTAGGCTCAGCCCATCATAGCTCTGTTGAACAGGCTATATTCTGAAGATGATAGGAAAGACTAGTAAATGATACCTTAGCAGCTACACGACAAAGATCCTTTGTTCTCAAGTTTCTCAGCTTCTTCACAGTATAGGTAGTCCCTATGCCGCAACACTTCAAGTAGGTTTCTACCGTATTTTCCTTCTTCCTCTTTTTTTGTGAGTATGTGCTTTTCTTATATCTTTCCCCTCTACCCACAAGCTTGGATTCTCCTTTAAAAATAGTTGCAAATAAACTACACACAATTTTTTAATTCCCGAGAAGATTATATATTCACATGAATCAAAAAGTATAAAATGCAACAAGATAAGACATCTTCCTTTTCTCCCAGCCTCCACAGGTAACCACTTTTACTTGTGGAAACAGAAAGCATGAGCTGGCAGCAATGCCTTAAATGTGTATGTGCTGAATGGCCTACAAGACCCTCTTCCATCCCTGTGAAGGGGAGGGCTGTCTCCATCTCCTTTCCTATGACACTACTGCTCCTTTTGATTGATGGGACCTAATAAAGACCTTCACTCTGCATCTGATCATCTTGGTTCATTTGTTAAGTTACACCACTGTCCAACAACAGAAAAAGCATAAGCAATTGGGAAATTAGCTCTTTCAGCTATCCACTTTAAGACCGTCCAAACGCTCAATGACTTGAAATGCATTAATTTAAAAAGTATTTACTGAGTATCTACTCTGCACTAAAAAGTACAAAGAAAATAATACTTATAATTACTTTAAAGATGGTAATACTTCCCCATATTCTTGAAATCAGGGGTAAAAAACTATTACACAACAAAACACACAAGTAGTATTTGAATTATAAAAATGTTGCTTTCATTTTCCTCCCCCGTGTCCCCAAAATGAAAACCATTTGCTCATCTTCCAAATAATGGATTTATCTTAGCAAAAACTACTAGCATCATGATGAAAGCAGGAAAGGAAATAAACTACCTCGTTCTTCAGGTGACAGGTCACTATCCTCCTCTCCACTGCTTTCTTGTTCCTGAATCCGATACTTTGGCTCCAAGCCTTCAGCAGCAGCTAATCTATGCAACAATCATGTACAAAGAAATTAACAGTGATGTTTTGATATTATTTAAGAGCCTTATTCAACTGTTGATTCTTACAAAAACATCTGAAGATCATTAATGTGCTAGCTATAACCTGATGAGGAAAATAAAAGGCAAGAGAGCAGAAATGGGCTGGGCATGGTGGTACACGCCTGTGGTCCTAGCTACTTGGAAGGCTGAGGTGGGAGCACTGGTTAAACCCAGGAGTTTGAGGTTGCAATGAGCTTTGACTGTGCCTCTGCACTCCAGCCTGAGTGACAGAACAAGGCCCTGTCTCAAAAAAAAAAAAAAAAAAAAAAAAAAAAAGAATAAAAAGAGTAGACATGGGCATAGACAAGAACAGTGGAATGGGTGCTAGAAATCAGTAAGTAGCAAAGGAAGAGTGCTTTTACGAATTAACTTATTTTTGCCTTTCTCACTGCTACCTTTAAAAACAGGAGGCAGGGGCCAGGCGCGGTGGTTCACCCCTGTAATCCCAGAACTTTAGGAGGCTGAAGCCAGCAGATCTCTTGCGGTCAGTAGTTCGAGACCAGCCTGCCCAATATGGCAGAACCCTGTCTCTACTAAAAATACAAAAATTAGCCAGGCTTGGTGGCATGGGCCTGTAATCCCAGCTACTACTGGGGAGGCTGAGGCACGAGAATTGCTTGAACTTGGGAGGTGGAGGTTGCAGTAAGTTGAGATCACACCACTGCACTCTACCCTGAGTGACAGAGCGAGACTCTGTCTCAAAAAACAAATAAAAACCCCCACAGGGAAGTGACACATTTCAGTATCCCAAGTGCAGGTACACTGCTCTTCCTGCCACCTACATACCTTGATTTTAATCAAGAGACAAGACTATAAAAGTTGATGACTCAGAAGGTGAAAAAAGGGGAAAAAAAGGAAAAAAAAGTTAGCATAAAAAATGTTGATAAACAGCCTTTTCTTTCCGCTTATACAGGGAAAGCAATGTAGAATGCTTTTAACTCTGCACAATGATAAACAGCCTAAGTGAAAATGTGCTCCAGTCATTAGTACTCACTTCTTGGCTAAGATGTCTGGCGCCATGGCTTCAGTGGTCTCGGTGTCACTACACGCATCTTCATCATCACCCATCATACTAGTATGACAAGCACATTGTAATTAATACCTGAAACATAAATTTTCAGCCACAAAAACAAGGTAGAAAAACAATTTATCAACCTACTTAACATATCAATGTATTTATAGCTCTGTTGTTATCTTTGAGGTTTCACTTTATATAGTTCCTATTCAATACAAATATTTAAAAGTATGGCACCCAATCAAGAAAAGACTCCAAATGATTAAAAAATAATAACATAAATACAGTCTGCCTGCCACATCCACAGGATCCACATCCATGAATTCAACCGTGGACTGAAAACAGCCGGAGAAAAGAAAAATTTCATCTGTACTAAACACGTAGACTTTTTTCTTATCATTATTCCCTAAATGATACAGTGTGTAACAACTATTTGCATAGTATTTACATTTTATTAGGTAATATAAGTAACACAGAGATGATTTAAAATATACAGGAGGATGTGCATAATTATATACATCTACAACGCCATTTTATATCAGAGACTTGAGTATCTGAGGATTTTGGTATCTGAGGGAGGTCCTGACACCTCCATGGATAATGAGGAACAACTGTACTGAAAACGTAAATGATCTGAAAAAAAAAAAATACTACAAAGTTCCAATTATTCCATCCAGTGGGAAGGAACAAGTAATGCAAAGTAAATCACTGTCTGGTTTTAGAACATGTATTTCTACATCAATCTTAAGACAGAGACAAAAGATCTATGCAGACACAAGACTGGGTAAAATAACAAAATTCGATCCCAAAGATCTAATTCCAGAAGTTTACAAGCGATTTAGCTTTCTCACTCTACCCTCTAATGAAAAATTTGCTCCCCACTTCAATGCAAAAATGGGCATCCTTAATTCTTAAGCCACCGGAAAGTATATAAAGCAAAACTCAGCTACTTATAAAATACTGCCAGTTTATCCATTTCCTGGTTAATTAAGGTGACAAGTAAGTCTATAGTTTAGATGATCCTCTTTTTTCTAAGGGAAGTTGAAATAAACTGATCTATGTTATTGGGTTTAATTAAGCAAAGTAAGGTAAAATAAACATTTTGTTAATTTATAGAATTGTTCTATAGAAAATTCTAGTTGTAAAATTTACTGAATTATGTTTATATATGTGCATGTATATAGAAGCAATAACTTCTTGTATACTAACTGTGCGATTCTTAGGTAATAAGACATGATGTTTCTATAAAAAGCATCTTCACTTAAATAAAACTTTTTTTTTTTTTTTTTTGAGACAAGGTCTCATTCTGTCACCCAGGAGTACAGCGGCACCATCATGGCTCTCACTACAGCCTCAATTTCCCGGGCTCAAGTGATACTCCCACCTCAGCCTCTTGTGTAGCTGGGACTACAGGCATGTGCTACCATTCCTGGCTTAATTCTTTTTATTTTTTGTAGAGACGGGGTCTCTCTATGTCGCCCAGGCTCATCTCCAATTCCTGTGCTCAAGCAATCCTCCCACCTCAGCCTCCTAAAGTGCTGGGATTACAAGGGTGAGCGACCATGGCTGGCCAAATAAAACTCTCAAAAAGAAAAAGGAAAGTCATGGAAAGAAATGATAAAACCCAGCAGTGAACTGGTAAAAGCAGGACACAGGCATCTCTGCATACACATAGCCTCAATTACTTAGGGACCAAATAACTTTCCTGGCTATTTGAATGGCAAATATCTACCATTCAAATTACATTTATTAACAATCAAAAAATAATGGCCATAGCTATTCTGAAAATCTTTTTTTCTTTTTCTTTAGAGACAAGGTCTCCCTGTCATCCAGGCTGGAGTGCAATGATGTGATCATGGCTAACTGCAGCTACAACCTCCAGGGCTCAAACAGTCCTCCTGCCTCAGCCTCCTAGGTAGCTGGGACTACAAGTACACACCACCACCTCTGGATAATTTTACTTTTTTTATTTGAGACAGAGTTTCGCTCTGGTTGCCCAGGATGGAGTGCAATGGCGCGATCTCAGCTCACTGCAACCTCTGCCTCCCAGGTTCAAGTGATTCTCCTGCCTCAGCCTCCTGAGTAGCTGGGGTTACAGGCGCCCACCACCACGTCTGGAAATTTTTATGTATTTTCAGTAGAGACGGGGTTTCACCATGTTGGCTAGGCTGGTCTTGAACTGACCTCAGGTGATCCACCCGCCTCAGGCTCCCAAAGTGCTGGGATTACAGGCGTGAGCTGCTGCGCCTAGCCGAATTTGTTTTAATTTTTTTTGTGTGTGGAGACAGAGTCTCACTCTGTTGCCCAGATTGGTCTTGAACTCCTGGGCAAGAGTTCTTTGGGGAAGGGCGTGGTGGCTCACGCCTGTAATCCCACACTTCGGGAGGCTGAGGCGGGTGGATCACTTGAGGTCAGGAGTTTGAGACCAGCTTGGCTAACACCGTGAAACCCTGTCAATACTAAAAATACAAAAATTAGCCAGGCGTGGTAGTGGGTGCCTGTAATCGCAGCTACTTGGGAGGCTGAGGCACGAGAATCTCTTGAACCTGAGACACGGAGCTTGCAGTGAGCCAAGATCGTGCCACTGCTCTCCAGCCCGGGTCACAGAGTGAGACTCCGTCTCAAAAAAAACCCAAAAAACCAGCATTCTTTGGGAGGCTAAGCAATCCTCCCGCTTTGGGATCCCAAAGTGCTGAGATTACAGGCATTGAGCCACTGCACCTGGCCTCAACTTTTTTTAAATCATGTCTGATCTTAATTCTTTTAGGATACTTATCCCCAACTAACACGAGTGCGTGAGGGATGGCCACTACATTTAGTAAAAAGAAAGAACACTGATTTTGGATTCTGGTACAATGAAGGTTTTAATATACGTTTTAGAAGTCAGGCACGGTGGTGTGTGCCCATAGTCAGCTACTTGGGAGGCGGAGGAGGGAGGATCACTTGAGTTGGGAGTTCCAGGCTGTAGTGTGCTATAACTGTGCCTGTTAATAGCCACTGCACTGGGCAACATAGCCAGATCTTGTATCTTTTTTTTTTTTTTTTAAAGATTTTTAAAGTATATACCTGCAATTTAGGAGAAAAGTAAGAATATAAACCTCTTTTTAACATGCGTATTTTTTTTAACTAATTGTAATTTTATTGTTTTTCTTCCCCTCAATTTATTTTTACTTCAATAGGTTTTTGGGAAACAAGTGGTGTTTGGTTACATGGGTAAGTTCTTCAGTGGTGATTTCTGAGATTTTGGTGCACCCATCACCCGAGCAGTGTACCCTGCACCCAATGTGTAGTCTTTTATCCCTCAACCCCCTCTCAACCCTCCCATCCCCAAGGTCCACTGTATCATTCTTATGACTTTGCTTAGCTCCCGCTTAAAAGTGAGAACATACAAGGTCTAGTTTTCCATTCCTGGGTTACTTCACTTAGAGTAATGGTCTCCAACTCCATCCAGGTGGCTGTGAATGCCATTATTTTGTTCTTTTTTATATATATTCCATGGTACATCCATATATACCACAAAAAACTGTGTATTCACTCAAATTTCATTGAGTTTCAGCATCTGTACCTATTTCATTATTTCTTTTTATGTTCATCACAATCTTTAATATCTTCATGTTTATTATTTTTACTGTTTCTGTTAGTAACAGGTTATTTCAAATTATCTTCCAAAGTTTTCACCCACTTAAAATACAGTAGTTCTTAACTCTTTTTTCACTACAGAACAAATGGAAACTGCAGTTAACTCTATTTTAATGGTAACTCCTGGATTTTTTTTTTTTTTTTTTGAGACGGAGTCTCGCTCTGTCGCCCAGGCTAGAGTGCAGTGGCGCAATCTCGGCTCACTGCAGGCTCTGCCCCCCGGGGTTCACGCCATTCTCCTGCCTCAGCCTCCCGCGTAGCTGGGACTACAGGCACCCGCCACCACGCCCGGCTAATTTTTTTGTATTTTTAGTAGAGATGGGGTTTCACCGTGGTCTCGATCTCCTGACCTCGTGATCCGCCCGCCTCGGCCTCCCAAAGTGCTGGGATTACAAGCATGAGCCACCGCGCCCGGCCAACTTCTGGATTTATGCTGTCTTAATTCAATGACAAAATATTTTAATCTTAGAAATCTTTTATTTTTTTCAATACAAGGTAGGTAGGGCATAACTATTTTTTTTTTTTTTTGGTAGAAAGAGTCTTACTATGTTGCTTAGGCTGGTCTTGATCTCCTGGCCTGAAGCAATACTCCCACCTCTGCCTCTGTAATCTCAAAGTGCTGGGAGTACAGGCAAGAGTCACCATGCCCAGCCAAGGTATTATCTTTTTTTTTTTTTTTTTGAGACAGAGTTTTGCTCTTGTCGCCCAGTCTAGCGTGCAATGGCACGATCTTGGCTTACTGCAACCTCCCGTCTCCCGGATTCAAGCAATTTTCCTGCCTCAGCCTCCCGAGTAGCTGGGATCACAGGTGCCCGCCACCATGCCCGGCTAATTTTTGTATTTTTTTTTTAGCAGAGAGGGGGTTTCACCATGTTGGCCAGGCTGGTCTTGAACACCTCACCTCAGGTGATCCACCCACTTTGGCCTCCCAAAGTGCTGGGATTACAGGCGTGAGCCACAGCGCCTGGCCCAGGGTATTATCTTAATTAGGTATCTATACTTATTTAGAATCTTCATCTTCTCATAATAATGCTTATTGCATTATTTTTGTCTTCACACTGGTTACTGCTGCATAATGTAATTTCACAATTCATTTAGAAAATTCTGAGACTTGAAATTGTCAAAAATTACATGTAATGATCTGAACAACAATATTACATTAAGTTAAAAAATAAAGACATAAACAGTAATAATGACACCTTTCAGTGGGTTACCATCCATGCAGTTATGCTTCTCTGCAAAGAGACTGAGTAAACCCCAGATTTCTACTTGGGAAGCAGACAAGCCCATATCTCATCTTCCTTTCATGGAAGTTAAAACTAATATATGCACCATTAGTAGCTAGCAACCACTGAGGTGCAACAAATAAACATTTACTACTATCATTACAATGTACAAAATGGCTTTCATAATGTTAAACTTACACATCACTTAAACCATCACTAAACCAATTGCAGTTAGGTTACTGACTTCACTAGTGCTCCAGTAACAAACCTACGATAAAACACATTCAAATAGGCTGTTATCCAGAAGTTCATATGAAATGCAAAATGGAAGTCAGTCACAAGAGGAATGGTGTCTATGTAGCATTACCTATGGTAAGGAGTGCTTGGTTCATCTATTTTCATCAAACCATAGTCTTTGTCTGCTGGATGATACGTCGCCAAGATGTTCATTTCATCCCACTTCTGGGATTTTTTGCTAAAATTAAAAAGAAAAAACGTTTTTCCCAATGCAGAAAAAGATACACCTGAACATCACAATTCACAAATGTCCAAATTTAACATTTCAACTTCTATTTGATGGCTAACATCTATTTTCACATATACTTTCCTAGAATAGAAGCTGACTCAGGGTAAAAACCATTAAGTAACTACAATAAAATGTCAGTAAATATAGAACACCTAGTGCCCACATATTAAAAACACAATATTTAGTATCTATATCAGGCATTCAAAACATTACTATACTATGACATGCTTAGTCTTCATTTGGCCTATAAAATAATGCAAGTCAAACTCTAGACATTTGCTGATGTCAGTAGGCATTTTTGATCTATATACCAGGAACTGTTTGGTAAAAACACAACAGGAGTATTTCCTTGGCATAACTTCTTCCTGGGATATCTGTTAACAATCAGAACATAAAGATTCAAAGCATAAAACTATAGAGAAAACCCCATCAAACTCAGATACCACTAAATCATCAGATTGCAAATAAATTACAGCTCTGTTTATTTCTAATCTAGAAAAATAAAGGTTTGCTCAGAAATGGTGTATTCAGATTTACTTGAAGAGCAATAGAAGTTCTCTATAAGTACTTTATTATTTTTGTTTTGTTTTGAGACGGAGTCGCACTCTGCTGCCCAGGCTGGAGTGCAGTGGCGCCATCTTGGCTCACTGCAACTTCCACCTTCCCAGTTCACGTGCTTCCCCTGTCTCAGCCTCCTGAGTAGCTGGGATTACAGGCACTCACCACCACGCCCAGCTAATTTTTGTATTTTTAGTAGAGACAGGGTTTCACCATGTTGGCCAGGCTGGTCTTCAACTTCTGATCTGGTGATCTGCCTGCCTCGGCCTCCCAAAGTGCTGGGATTACAGGCATGAGCCACCAGGCCGGGCCATTATTTTTGTTTTTTGAGACAGAGTTTTGCTCGTCGCCCAGGCTGGAGTGCAACGGCGCAATCTCGGCTCACTGCAACCTCTGCCTCCTGGGTTCAAGCGATTCTCCTGCCTCAGCCTCCTGAGTAGCTGGGATTAAAGGCGCCCGCCACCACACCTGGCTAATTTTTGTATTTTTGGTAGAGACGGGGTTTCACCATGTTGTCCAGGCTGGTCTTGAACTCCTGACCTTATGTGATCTGCCCGCCTGGGCCTCCTGAACTGCTGGGATTCCAGGCGCAAGTCACTGAGCGTAGCCTATAAGTACTTTAGAAACATCTGTTAAATTTCATTCAATGAAGTATTTGCACAACTATTAAGGTGCTCGATAATTAAACGCTTTCATTTTAAATTCTTACATACTCCTTAAAAAAGACCTCAAAGACCTTTCTACAAGCCAACACTATTTTGTTACATATAGTTTGTTACTTAGTATGTACTTGGAAAAAATCTGCCTTAAAAAGAATCAATGTAAATGTTACACTGATTTAAATAATCCTTTCTGCATTTGGTCTAAATTGTTAAGGTTTTACTGCAGGTATTTTCAATTTCCCAGATCCCGAAATACCCTTTAAGAATAACATACTCAACATTTTAATAACATATTCCCTTCTCCAAACTCTCAAAATGGTTTGATGAGTTACCGTAAAAATTATACAGGCTTACTCTTGCAGGTGACTTCATATTCTTTTGCTTTCTACCCTAATATACCCACAGTGTCCCCATTTCGGACTAAGTGCTTTTTTTCTTCATTTTTTAAAATTGTGGTAAAACATAACATAAAATTCACCTTTTTAACCTTTTTGTTTTTTGGTTAATCTTCCCTGTATCATTCCAATTTTAGCGTATGTGCTCCTGAAGTAAGCACTAGCCATTACGAAGTGTACAATTCTACGGCATTAAGAACACTCACATCATTGTACAAGCATCACTACCATTCATCTCCAGAACTTTTTCATCTTCCCCAACTGAAACTGTACTCATTAGTACTAACTCCCCACTCTCCCCAGCCCCTAAACCTGGCAACCACCATTCTACTTCTATCTCTAGAAATGTGACCACTCTAGGTACCTAGCAGAAGCGAAATCATAAAGTATTTGTCCTTTTGTGACTGGCGTATCTCACCAAGCATAATGTCTTCAAGGTTCATTCATATTGTAGCATGTGTCACAATTTCTCTCTTTTTTAAAGAGACTGGGTCTCACTCTGTCACCCCAGGCTAGGTAAAGTGGCATGATCATAGTTCACTGCAATCTCGAACTCCTGGACTCAAGTGATCCTCCTGCCTCAGCCTCCTGACTAGGTGGGACCACAGGTATGCATCACCATGTCCAGCTAATTTTTCTTTTTTTTTTTTTTTTTTTTTTTTTTACAGGTGGAGTCTTGCTGTGTTGTCAGGCTGGTCTCAAACTCCTGGCCTCAAGCAATTCCCCTGCCTTAGCATCCCAAAGTGCTGGAATTACAGGTATGAGCCACCACACCTGGCCCTAATCAGATTAATATGTCCTTAGTATTTGAAAAAAGTCACCTGCCAGGAGTGGGACTGTGTAATTTTTAAGGGAACTCATCACACTCTTCTAGGACTGAACTAGACTGGGTAAACAGAGCTTGCTTTAACAATATCGATTTCTTTAGACGCCTAGGCTTCTGCCTCTCACAGTCATAGTTGAGCTCGTGGCAGAAAACAAAAAACAAATTTAACTGGGAGACAGACATTGAAGGTTCAAGTTTCAGTTACCCTTTACTATAGAGAAGCCAAAAAAACATCTTCTCTTGTACTCTATTTATAGTTGACCCTTGAATATTATGAGTCTGAACTGTGTGGGTCCACTTATATGCAGATTTTTTTTCAACAAATCTACTGGAAAATTTTTTGTAGGCTTGTGATAATTTGAAGAAACTCAGATAAACCACATAGCCCAGAAATATTTAAAAAAACCTTAAAAGTAGTTATGTCATAAGTGCATTACATGTAGAGAACAGTCTACTTTATCATTTATTACCATAAAATATTCACAAGCCTAGTTAAAATGTAAAGTTAAAATTTATCAAAACATGCACATACAACACATGGTGCCTCTGCAGTTGGATCATAACTGCATAAAATTAACCACAGTACATACTACTCTATGTCACAGTTTCACAGCTATCTCTTGTTGCTACTGCAGTCTCCTCAAGTGTTGCAAGTTTGCTTAAAATGCTTTATGATGCAGCCAGGCACGTCTGTAACCCCAGCACTTTGGGAGGCCGAGGCGGGTGGATCACTTGAGGTTAGGAGTTCGAGACCAGCCTAGCCATGGTGAAACCCCATCTCTACCAAAAATACAAAAAATTAGGCATGGTGGCTTGCACTTGTAGTCCTAGCTACTCTGGAGGCTGACGCAGGAGAATCGCTTGAACCCGGGAGGCAGGGGTTGCAGTGAGCTGAGATCATGCCACTGCACTCCAGCCTGGGCAACAGATTAAGACTTTGCCTCAGAAAAAAAAAAAAAAAAAAGCTCAATGATGCTAGTTGTTTCAGTGTGAGTAGTTTGTTGCTCCAGTAAATTGCCTACTGCAATAAAAAGTGATCTCTCTTGGTTTTTGAGTACTTTTTATCCTATTTAGTGCAATACTGTAAACCTTGAGTAACACCATGGGACCCATACAAAATGCCACTAGAGATGCTGGAAGCATTCCCAAGAAGCAAAGTTGTGACATTACAAGAAAAAGTTGAACTGCTTGATGAGTACCTTAGATGGAGCTCTGCAACTGTGGTTGCCAGTCATTTAAACATGAATCCATCATAAAGACCATTGTAAAAATAAAATAAAATAAAAGGAAATTCACAAAGCTGTCATTGTAGTAGCGATACCAGCATGAAAACCTTGCATATTTTCTGAAATACCTTTGTATTGCCGATGCATCTTTTATGTGAGTGCAGGATTGCTACAAGACTATAGACTCTAATATGATTTGAGAAAAAATGATGTCACTATATGATAACTTAAAGCAAAAAGAAGGTGAAGAATCTGAAGTTGGAGAATTTAATGCGAGCAAACGATGGTTTGATAATTTTAGAAAGAGGTTTGACTTTAAAATTACAGGATAACAGAGAAGCAGCTTCTGCCAACCAACAGGCTGCAGACGAGCTCCCAGAGGCCATTAAGAAAATCATTAATGAGAAAGGGCCAGGTGCAGTGGTTCACACCTGTAATCCCACACTTTGGGAGGCTGAGGCAGGAGGATCTCTTGAGCCCAGGAGTTTGAGAACAGCCTGGGCAACCATAGTGAGACACTATCTCTACAAAAAATTTTTAAAATTAGCCAGGCATGATGGCACACACACACCCGCAGTCCCAGCTACTTGGGGGTGGCCTGAAGTGGGAGGATGACCTGAGCCCAGGAGGTCAAGGCTGCAGTGAGCCATCTGCAATCGAGCCACTGTAATCCAGCCTGGGTGGCAAAGTGAGACTGTCCAGAAAAAGAAAAAATTATTAAGGAGAAAGGATATCTGATCTGCCTGTACAGGTTTTTAATGAGAATAAAAGTGCCCGATTCTGGGGAAAAAAAATGACACAAAGGACATTTATTTGTAAGAAAAGAGAAGCAAGCATCAGGATTTAAGGCAGGAAGGGACAGACTAACTCTACTGTCTTGTGCCAATGCAGTAGGGTTTATGATCAGAACTGTCCTTCACTATAAAGCTGCTAACCCCGGAGGCTTGAAGGGAAAAGATAAACACCAGCTGCCAGTCTTGTGGTTGTGGAAGGTCTGGACAATGAGAACCCTCTTGGTTCCATCAATGTTCTGTCCCCAAGGTAAGGAAGTACCTTGCCATACAGAACTGCTTAAAAAAAAAAGAGAGAGACAGGGTATTACTCCATCGCCCAGGCTGGAGTGCAGTGGCACAATCATAGCTCACTGCATCCTCGAACTCCTGGGCTTAAGTGATCTGACTGTGTCAGCCACCTGAGCAGCTAGGGCTGCAGGCGCAAGCCACGTGCCTGGCAGTAAAGTACCTTTTAAAGTTGTTTTGATTCTGGACAATGTCTCTCTTTGGCCACCTATGAACCCTATGAGTTCAGCCCTATGAAGGCGTCAAGGTGGTTTACTCACCCTCAAACACAACATCTCCAATTTAACTTCTAGATCAGGGGGTCACAGAGGACCTTTAAGATTCAGTACACATGGTACTCTATGCAGTGGTCCCCAACCTTTTTGGCACCAGGGACCGGTTTCGTGAAAGACAATTTTTGCGTGGTGTGGGGTCAGGTGGGAAGGTTTCAGGATGAAACTGTTCCACCTCAGATCACCAGGCATTAGATTCTCATAAGGAGTGGGCAACCTAGATCCCACGCATGCACAGTTCACAATAGGGTTTGCACTCCTATGAGAATCTAATGCCACCACTGATCTGACAGGAGGCGGAGCTCAGGCATCTGCCACGTGGCCTGGGGTGTGGGGATCCTTACTCTATGGAAAAGACTGTCAACCCTCATGGAGAACATCATGAAAGTCTGGAAGGGTTTCACCACTGTGTATGCCATTGTTGTTATAGAAAAAGCTAAGGAAGCTGTCAAGTCTGAAACAATGAATTCCTGCTGGAGAAAACTGTATCCAGATGTCACGCATGACTTCGCGGGATTTACGACAGTGCCAATCAAGGAACTAATGAGATTGTGGATTATTTGGTGGGGTGAAGGGTTTCAAGATATAGATCCTGAAATTCAAGAGCTAATAGACATCACATCAGAAGAATTAACAGAAGATGACTTGATAAAGATGAGTGCTTCTGAATCAATGCCAGAGGATATGGAAGAATATGTAGAAGCAGCAAAGCCAGGAAACAAATTGGCATTAGACAGTCTGACAAAGAGTTCTATTTGAGACTGCTTGACTTATTTTACAACATGGACCCTTTTATTATGGACACTGAAACGAAACAGTAGAAGGAAGATTATTAGCACCACATAGAAGCATCTTAAGAGAAATGAAAAAGCACAAAAGTTAGGCATAAATTATGATGTATTTTTGTAAACTTACACCAAGTGAGCCTGCCTCTCCTTCTATCTCCTTTACCACCCAAGACAGTGAGACCAACCCCTCCTCCTCCTCAGCCTACTCAATGTGAAAGACCACCAGGATAAAGATCTTTATGATGATCCACTTCCTTAAGATTTTAACATTTTCTTTTCTCTAGCTTACTGTATTATAAGAATGTAGTAACATAATACTTGTAACATACAAAACATGTAGTTAATCAATTGTTTATGTTACCTATAAGGCTTTCAGTCAACAAGAGGCCACTAGTAGTTAAGTTTTAGGGGGCTGGGCACAGTGGCTCATGCCTATAAATCCCAACACTTTGGGAGGCCAAAGTGGGAGGATCACTTGAACCCAGGAGTTTGAGATCAACCTGGGCAACATAGGGATACTCTGTCTTTAAAAAAAAAAAAAAAAAAAAAAGTGCTGGGATTATAGGTGTGAGACACCGCACCCAGCCAGTGTGTGCTTTAGTAATAATTTCTGACACTTTAAATTTATACTTAATATGCTTTTCTGTGTGTGTATTACACTGTAATAAAATATTTAAAAAATAAACACACATTAATAATGTTGTTTGGGGGTGCCTCCTAATCTCAAAGTAAAACAAGTTACTTCCTAAGTGATGTTAACAATACTGAATTAAAAATGACAATTTAGGAGGTGGGCAGATCACCTGAAGTCAGGAGTTCGAGACCAGCCCGGCCAACATGATGAAGCCCTGTCTCTACTAAAATACAAAAATTAGCCACGCTTGGTGGCGCATGCCTATAATCCCAGCTACTCAGGGGGCTGAGGCTGGAGAATCTCTTGCACCCAGGAGGCAAAGGTTGCAGTGAGCTGAGACTGCACCATTGTGCTCCAGCCTGGAAGACAAGAGCGAAACTCCATCTCAAAAAAAAAAAGAAAAAAAGAGACAACGACAACTGATAATCGTTGCTTAGGATAAAAAAAGAATGAGTAAAGACTTCTGGAGTTTAAAAAGTATCTCTAATGGGAAAGAGAGAACGCCACATCCTGTAAATATTTTTTGCAAGATAATGATTGAAGAAAAAGAACTGCAGAACACAAGCAGAAATTATGTTTTCTTGAAATTAAAAATAAAATTTAATAATCACAATCCCAGCACCCTAAGCCATTCATAATTTGATTTCAGCATATTCTTTCCTTTGTATAATACATATAAATATGTATAAGCTATCAAAACATATAAAATATATATAAAACAGTACATGCAGTATATATAAAATACATATGCTGATATGTTTTAAGTATATGTAGTAGATTATAAGTTGCTTGTGTTTTCTTTTTACCTTCTGACTGTATAAGATTCATTTAGATTGATAATCTAAGTAAGTTTTCCTATTTAAAATATGGCAGACATGAACATATTTGTAGATATGCTATTCGATGCTGTTTTGAAGAAAATTTGCTAGTGTTTAAGAGTCTGAATTAAAGTTTATTAAGAACTTTATAGTTCACTCCATGTTGCCATATAGATATTTTTTTTTAAAAAAAGAGGACTGTTTGTAATGTCCCCAGTAAATTACCAAACCATTGCTAGGATTAGGTATTGTGTGTGTGTATGTTTCCATTTCAGCAGGTATAAAATAGTATTTTAAAACTGTTGTTTCTTTGCCTAATATTATTTTACTTTCCTTGTGTGAATTATGTTTACATCCTTTGCCTATTAGAAATCTTCCCATAAATTTGAGCTCTTTAGATTTATATAAACCACATTTTATATAACTTCAATTTTCCCCAGTTTGTTTGCCATTTAGTTTACTTTCTACTGTAAATGAAATTTTAAGTTCTAAATATTCAAAACCTCACTCAACTTGTTTTCTCAACAGAGCACTGAGAAAAAGAAATTAGTACAATTATTCAGATCCAAAAAAAGACAACAATATCTTGCAAAAACAAGCATTTAAATAAGGGTATTACAAAACAGACTCCAAAAATGCTAGGAAATCTTAGAAAGTTAGTGAAATAGAGGAAACTGTCAGCAGGGGACACTGGATATGAAAGTCAGCATCTCTAAAGTGATGGCAGAATTAACGTTAGTTGTGGAGTAACAAAAACCCAAGGAATAACTAATCCCAATACCATCACGAACTGTATGACTTCCTTTGAGGTCAGTATCCCTGCAGACAAAAATAGGGGCACCACCATTTACATGGCAGATCTGCCATGATGGTGAGAGCACCTGCTGGTTTCAGTTTTCCCCCTCCCTCTTGGGTGACTGGTTTTCCTACAGCCTAAATCTGGTGCTGAAAAAGTCACCGCTTCTCACTTTTACTTTGTTAGCTCATATGGTGCCACCTCAAAGACCTACTGGAACTTCTTGTTGCTTGTGACTTGCTCATTTGATAGTTGTGACTGTGTCTGGAATGGGAAGCAAGATTTTGCTTCAAGGTGATTTAACTTTAATTGCACATTTCAAGAAATGGTTCTTTCTTTAAATGAAGATTCAACTTATATAGATTGACACAATGTAAGACTTCGAAGCCTGATATCGTTACAGAACAATTAAACTAAGACTTAACAATAAAAGCCATTACAAGTAAGCAAAAAGTAACTTTTAGAAAACAAACTTTTTATTTTACTCAGTAAACCTTTGACTCTAATATTCCACTTCCCTTTATAGGCAGAAAAAGACAAAGTTGAAGCGTGTTTATGTCTTAAATTATATCAAAGGAAATTAAGGCATAATTTTTTCAAGCAGAATTTGCCTGCATTATCTAAGACTACTATAGAATTTCAATTGAACAGAATAGTGAACTCCAAAGCAGACTGTGTAAAAAACCCACTGAGATGTGGAAAAAATGAATTTCTATATTTATTTCTATTACAATAAAACTAACATTTGAGGGCAAGGCACTGGGTTAAACACTTTACATTTATTAATTCATTTAATATTTAAACTAAGGCACAGATATAATGAATAATTCACTGAAAGTCACAACTAATAAAGTTTGCTAATAAGCAGCAGACAAGATTCAAACCCAGGCAATCTGGCACCAGATTAACCACTAAACTATAATCCTTCTCAAATGATAGGCTTTAGCAATATTTACTGTCATATTTTCAATAATTCCCAAAACACATTTTTTACATTTTCACATCTCTGAAAAAGAACATGTCTTAAAAGGATGGCATCTTATAATCACAGTTGGCAGTATTTTTTCTTTCTGGATAGTACATCTTAGAATCAACAGTGTCTTGTTTTCATTAAGATACACATATGTACTCACTAGGCCTGCTAAATTAGACCTTCATAAGTTGTGCCCTATATTCAAGGTATGCTGAAAGAATGGGAATTCCACAATGATTGAAGATGACAGTGGTGTTTAAACCAGCTGAATGCTGTGTTGCAATGTACTGAGATTTATCTATACTTAGTTATGTGGATTTATGGATTCTATCCAGTTTTAATTTAACCCTCAAAGATTGGTATCTGACAAATGGTACCTGCAGAAACCACTCATTAAAGACATAAGTACTGGTGGGGCATGGTGGCTCTCACCTGTAATCCCAGCACTCTGGGAGGCAGGCAGATCGCTTGAGCCCAGGAGTTTGAGACCAGCCTGAGCAATATAGTAAAACCCTATCTCTACAAAAAATACAAAAATTAGCTGGGTGTGGTGGGCTGAGGTGGGACAATCATTTGAGCGCAGGAGATGGAGGCTGCAGTGAGCTGTGACTGTGCCACCACACTCCAGCCCAGGTGGCAGAGTGAGATCTTGTCTCAAAAACAAACAAAAAAAGACATAAGCACTAATGCAAAGTATAAACAATAAGAAAATAACAGCACTGAGTCATCTAAAAAAATAAAACCCCCCTCGGCCGGGCACGGTGGCTCACGCTTGTAATCCCAGCACTTTGGGAGGCCGAGGCGGGTGGATCATGAGGTCAGGAGATCGAGACCACGGTGAAACCCCGTCTCTACTAAAAATACAAAAAATTAGCCGGGCGTGGTGGCGGGCGCCTGTAGCCCCAGCTACTCGGAGAGGCTGAGGCAGGAGAATGGCGTGAACCCGGGAGGCGGAGCTTGCAGTGAGCCGAGATTGCGCCACTGCACTCCAGCCTGGGCGACAGAGCAAGACTCCGTCTCAAAAAAAATAAATAAATAAAAAATAAAAAAATAATAAAATAAAATAAAACCCCCCTCAATGATGGTTTGATCGGTCCTGACAATTGGATAAAAAAATAGAAATGCTAAAGACTACCTGAAGATGGCTTTGTATAAACCTCACTTTAAGTGTACATTGAGTTTTGAGAATTATCTAATGATAGTAGTACATACATATACGAATTATGAACATATATCTGAAGTATGTTTGAATTTTATTTTTAAAAATTCCTTGGTAATATTTATGTAAAATAACATCCTCTCACAACTGGGGGATGGGTAGGAGTCAAACTATCATCGCATTTTACACAACAAAGACACCGATAAAAGGTAGGGTTCATTCTCATTATTCTCTGATTCTTTCTTTGCAAGTTTACCTACTTGCTAAAACATGTAATCCCAAAACCAGCATTTGAGGTCTGTTAGCAGTTGCTCACAGACTGCCACAGAGCAGAGCAGATTCTGAGTTGCCCAGTGCACACGTTCACAGCCGAGGTAGCATGTTCCCAGATGGGGTCAAACAAGGCGACGCTCTGCTTTCTTGTTTCAGCTCCTGTACTATAAACAAGTGTCCTTTTCGTGGGCTATTTAGGGCTAACTTTCTTGCATTTTTGTTGGTGAATCTGGTGTGTAAAATGGCTCCCAAGTGTAAAGGGCTATTTGGTATTGGCTGAATTCGTGGAGGGGGCCAACTCTATACTTTTATTGTTTCTGTTCAAAGAGGATCTCATAAAGTTAATGATACTGTTTGCATGACTTGTGACAAATAATAATGTATATTTGGTATGGTTTGAATGTTTGTCTTCTCTGAAACTCACGTTGAAACTTGATCTCCAATGTGGCAGTGTTGAGAGGTGCAGCTTTTAAAAGGTGACTGGGTCATGAGGGCTCTGCTCTGATGAATGGATTAATCTATTCATGGATTAATAGGTTATCAAGTGAGTGGTTCTGGTGGCTTTATAAGAAGAGGAAGAGAGACCTGAGCCGGCATGCTCAGCTCCCTTGCCATGTGATGCCCTGCACCACCTTGGAACTCCACAGAGTCCCCACCAGCAAAAAGGCTCTCATCAGATGCACCCTTAAGCTCTTGGACTTCCAAGCCTCCAGAACTGTAAGAAATAAATTTAGTTTCTTATAAATTATCATTTCAGACATTCTGTTATGACCAACAGAAAACAGACTAAGACAATATTGTATTACTAGTAGAATTAGCTTATTTGCTTTACAGTTACATAACAATGATCATTAAAAACCCATCCTTTTTACCACTTGGAACCAAACATCATGAACTTCAATGAATTAGGGTTTGATAGTTCTCTTTAAAGACGGGACTATAACTCTAACTAGACAGGTCAGTCCCTTTTAAGTGAATCTACCCTGCCACAGATACTACAGAAGAGGCAGCCCTATGTAGTTGAGTCAGTCTAGTATAGTGGCTTTTGAGGCAGAAAGACCTGAATGTAAATCCCAACCAATTACAGAAAGAAAGAGGCCAAGGCCGGGCGCAGTGGCGCACGCCTGTAATCCCAGCACTTTGGGAGGCTGAGGCGGGTGGATCACAAGGTCAGGAGATCGAGACCATCCTGGCTAACATGGTGAAACCCCGTCTCTACTAAAAAATACAAAAAATTAGCCGGGCGTGGTGGCGGGCGCCTGTAGTCCCAGCTACTTGGGAGGCTGAGGCAGGAGAATGGCGTGAACCCGGGAGGTGAAGCTTGCAGTGAGCCGAGATCACGCCACTGTACTCTAGCCTGGGCGACAGAGCGAGACTCCGTCTTAAAAAAAAAAAAAAAAAAAAAAAAGAGGCCAATCCATAGATTGGGACCATGGGAAATTACCGCAGATTCAAGTTGAGAATAAACAGAAACTAAAGAAGCAGAAATAAAGAGTAAGTCACTTGGTAAATGGACCAAAAGAAGCTCACACTGGAGAATAGCTAAATAACACAAATGCCAGTAAGGACCACATTCCTGCTGCTGAAAACCCTGAAGCTATATTTGAGCCTTCTGTAGTTACGTTACTTATCTTTTCTCTTTTTTTTTTTTTTTTTTTAAGAGATGAGGTCTCACTATGTTGCCCAGGCTGGTCTCAAACTCCTGGGATCAAGCAATCCTCCCACCTTGGCCTCTCCAAGTGCTGAGATTACAGGCGTGAGCCACCACGCCTGGATGCTACTTATCTTTTAACTAACTTGGTTCTCCTGCTTCAGTTACGTTCTGGTGAAATTTTGTCTTAATTCCATGACCTATACATCACACTCCCCCAGCACTCCATTTAACGTGGCTTAGCCCAAATAGAGGTTGGAAAATTGTGTGTGAGAGAATGTAAGATTCAAGCATCCATCAGCGTGGGAGTTGCTAGACAAAACTAAGGTCCTTTCCAGCCCCAAAAGGCCACGATTCTAAGCTGTGAATCTACTCAATATTTTCTTCAAGGTAACACAAATCCCTAAAATTTACCACCACCAAGCAGTAGTTCCTTTTATGGTCCTAAATAAGATCCTTTACACAGGAATGCCCTAGGTTCCTATATTCTGAGATTTCACAAACATCCTCATTTTAGCTTCATGACTACCAATTTCAATGGTAAATTTTCTTAAGCCTTATTTTCAGAAAGTAGAGTCCTTATATTTTTAGTATCTTGCAACGCCCAAGCCCCCTTGCACTTCTAACCCACTACAGATACTGTACTGCAACATCTTCTCTGTGCATAAACGCCTACTTCTTTCTTCTTTTAAAGGCTGGTATATTGTTCCATTATACAAACGTACCGTAATTAATATTTCACCAGTTCTTACTAATGGACTTCGGGTCGTTTCCAATTATATTATAATTATCACATACAATGCTCAGGTCAACAGCTTTTTACATGTGTATCTTTAGCGTATGCAAGAGCAACTAAATTATCACTGGGTCATTTCAAGCTGCTCCTCTTTGAACTGTTTTGAGCTTAGATCTATCTCTGAACAGGAACAAAAACTAGAAAGCACCCAAAACTCTGGCTGCAGATGCAGAAATACAGTGTGGCACGATGCTAACGGGGGAAATGGTCTCTTCTTTGAAGGATCGCCTATTAGCTTGAGACTAGATCTTAAAGGGTTCCCAAAGCAAGAAAATACACTGTAATTATCGAAGAATTTTAGATACCTCAGAGATGAGGTTAAGAAATAGTAAAAGCTTAACAGTCGAAGATCTGAAGCTTCAATTTCATTCTTTGACGTTCCCGATTACAGAAAGTTCAAAGATGATGTTTAAAAATATTATATATGCCCATATGCTTTAAAAAAAAAAAAAAAAAAAAAGGAAGCATGATAAACGTCATCGCCCAGCCTTCTTAAAGATCGCTCCCACCCGCGGCTAGCCGGGCAGGAGAAGAGACTCGAGCGGCACCCGAGCCGCATCCACGCCGCCCGCCCGCGCCTGGGGTCTGGGTAGGTAACGGGCCCGGCGGGAAGGAGGGGCTCCCAGGCCGTCCCTCCCAGCGCTCACCTCAGCTCCTCGTCGACATTCCCGCGGGGCTGTTCGGCCGACGCCACCATAGAGGAAGTCGTAGAGGTCTTGTTCTTCAAGATCCCCTTGATGGGCCGGTGCGAGGCCGTCGAGGCCGCCATTGCCGGGCGCTCCGGCTGTCGGCTCAGGGTCGCTGCTTGGCGTGGGGTCCGCGAAGAGAAGGGTCGGCACAGCAGAGACTCGCAGGCAGCCGCAGAGTCCGCTCAGGGCTAAAGCGGCCGCACCTGCTGCCTCGGAAACGGCTACCGGAGCGGTTGTCACGACACAACGACCCCGACGCCAGAGCCAACGCCGAACGGGGGGCGGCTCCTCGCGCACCCTCAGCCGCCGGCACTTGACCCGCGGCTCCCAGAAAGACGCCGGCCTAGAGCTCCAGGGCTGGAGCGACGCCGACGCCGAAGCCAAGCGGGCCCGCCCTCTCGCGATATCTAGGGAGGGGGCGGGGAGAGGGCGGGGCGAGAACAAAGCCGACCTCCTCGTCCCGCCACCTCCGTCCCGCCCGGGCTGCTCGCCCCGCCCCCGCGCGGCGCTGGGAGGCGGGAGCTGTTTCTGAGAACTTGCGGGAGAGCTCCGGGGCTTGCAGCTTCCCGGACCCGCGCACCCTCTCGAGCACCCTCGTCCCACCACCTTGTGATGCCGTAATGTTATTTTTATTTTTTAGATCAGCAGACTGAGACTCGAGGTGACGTCACTCCGCAGAGAGGTTAGCTGACTTGAAGAAAACGGATATCTCCTCTTTCCATTTCGCCCGTGTAAACAGCCGAACTGCCTATTATAAAAGCATGGACTGTCAGCATTGGAGTGGTCCTTAGAGGCCTATTATGAAATCATAGAATGTCTGCATTGGAATCGCCTCAGCTCCTTTTACCGTTGGAGAAGCCGACGGACAGACGGGCAGCGACTCCCGCCGTCGCACAACCCGTCTAGGCAGAGAGCGCAGGAGACGGGAGGGTGGCAGGGACACATCTCCCAGCCAAGGACCCCCTGGGCCCGCAGAGGCCGCGACAGGTTCCCCCCACAGAGGGAACCAACTCTGCCGCAGGTTGATGTGGACTTCAAGCCTGCAGAACGGAGAGCCCATTTCCATTGCTTAAAGCCACCCAGTGTGTGGTATTTGTTGTGGCCCCTGTACACTCCCTTCCCTCCCTCTCCCAAGTCCAGTCCGCAGCTCGCTCATCACCAGGCTCTTTTCCATGACTCCTTCTTGAACAGGCCTTTTTATCGTCCTCACCACAGGTTAGAGCACAGCAGACTGAGCCACCCAGAACTGGCCCCTCCGGTGAACCAGCCCCTGCGGATTCACAGACCGCTGGGCCTGGAAGGGACCTTGTCAAGCAGGCCCATGAGGTGGCTATCCAGCCTGTTTCTCCAACAACCCCAGGGGCTAGAAGCTCGCCACACCCCCGTGCAACTCATTTTATTTTTGGACAGCTCTGACTCAGGGAGTTCTTAGATTGAGCTGACACCTGGCTCCCAGCAATGTCTGTCCACTGCTGTTGGGGGTGAGAGGAAGCGTTTTCCCCTATGTAGCCCCTATAGCAGCAGTCTCACTCCCATGGCTCATCTCTGGAGCACAGTCTCATCTTCTTTAACACAGGCTCTGTGCCTTTTGAGGATGACCCTGTTCTGTGTCCTTAGGACTCCGCCCCTCAGGGATGACTGTAGAGTTCTGAAAACGATTGTTTTTATGGTCTGGCCCCTAGCCCCTAGCTCCTAGCTGAGTTCCTGGCACAGAACAGGGCCTCAGTATGGGAATGGATGTGGATGGAGATAATGGAGGGGAAGTGAGCTGGAAGGGGAGAAGGGAAACAGGGTTGCTGGTCACAGAGTGGAATGTGTTCCCCAGGGATTTGCCTCAGCCAGGGGCCTGCACAGTCACTGTTGGCACTGGCCCCACCTTTGTTCCCAGTCGAATATCCACTGGTGCCATCTCTCCCTCCCAGGCCAGGACTGCTCAGTGGATCTAACATTACACCCTGACAGCCCTGTCCAGCCCATGGAGCAGAGAGAGGGTTCTCAGCGAGGGGAAGCAGGATGGCCACCTCCCTTCCCTTCCTGAGTTCTTTCCACCACAGTGTTCAACACCTGTGTTGCGTCTCCTGCCCTGTCAGCAGGAGCCTAGGTCAGTGATGGCAATCCTGTTTTCAAGGGAATACACAAACTTCCCTGTATGTTCTAAATTATTGGGCAGATTTGCTTTGTTCCTGCTCGGGCTGGGAAGCATCACTGAGTTCAGCAGCCCTGAACTCAACTGTGACTGGGCCCTTAATTAAGCAACAGCTTGCTTTCAGACCCTCTAATGAAAGGGACTATGATCGTATGACATAAAATGTTTTATTACAGTCAATTAACTAACAAACATTGGAACAGGATGTGATGAAGAGTTCTCTGAAGAACCTTGGAAACGTATTTCCCTCATCAAGAGTTAAACTTTTGTCTCCTGTACTGGTTCTTCCACTCCCAAACCCACAACAAATGAATGCAGATGAAGATGACTTTGGTAGCACTTAAAAAAAAATAGTTTGTAAAATTGTGAGGGCCAGTACTGCTTTTTTTTTTTTTTTTTTTTGAGACAAAGTCTTGCTCTGTTGCCCAGGCTGGAATGCAATGGCACAATCTCTGCTCACCGCAACTTCCACCTCCTGGGTTCAAGTGATTCTCCTGCCTTAGCCTCCCAAGTAGGTGGGACTACAGGTGCCCGCCACCACACCCAGCTAATTTTTGTATTTTTAGTAGAGATGGGGTTTCATCATGTTGGCCAGGCTGGTCTCAAACTTCTGACCTCAGGTGATCTGCCCGCCTCAGCCTCCCAAAGTGCTGGGATTATAGGCATGAGCCACCACGCACGGCCTGCTTTTCCTTATCTTTCAGAGTAGTTGAACTACTTTATTCCTCAGGGTGGCCCAAATAAGATTTTCAAATGCCTCTAAACAGAACTCTCCTTCTGTTCCTCTGCTGAGGTTTGCTCCTGTAGGAAGTTATCTGGACCAAACAGCCTGAGCACTGAATTTAGCTGCATTGGTGTTACATTTCCTGTGTATTGAGGGTTTGGCTGCCAAGAGGTGAATTGTAGATGGAATCTTTCATTCTGGTTTCATTCTGGAAGTAGCTATTGAGCTCAAGGCAAATCATATATTTAAAGAGATTTACATGATTTAAGGATAATCTGGCATTTATCTCTGCTCTCTTTTTGAAGACTTCATTATCATGGTTGCCTGACCCAACACAACATATTTGGAGGAGGAGAGGGGACACTTTTATTGTACCCCATCACGTGGCTGAGTCATTTGGCTCTCCATTCACTGGAACAGATGACTATGGGCAACACCATTGAGTTTCTCACCAAGGACAGAATTCCAAAGCGACCATGGCTTCCATGGTTGGCTCACCCAGCCTGCCTGAGTCATCAGCTAGGTCCACAGAGTAGAGAAGTGGGTAGTGCCCCCGCCTAACATCTGGAAAAATTCCCAAAAGTTGTCACTTCATGACCACTGAGTCAGCAGCAACTCTTTTCTTGCCAAGAATAGCACATTGTTCTTTTCCTTTTCAGGTAATCCCTCCCCGGAAAGAGAAGATCACAGATTTTGTCGTATTAAATACATTGTAGAAATTCATGGTAGCAGGGGCAAGATCGTTTAAACAAAACAGAAAGTTTCAGAGAAAAAGCCAAGGACAAAGATTAATCATTTTCTGCTTAAGAAAAATGGCTTTCATTTGCAACCATGAAATGCTCCACTGTTTCTTCTCTTTAAAGACATCTACTGAAAGGATTCCTTAACCTTACCAAGTGGCGAAAATACTTTTCTGAGAAGATTCACAGGGCATAGGCCCCCCTAGGGTACACAGAGATTTCATTAGTCCCTAGATGTTTCCTGACCCTTTTTAAAAAACTGGTTAAATTCAGAGACTCTAGGCAATTACTTCTTTCAGAACCTATGAGGCAAAAACAAATGAAGAACGCAGGACACGCAGGGTAACAAACCTTGGAATGGTAAGTAGGAAATATGAGTTAGTTTTTTGGCTAAGCTATGAATTTACCTTGTGCCTGCCAGAAATCACTCAGTCTTTTGTGACTGCAAATTTTCTGTAAGTGTTAACTGGTTTGGTTTATAAATTATTGCAAGAAGTAAGGGAGCAATGTCATGTATTATAATTTCATTGTGTCAATTTTGCCAAATTATCTTGCATTTTGTTATTCTATGAACTCATAATGGGATAAGGAGTATAGGCTTTGATTCAGAACATATGTGATGTTGCTATAAATGCTTCATGGAAAACCCTAAATATATTTTGAAGCCTACATAGTCAAAAGTCACCATTGGAAGACTTTTCTACTTTATTATTGTATTTATGCTCGTTAGCATTCATTCTTGTTTGAAACGTCTCAAGTGTGTAATTTTATTATTTTATTTGACTGTTGTCTCCAGATTGGTCTGAGGACTCCACTTTCTTCACTGCCCATTCATCTTCATACTGCTCTCATATATTTTTTAAATTGGGATACGCAATGATCCTTAGTTTATAAATTCAACTCCACTTTGCCACACACAGTGTTAGGCTTGGGCAAACAATTAGAACTTGCCCTTCGCCGGGCGCGGTGGCTCACGCTTGTAATCCCAGCACTTTGGGAGGCCGAGGCGGGCGGATCACGAGGTCAGGAGATCGAGACCACTGTGAAACCCCGTCTCTACTAACAATACAAAAAACTAGCCGGGCGTGGAGAGGCTGAGGCAGGAGAATGGCGCGAACCCGGGAGGCGGAGCTTGCAGTGAGCCGAGATCGTGCCACTGCACTCCAGCCTGGGCGACAGAGCGAGACTCCGTCTCAAAAAAAAAAAAAAAAAAGAACTTGCCCTTCTTGGCCAGGCACGGTGGCTCCTGCCTGTGATCCCAGCACTTTGGGAGGCCGAGGCGGGCAGATCACGAGGTCAAGAGATGGAGACCATCCTGGCCAACATGGTGAAACCCCGTCTCTACTAAAAATACGAAAATTAGCTGGGCATGGTGGCGCGTGCCTGTAGTCCCAGCTATTTGGGAGGCTGAGGCAGGAGAATCACTTGAACCCGGGAGACGGAGGTTGCAGTGAGATTGCACCGCTGCATTCCAGCCTGGTGACAGAGCAAGACTCCGTCTCAAAAAAAAAAAAAAGAACTTGCCCTTCTTTTTTTTTTTTGCTCAAGGAACTCAGTCTGCAGTGGTTGCTCATTGTCTAGGATGAAGTCCAAATCCCTTGGGCCTTCACAATCCAGCCCGATCTGTTTTTCTAGTCTCCCTTTCTTTTTACATCCACTTGCTTTCCGCTGTGTTCTTCACACTAGTCACACTGCCCTTCTCAGGGTGTCAGAGCACCCTATATTCTGTCCCTTTTTCATGCCTTTACTAATCTATGTGAAATGCTATCCCCTATTCTTGCTCTTAAATTACCCCAGTTCAAAGGTCATCTCCTTCTCCGACTCCATGCAGGCCGAGTCAGTGTTCACCTTCACGGAGATCCTAAGGAACGGTTTGCATTCCTCTCTCTCATTGTATCATCATTCTCCAAGTGTCCGTCCCTCTGCTTTGGCCTCTTTGGGAGCAGGTGCATGTCTTCCTCCTCTTTCTCCCCTGACAGCATAACTTAATGAATACAGTGTCTGCCGCAAGAGGCCCTCAATACATGTTGGTTATGTAAATCAAAGAAAATGACCAAGGCGAGTCTCGATGATTTAGGTTTATTTGCCAAGGTTAAGGATGTGCTCAGGAAAGAACACAGATCCACAGGAAGAACTGTGGTCCATGCTTTTTCCAAAGAGGGTCTGGGGACCTCAATATTTAAAGGGAAAAAATGAATATTGGAGAAAGAGAAAGTTTTTTTTTACAAAGGGCGTGGGTGGATAAGAGGCAAGCAGTTGCATTCTTTTGAGTCTTTGATCAGCCATTTACATGTGAGAGGGTGGTAGAGGTACAGTCACTTATACATTCACTTATACATTCAACGAATCTGCATTTTTTACATAACATAAACATAGGGCAGAGGAAGCGATCAGATACACCTTTGTCTCAGGTAAGCAGAGGGATGTCTTTGAGTTCTGTCCTTTGCCCCATACCTGCAAAGATAAGCTATCAATGTACATTGCCAGGGTGAGATTCGACAGAACTATTTTAGAATAAAGATCTGGGCGCCCACAGGAATTTCCCTGTGGGCAAACTGTGAGGGAGGTCTGTAGCTTTTTTATCTTATTGCTATCTATTTAGGAACAAAATGGGAGGCAGGTGTGCAAGACCCAGTTCCCAGCTGGACTTTTCCCCTTTGGCTTAGTGAGTTTAGGGTCCCAAGATTTATTTTCCTTTCACAGTTGAATCAGGGAATAAATGAATTAACTGTTCCTAAATTCGACCTCCCCAATAATGGTGCCCATAACAACATGAATTTCTTGGAAAGCAATCTGACTATATATCTTGTTCTGCATGGCTAAGGAAGGCATTAGCAGCTATAATGCTGGAAAGGAAATAATAGAAATAAGAAAGACTGCTGAGTCAATAGAGAATGCATTAAAAAGAGGAAATTGTCCTGTCACCAGTCAGAAATCTTTATTGAGGTCTGTTATGTGCCAGGTCCTTTTCTAGGTATTGTCTATTGCTTAGTTTATTGCATAAATAAACTACAGCGGGTACTGTATTTGCTCTTTTCATTTTGATTTAATTGTTTTTTGAGATGGAGTCTCGCTCTGTCACCCAGGCCGGAGTACAGTGGCGTGATCTCAGCTCACCACAAACTCTGCCTTCTGGGTTCAAGAGATTCTCTTGCCTCAGCCTCCCAAATAGCTGGGATTATAGGCACACGCCACCATGCCCAGCTACTTTTTGTATTTTTAGTACAGATGGAGTTTCACCATGTTGGCCAGGCTGGTCTCGAACTCCTCACCTCAGGTGATCCACCCGCCTCGGCCTCCCAAAGTGCTGGGATTACAGGTATGAGCCACCATGCCCGGCCTCCTCTTTTCCTTTTAGGTTCAGAACCTTTCTTTAAAAAGTTCATTGTTAGGCCGGGTGCGGTGGCTCATGCCTGTAATCCTAGCACTTTGGGAGGCCAAGGCAGGTGGATCACCTGAGGTGAAGAGTTTGAGACCAGCCTGGCCAACATGGTGAAACCCTGTCTCTACTAAAGATACAAAAATTAGCCAGGCATGGTGGCAGGCACCTGTAATCCCAGCTACTCAGGAAGCTGAGGCAGGAGAATCCCTTGAACCTGGGAGGTGGAGGTTGCAGCAAGCTGAGATCATGCCATTGCGCTCCAGCCTGGGTGACAAGAGTGAAACCCTGTCTCAAACAAAACAAAACAAAACAAAACAAAACAAAGTTTGTTATTAGATACACACATACACATACATACACACATGCACACACACACGTCCACCCCTCATTTCGTGTGTCTCTCCCAGCTCTGGCTCTGGGCTCCAGGAGAATGCTGTTGCTGTTTTCACAAAGGCATAGCTTCCTGTATCAGGTGCACCTGTGTTAGCAGGTGTTTTTATCAAGTGGTGCTCTAGATAGGACTCAAGACCTTCTTTGCTCTCCCATGGCTGAGGCAGGAGGGGGGAATCCCTTAGTAGGAACCACAAGGCTCTCACAGGATAAACTGCTGTCTCGTTGGTTTCTCCCCCAAGGACTTCGCCAGACTTCATCAGAAGAAAGCAGTGCGAGAGGAGACTGCAGAGGAGAGCTGGGGCTTGGGAAACCAGCAGCAGGGGCCATGTGGGCAGGTGGTTTCTGTGTGAACCTCTGATCTGTGCAACATAAACAGGAAATGTTGAAGGCTTCTAGTGCTCTTTTTTGATGTCAACAACATTCTACGGGACAAAAGAGTTTGCCTCTCACTGTTTCTCATATATGGAGGTTTTCTAACTAGCATCCTGAATGGAATTGAATTAAAAATAAAACCAAAGTAAAAACTAGCTTTATCTCTAGATTTTAAATTTTTCATTCTTTTTTTATGGTGGCACCTATACTGTTACCTTGTAGGTACCAACTAGAATGTTCTTTTTAACTGCCTGTCATTCATGATTTACCTACTTGGAAGCTTAACCCTGTCCAAGACTGGACCCTAGTCAACACAAATTTCATCTTAATTTTTTTATGAAGGTCTATCACACCCCTAATATTCTGACATTCTTAAATAAGCTGCTCAGCTGTGCTTGTCAAAGGCAATTGTGTTTGCTACATTTCAGAAGAGAGTCCAGACAGAGTCCATTTGGCTCTGTGCTAGGAACGGCTGCAGTGCAAGACTGTGGAGCTCTATGGCTGACCACAGCTGAAACTCACTTTGATCTTGCTAGATGCCGCCAAGTTGGAAAAAATTAACTAAGACTGCAGGGTCAAAGAGAACGCATAAAAGCATTAACTGCTTTTGTTTCACGTTTCCTCTCCCTCCATAGAGGGACAGAGAAATTAAGAAAATTGCCGGATGTGGTTGCTCACACCTGTAATCCCAACACTTTGGGAGGCCAAGGTGGGTGGATCACCTGAAGTCAGGAGTTTGAGACCAGCCTGGCTAACATGGTGAAAGCCCGTCTCTACTAAAAATAGAAAAATTAGCCAGGCATAGTGGCGCGCCCCTGTAATCCCAGCTACTTGGGAGGCTGAGGCTGGAGAATCGCTTGAACCCGGAGGCAGAGGTTGCAGTGAGCCGAGATTATGCCACTGCCCTCCAGCCTTGGCAACAGAGTGAGACTCAGTCTAAAAAAAAAAAAAAAAAAAGAAGTTAAGAAAATTTATACAGAGTGGGCAGGAACAAAATCTTCTGGTGAATCAAGTCTGCAGGCTTATTAAATGTGACAGAATGCTTCTTGAAGGATTAGAAATACAATACAATTAAGTCAGTGCTATAATAGCTCTAAGCAGAACCAAGCACAGTGTCTTTTCCTCCCCCTCACAAGTACTGAACTCTGCTTTCAATCTTTTCAGCTCTGGGACTAGGCCAAGCCCTTCCCTCCTGGGATAGTCACTTTAGGAGCCAACCAAGCAAGCCCAGCCAGCTCTCAGGGAGTCGAATGGCCTTTCACACCCAAGGCCAGTCTGCTCACCAGGCCTCCCATCCCTGTCACCCTCGGGCTCCTGAACGTGCAGCCTCTTTCCCCACTGTCATCTTCCGGCCTCTCCGTGTAGCTTCTCCTCGGCCGCCCTGCCTGCTGGGCATGCCAGTCTCCATTCCTCACACACTGCTTATGTGCAGGGTGATACTCGGGATATTTGAGAACCCAAACGGTGTGAACAGGCCCCAACCAAGCAGGAAGGAAAATGGCTATCATGCAGGCATGGCTCCATGTCACTCAGAGAAGCCTCTGCTACCAGGTGTTACCCCTTTAGTTTTTGGGCTCACTGGGGAGTCCCAGGGGTGGTCACGAGATGGGGAACATTCTGGAGGCTCAAAAGAGTGGCCGTGCACAGAGTAGAACTGCTGTGTGTTGGTACACACCCGCCTGTCACATCAGCCAGTGTGAGACCCCAGATGCCTTCCCAGAATGTTGCCTGCACTCCTCCCCTTAACAGAAGGCTGGGTTTTCTGTCCCAGGCAACTCACAAATAGTGGCCGGCAATTCCGTGCCATGGAGCACAGAGCTGGGCAGGAGTTAGGTTTCTGCTTGACTCCCAAGACGACTGCTGCTGTTACCATCGTTCCCTCCATCCTGACCCATGGCCCAGGGTAAAAATTTCTTGAGGCTCATGTCAATGACATCCCCCTGTGTACTCCTTCCAGTGGCTGCCATCTAGTAAGCTCTTGCTGATCTCTAAATGGCATCAAGAACTTTGGTCCATATTTTTTCTCATTTAAGAAATATTTCTTAAGCATTCACTGTGCCAAACAACTTGCTGTATGTCCAGAGATGTATAAAACATGATTCTTGTCCTTAAAGGTAAGCTAGTTTTTTTTGTTTGTTTGTTTGTTTTTTGAGATGGAGTCTTGCTCTGTCGCCCAGGCTGGAGTGCAATGGTGCAATCTCGGCTCACTACAACCTCTGCCTCCCGGGTTCCAGTGATTCTCCTGCCTCAGCCTCCTGAGTAGCTGGGATCACAGGTGCATGCCACCATGCCCAGCTCATTTTTGTATTTTTAGTAGAGACGGGTTTTCACCATGTTGGCCAGGCTGGTCTCGAACTTCTGACCTCAGGTGATCTGCCCGTCTTGGCCTCCCAAAGTGCTGGGATTACAGGCGTGAGCCACCGCACCCAGCTGTAAGCTCATAGTTTAATAAATAAATATAAAACAAAGAATGGCCAGACTAGGTGGTAAATGCCTAAGTGGACATACAGTGTTTACAAACACAGAAACATGGACACATGGAAATGATGATGTACTAGTTTCCTGTGGCTTAAAACAACAGAAATGTATTCTCCCACAGTTCTGGAGGCTAGACATCTGAAATCAAGGTGACAGCAGGGCCATCCTCCCTCTGAGACTCCAGGCAGAATCTTTTCCTGCCTTCTCCTAGCTTCCAGTGCTGGCCAGCGATCCTTGGCGTTCCCTGCTTTCCGCTGCATCACTCCAGTCTCTGCTGTCGTCCTGTGTTCTCCCCATGTGTTTCTGTCTTCACGTGGTATTCTCCTTTTCTTATGAGGATATTAGTCGTATTGTATTAGGGGCTACCCTAATGAGCTCATCTTAATTCAATATGCAAAGACCCTATTTCCAAATAAGGTCACATTTCCAGGTACTGGGAGTTAGGACCTCAACATATCTTTTTGGGGGACACAGTTCAACCCATAACAGTGGGATAGTCAGGAGAGCAGGGGAAGGACCAGAGAAGGCTGGCCAGACAGGCTTGGCGAGCTGGTAAACAGGAGTCAGCAGGGCAGGGAGAAGGGTGTTGTGTTGTCTGGAATGATGTATATAAACAGACTGGGGCCCGAGAGGGTGACACCTTTGGAAACTGCAAGGTGTTCAGTCTGACAGGCATAAAGGATCTATGCTCGGTAGTGGCAGAAGATAATCCTATGAGTTGACAGGAGCCAAGTCATGAATCTCATCGTCTCCCCACACAGGGGAGTGCCTGCATTCCTTTACTCCCCTTTTCTGGCTGACAGTGATCAGTCATCTCAAACCTCTACTTCCCCCTCACTTCCCACACACAGTTGATCCCTCAGATCACCTGATTCTGCCTCCTAAAAATCTCCTAAATCAGGCCGGGTGTGGTGGCCCATGCCTGTAATCCCAGCGCTTTGGGAGGCTGAGGTGGGTGGATCACCTGAGGTTCGGAGTTCGAGACCAGCCTGGCCAACATGGTGAAACCCCACCTCTACTAAAAATACAAAAATTAGGCTGGGCGTGGTGGCTCACGCCTGTAATCCCAGCACTTTGGGAGGCTGAGGCGGGTGGAGCATGAGGTCAAGAGATCGAGACCATCCTGGCCAACATGGTGAAACTCCATCCCTACTAAAAAAAAAAATGCAAAAATTAGCTGGGTGTGGTGGTGCACACCTGTAGTCTCAGCTACTCTGGAGGCTGAGGCAGAAGAATCGCTTGAACCTGGGAGGCGGAGGTTGCAGTGAGCCAAGATCATGCCACTGCACTCCAGCCTGGCAACAGAGCGAGACTCCGTCTCATAAAAAAACAAACAAAAAAACCAACAACAAAAACAAAAATTAGCCTGGCCTGGTGGTGGGCGCCTGTAATCCCAGCTACTCCAGAGGCTGAGTTAGGGAGAATCTCTTGAACCTGGCGGTGGAGGTTGCAGTGAGCTGAGATCACACCTCAGTACTCCAGCCTGGGTGACGAGAGCGAAACTAAACACCATCTCAAAAAATAATAATAGTTCTCTTTGCCATCATTTCTCTTCCTGTGGAGCCGCTGCGGTGAAGGTTGACCTGTGCAGTTTCAGCGGGTACGAGATCTACCCCGGACACAGGAGGCGCCACGCCAGGACCGACGGGAGGGTTTTCCAGTTTCTTAATTCAAAATGCGGGTTGACGTTCGTTTCCAAGAGGAATCCTCGGCAGATAAACTGGACTGTCCTCTACAGAAGGAAACACAAAAAGGGACAGTTGGAATAAATTCAAAAGAAAAGAACCCTCTGAGCAGTCAAATTCCAGAGGGCCATTACGGTGTATCTCTTGCTGCTATAATGGCCAAGAGGAATTGGAAACCTGAAGTTAGAAAGGCTCAAAGAGAACAAGCTATCAGGGCTGCTAAGGAAGCAAAAAATGGCTAAGCAAGCATCTAAAGAGACTGCAATGGCTGCTGCTAAGGCACCTACAAAGGCAGCACCTAAGCAAAAGATTGTGAAGCCTGTGAAAGTTTCAGCTCCCCGAGTTGGTGGAAAACACTAAACTGGCAGATTAGATTTTTAAATAAAGATTGGATTATAACTCTAATAATAATAATAAGAAGAAGAAGAAGAAAAGAAGAAGAAGAAGAAGAAGAAGAAGAAGAAAGAAGAAGAAGAAGAAGAAGAAGAAGAAGAAGAAAAAAAAAATAAAAATCTCCTAAATCTACCTTCTCCTTTCTACTTCCACTTTCTAGTTCAGGCCCTCATCATGACACAGTGGAGCACTGGCCATCTCACAGGTCCTCCTGCTATCAGGCCCATGCATCCTCTCTCCATTCTCCTCTGCTGCTAGAGCCATCACTCAGTGCTGCGGACGGTACCCCTCCCAGGGCAAGAGGTAGGTGGATCCCCATAGCGTCATGAATGACGCTGCTTTAGTCAGCTGCCTGAACTTTACCAGCCCCTTCCTCATCAGATCCTGGCATTCTCTATAGCCAACCTGAAGACAGAGCGTTTGCTTTCAGAGAACTCCAGCCTCGATTTGCTCTTTAGTGACTTTTTTCCTGCCGTGAATTAACAAGTTGGTACTTGGATTTCATTTTTACGATGTAAGTTAAATTGTTTCCTAGAATTGAGTCCTTGAATCAAGTCACCTTCAGATTGTAATCTGAGCTCCATGTCACAGTTTACAAAGCTGTCAGCGATCTGACCTTTGACCACCTGTTCTACTTCTCCTCTACAGGATCCGGGACCCTAGGTGCTACGGAATTGAGTTCCTACTTGGTGGCAGTCTTTCCTCTGCCTGGGATACCGCCTCCTCCCCCTTCTATTTCTTTTCTTTTCTTTCTTTCTTTTTTTTTTTTTTTTGAGACGGAGTCTCGCTTTGTCGCTAAGGCTGGAGTGCAATGGCGCGATCTCAGCTCACTGCAACCTCCACCTCCTGGGTTCAAGTGATTCTTCTGCCTCAGCCTCCTGAGTAGCTGGGATTACAGGTGCCCACCACCGTGCCCGGCTAATTTTTGCATTTTTAGTAGAGACGGGGTTTCACCATGTTGGCCAGGCTGGTCGCAAACTCCTGACCTCGTGATCTACCTGCATCGGCCTCCCAAAGTGCTGGGATTACAGGTGTCAGTCACCGCGCCTGGACTCCCCCTTCTATTTTTGACTACCTGCAGCTTGTTTTTCCAAACGCAGCTCAGGATTTGCTCTGGAATGAAGCCTCCTCTACCTCTTCAGGGCAGCATCAGGTGGCCCTCCTCTGTTCCCCCAGAATCCCTCATTCTACCTTCCATTGCAGCCTCTCATCTTATTTGATCTCCACGTCTACATGGCCGGCTTTCTTGTTTCTCTTTCCCTCTAGACTCTGAGCAACTCCAGCAGACTCCAGTTCTCCCCAAAACACTGTACCTAAATCATTGCTCTATTGGCACCTATTGGGAGTATCCTGTGCTTTTTTTTTTTTTTCTTTTCTTTTGGCCTGATTTTCGACATTTTATTTTGCTTTCTCTTGATAGAATTGCTAGATTTCTATAGACTTCAGCTGTGGACTCTAAGGCACTCCTCTCCGAAGGCATAGTGTTAGTACTGCGATGGATGCTGAGCCACGAACACTGAGTTGGGGATGGAGCAATCAGCAGGCAGCTGGGGGCGTTGCTGTGGATGAGATGCTGAGGTTACACGTGGAGACTCTAACGATGATCGTTTCTGGGTGGATCCCAGCTGTAAATGCTTGAGATAACTTGCTTGCAGTCACCTGTAATATTTGGTACAAATTAGGATTTGTACTTTATAGGTTTTATAATTAATATTTCAGAATTCGATGTATTATTTTGTGATTTTTGAGATCTTGATTAATAATAGCAGAATAGTAACAGCCCCAAGGGAACTAAACAACACCATCATTCATAAAATGTTGTGAATCTGTTATGAGCTAATTTGAGATACGGAGCCTAAGGTGTTTTTGGTTAAAAAAAAATTTTTTTTTTTTTTTTTTGAGACAGAGTCTCACTGTGTTGCCCAGGCTGGAGTACAGGGATGCAATCGTGGCTCGTTGCAGCCTCAAGTCCCCAGGCTCGAGAGATCCTCCTACCTCAGCCTCCTGAGTGCCTGGGACTATAGGCACACCCCACCATACGTGGCTCATTTTATTTTTTGTAGATACGGAGTCTCCTTATGTTGCCCAGGCTGGTCTCAAACGCCTGTCCTCAAGTGATTCAAAGTACTGGGATTACAGACGTGAGCCACCGCACCTGGCCTTAAAAATATTTTTAAACTTCCTTAAAATGCCAAAAAGATAGGAACAATGAAATACTCAAAAAAGGATTGATTTTTAAGCCCAGCTCCACGCTAATTTTTGGTAACTTCATTTCTCTGTACTAGAAGGGAGGAATACAAAGATGAATGAGACAGGGTTCCTGTCACCATCTAGTGGGAGAGACAGGCTGGCAAACCAACAGTTAATCAAGGAGGTAATTTAGGTAAATGATTTTGAGTTGACATATTGGATTTATCTTTGGAGGCAGTAATTCCAAGGACAAGAACTAACTGCCTTTCTGCCAGAGCGCACATGTGAGGGTCAGAGTTCTCAGGCATAAATCAAATAATGAGTCGAACCAGTCCTCAGAGGAGATAACTGCAAACATAGGTTTGCTTAGGTTACCAACCATTGTCCCGCAGGCAGCAATCCACCATACTATTTCTTGCTGGTATTGAATTTGGTGGCCGTGTATGCGATATTTTCCGGGGTGTCCTATGAATTCTGTTTTAGAGATTTGCTTTACTACCTGAATAGTTTCCTTTGAATTTTCTTTTATTATTCTAATTAGTCTACATTATAAGTTGCTTTGCTTTGTCCTTTTTTTTTTTTTTCAGTTTTTTGTTAAACATTATTTGTGTAGAAAATTGCCCCTTAGGAAGCCATCCATCATTTGCTTTTTGTGATTTTCAAGGAGATGCTTTTCTATGAGATGGTGGTGGAAGTAGTTGCTACAATACTAGACATAGGGCCGGGCGTGGTGCCTCATGCCTGTAATCCCAGCACTTTAGGAGGTTGAGGCAGTGGATCACAAGTTCAGGAGTTTGAGACCAGGCTCGCTGACACGGTGAAACCCCGTCTCTATGAAAAATACAAAAATTGCCCGGGTGTGGTGGTGGGCACCTATAATCCCAGCTACTCAGGAGGCTGAGGCAGAATTGCTTGAACCCGGGAGGCAGAGGTTGCAGTGAGCTGAGATGGCGCCACTGCACTGTGGCCTGGGTGACAGAGCAAGACTCCATCTCGGAAAAAAAAACAAAACAAACCCACAATACTAGACATAGTTAATGAATAATATTAGTTAACAAAGAGGTTTGAGAACTAGGAAAGATTCTCTAAGGTTATTCTTTGATAAATCACTCATTTTCACAGAGTCACTGCTTACTGTGGGTAATTTGTTTGCTGTTGGTTGACAGTGAACCTACTTAGGAGAAGATATCATCCTTCAGGGCTTTTATTTGTATGAAATGAAAAAATTCTTTCTCCTTTCAGTAACAGACAGTGGTGCTTTTCTGTTATAATTCAAAACAGGTTTAGGAACACCTGACATTTTCAGGGAGAAGCAAAGGATGAAGGAATGAGCTGGAGTAAACTTTCTATAACATATAAGGGGGAAATGGGAACTGGATGCAGATAAATCTTTCATGCTTATTAAGAACATTTTAATGTTTCTCAGTTGATGTATGAAGTACTTGCAATCAGCATTTGCTTCTTCAATCACAAGGAGGCAGCATAGTCTCATGGGAGGAGGGGAAGTGGGTCTGTTCAAAACACCTATTCTTCCTGCTGCCTGTGCTGTTCTTGTCCAGAAGGCCCCTTGGAGCTGGGAGTGTCTCATGGAGTCATTCAGTTCCCTGCGTCCTGGTAGAGTTGCCCCTTAACCATTGAAACCATATCTCCCTAATGCTAAAAATAGCCAGGGTCTGAGTCCAGGACTTTCATGTTGACGGTCTCATGTACCTGGTGGCCCTGGGAGCAGGACGTCCTCATCTCACTCATCTCTGTTACTGTGAGTCCTACCAAGCCTGGCCAAAGTTGCCTCCTTAATAATTAGTCCTTGAATAGAATCCCCTAGGTAGTGGTTATTGACTTGGAAAATATAACACTGACTTTATACCATGTTTTTTTGTCTCATGGAGACAAAAACACTTTTCTCATAGAATACGTTTTGTTTGTGGGGAAATGAACAAAATGAGGTAAAAAACCCAAATCATCCTATGAGTAAGTTATTTTTCTGATGGAAGACAGGGTCCAAGTTCAAGTTATAAGTGTAACTAGCCACATAATTTCACTTAAGTCATTTCATTATGCTGGGCTTCAGTCTCCCCAGTTGAAAAATGAATGAATGTGCCTGTGATAGTCCAGTGTAAGTTGTGGGAACATACCAGATATAGCAAACTGGGAAGCAATTGTAGCCAGATCTGTTGAGGCACATGAATATAAGACATTTTTATCTAGGTCCTGTTTTCCCTTCTGTGACTGATTCTTTCTGGGCCCTGGGACATTTATATTCAGCCTCTGCATTTGTACATTCATTTGTTCATTCACCCACTCATTTATTCAATAAATATTTATTGAGTACTTAAATATGTGCCAGGAACCATTCTAGGTCTGAGGGTATAAGAGGGTACCAAAAAAGCAGGGTCTTTTTTTTTTTTTTTTTCAGAGAGCCTACCTCCCAGTGGGAGAGATGGACCACAAATACATAAGCAAATACATACACAAAATCATTGCAGATTATGAAAAATGGTAAGAAAGAGATAAAAAGTGTGACCGGATGGAAGGTAACTGGGGCAATCACTTTTAGGCAGATGCCTCTGAGATGCCATCTGAGCTGAGACTTGACAGATGAAGTGCCAACAATCTCAGCCTCTAAGCCTGCCAAGCTTGAGATGTTATTTTTATTAGTAATTTACAGGTGCAAATGACCCACCTAGACTGTTTCTAGTGCACAGTATGCTTTGTTGACAAAATGCCCTGAAGCAAAATGCCACAGATGTCAGCTTCAGTTTTGTGGATTTTCATACCATCTTCCAGTAAGGTTGGTTATTGTCATTACCAACCACTCCCCCGTTTGGGGAGGGAGGACACAGGGTGTCCTCTGACTCTGGTGCACACACGAGCTCTCACCAGTCCTGCTGGGACCAGGCTGCAGGCAAAGAACAAACAACTACTTAGTGAACTGTGATGACAAAGGAGTGGCCATTTGCTTCCTCCAGTGCTGTCCATGCCAGCTCCTGAGCCCATTTGTCACTTCCTGGGGACAGAGCTGACTCATAGAGAACTGGCAGTAATTTTGGCCTGGGAAGGGTGGGAAACAGAAGGCTTGGATTAAAAGCAGGTGGAGCTGGTGGCTGCCTAGGTAGTATGATGGGAATTTTTGTCCACTGACCTGTCCACAATTCTTGGAATTCTGCTAGAAGTTAGTATCCAATCCACTTGGTTCTGAAAGGTTTTCTTTGATTTTTGATCTTCAGCTCTCTCACTAATGTGAATGTTTGGAGGAGGATACCACTGTTTAGAAACATAATTTAACATATTAAAAAAGACTCACAAAAAAATCTCAGAATGGCAAAATCAGGTTATAGATGTTAGGCCCTGGATCTCATTTTATCCAGAATTGTCCCACCTCTGAAATGACAAATTCATACACTCTACTTTTAGAGCATGACACATAATCTTCTAACCTTCCCACTGAGTTACCCATATTACAGTGCCCTTCAGCTTCCTGGAGACCTCTTTTTCTTTAAAAAAAACTTTCATTTTGGGTTCAGGGGTATGGAGACCTCTTTTTCTATGAAAGGTTCACAGTCTGTATCTGCCTTAAGATATAGACAACTGTTATTCAAAGTAAGGGGCCATAAGGTTGGACACAGTGGCTCACACTTGTAATCCCAGCACTTTGGGAGGCCGAGGCAGGTGGATTGCTGGAGCCCAGGAGTTTGAGACCAGCCTGGGCAACATGGTGAAATACAAAAAACTTCAAAAATTAGCTGGGCATGGTGGCACGCATCTGTGGTCCCAGCTACTCAGAAGACCGAGGTGGGAGAATCACTTGACCCCAGGAGGCAGAGGATGCAGTGAGCTATGATCGCACCACTACACACCAGCCTGGGCAATAGAATGAGACCTTGTCTCAAAAAAAAGGTAAAGGGCCATGATTGTGTGTCTATTTGTGTGTGTATGATTTTATCACTTTATTTGACAATCAGTGGTTGGCTCTCACCCATACTGACTGTCTATAGATTTTTGAAAGTGGTCACAGGTACATAGTTAAACAAAAGTATGGAGTTTGTTTGGTGAACCTTCACCTTCATTATGTTTTCTGCACGATAAACATGGATGTGGTAGGGCCCTTCCTTTCACCCAGACATTTGTTGAGCCTAGTATTAGTGCGTACATCTGGAGTCCCCATCTCCATCATGGCAGACTTCTGGATCTCTCTTGAGTGCCTGAGGGGCATTCTTCTTGAAGCCCACTCCATGGGTGCACCTGTGAATGTTGGTGGTGTATCCTCAGGTCACTGCCTCATTGATGGCAGAATGACCCCCCTTTTTCTGGCTACCCTTTTTGCAGGAGTCATTCTGCTGGGCCCAAGTGGGAAGCCATTATATCTTCTATTACCTACCCTTCAGTTTAAGAAAATATTACAGTGATAGGCTGAAAAATGCTCTTCCAAAGCTACCAGGTCCTCATCTCTGAAGCCTGGAAATGTTAAATTTGGAAAAAATGTCATAGCAGATATGAATAAGACTTTTTTTTTCCTTTGTGACAGAGTCTCACTCTGTCGCCCAGGCTGGGGTGCAGTGGTGCAGTGATGCAGTGGCTCAAGGCAACCTCCACCTCCTGGGTTCAAGCAATTCTCCTGCCTCAGCCTCCTGAGTAGCTGGGATTACAGGCACGTGCCACCACGCCCAGCTAATTTTTGTATTTTTAGTAGAGACGGGGTTTCACCATGTTGGCCAGGCTGGTCTCAAACTTCTTACCTCAAGTGATCCACCTGCCTCAGACTCCTAAAGTGCTGGAATTACAGGCGTGAGCCACCGCACACGGCCGAGTTAGACTTTTGAAGTAGGGAGATTATCCTGGATTATCCAGGTGGGCCCTAAATGTAATTGCATGTATTCTTTTGGAGACAGGCAGAAGATTTCACACACGACACACACACACACACACACACACACACACACACACAGACACGCCCTGTGAAGACAAGCAGATTGGAAGATTGGAGTGTTGTGGCCACAAACCAAGGAGTGCCAGCAGCCACCAAAACACCAGAAGTTGGAAGAGGTAAGAACAGATCAGATTCTCCCCTAGAGCCTCCACAGCCCTGCCCACACCTTCATTTTGGCCCAGTGATACTGAGTTTGGAATTCTGGCCTCCAGAACTATGAGAGAATAAATTTCAGGTGCTTTAAACCACTGAGTTTGTGGTCATTTGCTACAGCAGCCACAGAAACTAATACAGTTACCCATGCAATGAAAGCCACTGGTGTTCCTCTACCCAACTGCAACCCTCTCCCTCCACTCTCCAGAGAGAACCAGGACCTTGAATTTGGTGTTTATTATTTCCTGTATTTCATTATACTTTATTGCATACTTATGTATTCTGAAATAATGTCATTTTATATATTTCATACTATATCCTGTATATTGCTTTTTGCCCAACGTATTTTATAGATTATATATGTTGATACATGTAGCTCTAATTTTCTCTGTAGCATAGTATTCCATGGTATGTATGCGTACCTGCACATATGTGTGCATGCTACAATTTTTTTTTTTTTTTTGAGATGGAGTTTTGCTCTGTCACCCAGGCTGGAGTGTAGTGGCGCCATCTTGGCTCACTGCAACCTCCACCTCCCAGATTCCAGTGATTCTCGTGCCTCAGCCTCCCAAGTAGCTGGGATTACAGGCGTGCACCACCATGCCCAGCTACTTTTTGTATTTTTAGTAGAGACAGGGTTTCAGCGTGTTGGCCAGGCTGGTCTCGAACTCCTGGCCTCAAGTAAACTGCCCACCTCGGCCTCCCAAAGTGCTGGGATTACAGGCGTGAGCCACTGTACCCAGCCTACAATTTTTAAATCAGTTCTTCTGTTAATGAACATTTAGGTTATTTTTGGTTTTTCCATCTTTCAAAGAGTGTTGCAGTGAACATTTTCATATGTGTCTTCTTTGCTTATGTGCAGAAGTGTTTCTAGGATATTTACCAGGGAAGAGAATTACTAGGTCATCCTCAGCTTTACTAGCTTTTGCCAAATTGCTCCGCGAAAGAGCAGATGTGGGTTGGATTTTGGCAGCAGGACATTTCAACAAAAGGAGTGATGTGTACTAAAGGTACAGATAGGGGAGGCATGGGAAGTGGTCATTAGTTTTCTTTGAAAAAGCAGTGGTTCCCAGTCAAGTCAGGGAAGCAGGTTTGAATCACCCTGGAGAATGTTTTGCAGCCTTTTGCCCTCTGTCTTCCCATCCTGGGATATCTTCCCAAGGAACCAATATATTTCCGCCCCAGGTAATTGCGACATGCTTTGGCTGAAAACCAAAAATGGCTGCCTGAGAAGGAGCCACAGGAGAAGAGGCAGGCAAGTTGGGTGGCGAGGACTGAGATGCCCAGCCAGGAGGATGCATGTCAATCAAGGGTCACAGAAAGTCTCTAAGCAGAAGCTAAGCACCTTCCCCTCTGCAGATACCCAGAGGCAGCATTAGGGCTACAGCACCCTTAGACCAAGAGCTCTGGGGTAGAGTTTAACCACATGTATTATGATCCAGCTTTGATAGCTCTTTTCTCAAGTCTTCCAACCTTGTTCACTGAGAGAGTCGCTTTATAATTCAATGAGCTGTTGTTCCTCCTGGATCTCTGGGTGTACTGAAGATGCTGAACGTTGGCTTTTTAATATTTTAATTATAATTAGAATACTAGGAAAACTCCGGAGAATAAAATACAGTACTTTCTTGCATTTATAGGCTATAATATGGAATATGAGTAAAATATACGTATCCCCAAGGAGCCAGATATACATCAAAATAATTAAGTGGGGGCATAGCTTAGGGCTAGAACATTTGACTGCAAAATAACATATACATTGGTAAGGTTTAGAAAGACAAAACAATCTATAGGGTTGGTCTTATAAATAAGTTTGTGGCTTATTGTCCCTAAAAATGATATAAGACTCCCTCTTTGTCAGCAAAATCTCACCTTATTTGTCATATACAAAACTACAAGACTAAATGTTTGACCTAGAAGAGTTGTTAGAGAGATCTGGTGGAGTGAGTGGCTCATGAGTGGGGTCAGGGCTAGCGCTGGGCCCACTCCCAGTACCTCCCACCACACTGCTCCTTAGCACTTCCAATGATTAGTTCCGATCGCCTTATTCTGCTGGAAATGTTAGAGAACTCTGAAGTCTATTTGAATGTTGTGTTTACTCGAAACATTGATTGTAGCGTGAAAGTTGACCATATTTAACAAATATAAAAAAATTGTAGTAGTTTCTCACTACCAAGGTGAAAATGATTGCTTTTGGGGTGGATATCTGTTATAAAACAAAACAATGTTTAGACGACTACAAAAATAAAAACTTTCAGCCAAGCACAGTGGCTCACATCTGTCATCCCAGCACTTTGGGAGGCCGAGGCAGGTGGATCACCTGAGGTCAGGAGTTCGAGACCAGCCTGGCCAACATGGTGAAACCCCGTCTCTACTAAAAATACAAAAATTAGCTGGGCATGGTAGCGCATGCCTGTAATCTCAGCGACTCGGGACGCTGAAGCAGGAGAATCGCTTGAACCCGGGAGGCGGAGGTTGCAGTGAGCAGAGATCATGCCGCTGCACTCCAGCCTAGGCTTAACAAGAGCGAAACTCCGTCTCAAAAAAATAAATAAATAAGTAAATAAAATAAATAAAAATAAGAATAAAAACTTTCTAAATTACTTGATATCTTTCTTAATGTCTCCTAGAAAAGTGTATAGAGAGCCTTTTTGGTAGTAAATAAAGATCGCTTTAATAGAGAAATTTTAAACTACAACACATCCTGTATTCACAAACTAGTACATCTCAGCTGTTCTGTGGATGTGGTGGGATAGGAGAATAGTCCAGAAAGGTCTCAAAGTCTGAGGTAGTTGCTGGAAGAAGAAGCCTATTTCTTTGGACACCTGACTTACAAGAGGGTCAGGCTGAACTAGAAGGAGGTTTTAGGGTCTGAAGTTTTAGGGTCTCCACTATGAGTAGCAGCAGCAAAACTATAAAAGGGGGAAAAATTACCCATAATTCCACCACTCTAACACATTAATTGCCTTCATTTCCTCTGTTCACTTTTAGTTCTTAATTTTATGCCATCATTTCATGAGGCTATAAACACAGCATAGTTAAAATGCAGCATTCTGTCTTTCACTCAACATTATATTGTGAACGCTTTTGTCTGAGGACTATTTTGGTTGCAAGGAACATTTACTCAGTGAAGTTAAATTGTCTCGGAAAATAGTTGTGTGTACGTGCCTAATCTTACAGAAACCAAGGGCAGGCGTCTAAGCTGGCTAAGCTCCCCAGGAATTGGTGCTAGGACAGGGAGCGCCAACAGCTACTGAAGCTGCTGTCAGGGGCCTTGGGTGGGCGGGGACATCTCTGCTTACCCTGCGTTTCTGCTCCACACACATCACTTCAGTAGTGCATGGCCAGTAGTGGCCACTACAAACCACGTGACCTTGCAGTACCAGAGCTTTCAATGATCCTCTTTCCAGATTGCTTAAAGTCAAACCCTTATTTGATTGTCTCAATTTATCATTTCCATCCAGTGAGGCCATAAAAGTCAGAGGTTTCTGTTCAGCCTGTGGATTGGCTGTCGTTAGCTCAGGTGGACACATATTGGTCCAATCAGGTGTGGCTGGGGAGGTGGAGTCACATGCTTTAGGTTCTAGCTCTGCAGGGCAGCAAGGCCGTGCACTGGGACCCCCCCAGCAGTGAGTGTGGCTTCGTAGTTCTTACAACTACAAATGTTCATGCACAGATGACATCACATCAAGTGGCTGTTTCATGATTTATGACCCTTCCTCTGCTGTTAGCTTTAGTTTATCGCCCCTTTCAGCTTGGGGATGGCTACAAGTAAAACTATGAACATTTTTGGGCATACATCTTCCTTTTCATCTTCCAGATTATATAAAATAATCTTTAAATTACATAGAGATTACATTCTCTGAGCACCTCCAGAACAGAAAACATAACCTTGCAATTTTTTCTTGTTGTCTAAAAAATGTCTGTATTTGCTAGAGATTTCTACTGAAGAAGCTATGGGCAAAATAATAGGATGTGATACGTGGGATCTGCTTCAAAGCACTCTAGGAAAAAAATTAGGGGTTGCTGAAAGCTGAAGCAAGATTGGTGAAATCTCTCGCAAATACACTTTTTAAACAACAACAGAAAAGTGCAAGGTTATGTTTTCTGTTCTGGAGGTGCTCAGAGAATGTAATCTCTATGGAATTTAAGATGATTTTATATTTTATACCTACTGCTGGAGCTGATGATGGGTGCGTGAGATTTATGATACACTATTGCCTCTGTTTTGTGGTTTATGTCCTACTTCCTTTCTCTTTCTCTCCCCTCTGGATTTTTTTGTTGTTAGTCCCCATGTTTCCTATAGACGTGTGGTACTCACATACTGCCCTGTGATTCCCCCCAATTTTTCTCAGGTTTGGTTACCCCTGACACCTGCCCCATAGGTTCCTTTTCCTTCCTTACCTAAAAACTCAAGTCCATTTGTCTATCTACCTATTCAGTCATTCATTCACATAAAGAAAAGTGAGCCTATGTATTGCTCGAGACATGAAAAATGTTGCAAAATATAGTGACATTCATTGTTTTAGATGTTACTAGACAGCTCTTAAGAGGAATGAAATCACAACTTATTTTGCACCCTGAGATAAAAGCCAGCTCCCCAGTGCAACACTCAGGAATAACTGTCTTTCAGCAGAGGAGCCAAATGCCCTTTGGTGGGGGGCGGTGGGGCCAGGGTGTCAGAGTGTAGGGTGCAGCCGCAGGCAGAGCCCAGGAGGGGCCCTCCTCCCTCCATGTCCACCTCCTCCTCACTGCCTTTTTGCTAACGGCTTTCAGCCTTTTGGGATTTAGAATTGGAAGCTACATTCTGAGGTCGTATTTATTTAGTTAAATGAAAATTGTATATATTAAAATCCTTGGGATTTTTGTAATCATTAAAGCATCAAAGAGACTCGAGTGCTCCAGAAAATGAACATTTCATATTCATGCTAAAAAAGCAAAAATCTAATGAAATGGCTTAATTTTCTATTCATTTCCCAAAACAGTAAATTGTCAGTTATGTGAGCTAAGTTAAATTACAGGGCGATCATTCTGAGGTCTTTCTGGTTTTACAAGTCACAATGTTAAAAAACAAACTCAAGGAGGTTTTTTTGTTTTTGAGATGGAGTCTCGCTCTGTCATGCACGCTGGAGTGCAGTGGTGCAATCTCGGCTCACTGCAACCTCTGCCTGCCGGGCTCAAGCGATTCTCCTGCCTCAGCCTCCTGAGTAGCTGGGACTACAGGTGCCCGCCACCACACCTGGCTAAGTTTTGTATTTTTAGTAGAGACAGAGTTTCACCATGTTGGGCAGGCTGGTCTTGAACTCCTGACCTCAGGTGATCCACCCGCCTTGGCCTCCCAAAGTGCTGGTATTACAGGCGTGAGCCACCGCGCCTGGCCACAAAGAGGTTCTCGAGACCTGTTGGTCTTGGGAAATTGGAGTGCTCGTAGGTGTAGCTGCACAACCCTACTGCTTACCTGTGTCTGGCAGGGGTTGGGACTTTCGTGGAGCTCCCCGGCACCCTCTGTGTGCCTCTGCCTTTGCATTCTTCACCTTGGATTATAACTGCATCTTTATTTGTTTCTCTGTCACTAGACTGTGAGCTTCTGTGGGAGGACAGGGATTCTGTATTTTTCAATGCCTGGAATGCGATTGGGCTTCCATAAATATCAGTTGAATGAATGACAACATTATATATATATATATATATGTATGTATTTTTTTCCTTAAAAGAAACTCCCTATGTTCTTCCTCAGAGATTCTTCCTTACATAAACCCCTAGATGGGCTCATTCTTCAGCCTGGCTCTGAAGACCTGAGGAGAAAGTAAACACTTCAAAGAAACTGCCCCACAGGGACTCCGAACCCCCAAGTAATTCACCCTGAAAGGAGCATCTACTCCAGAATGGGGGCATCTGGATTCAGGTCACCCAAAATATGCCTTTGCCGTCAGCTACCGCCACTCCAGAAACAGGATTGTTACCTTTAAACGAGGACAATTCAGTGCTTGGTTTTTTTCAACATAACTGCTTAAGGATTTTTTTTTTCTTTTTTCTTTTTAGAGGCAGGGTCTTGCTCTGTTGCCCAGGCTAGAGTGCAGTGGTGCCATCATAGCTCACTGTACCCTCGAATTCTTGGGCTCAAGTGATCCTCCTGCCACCACCTCCTGGTGTGCACCACCATACCCAGCTAATTTTTAAAAACATTTTTGTAGAGATGAGGTCTTGCCATGTTGCCCAGACTGGTCTTGAACTCCCGGCCTCAGGTGATCCTCCTGCCTCAGCCTCCCAAAGTGCTGGGATTATAGGCATTAGCCACCACGACCAGCCTGTTTAAGGATTTCTAAGCATAAGCTTATAATGAAAAACCCACAATAATTAATCCAACTTGGCATCTACTGTGAGCACAGCAGCTCAGCAACAAGTTTATTTTGCAGCTAGCAGGGTAACAGGGTAGGGCATGGCTACGTGTTCAGGTCAACTTCCTTTGTCATGGTTGATTGGTTTTGTCTTTATGAGGGGTGGGTGGGGTGGGGGAAAGCGAAGCAGAAGTAGTAACATGGAGTGGGTGCAGCCTCCCTGTAGAACCTGGTTACGAGAACTCGGGGCAGTTCACCTGGTCTGTGACCGTCATTTTCTTGACATCAATGTTATTAGAAGTCAGGTTATTTTTTAGAGAGTCCACTGTTTCTGGAGGGAGATAAGAGTTTCTTGCCAAGATCCAAGCAAAATCCACGTGAAAAAGTTGGATGATGGTGGTACAGGAATACACGAGGGCATAGTTCTCATAGTCGGTGGCCAGGACCCAGTACGGTGCCGATGGCATAACTGAGAACCAGAGAGAGGCAGCATTATTGGAGGGAGAGGGCAAGAGAAATCTCAGGACAACACAAGAAGGCTGGCCCAGACGACCACCCACCAAGCCCCCCCACCTCTGATTTTGTTTATCAATCCAGAAACAGAAAGACCCTGGAAAGAAGTTTGGACGAAAGCCTAGACTGAGTGTTTCTGACTTAACCCTTTCTAGCACTGTTGGTGCCCTGCTTGCCTGCCTGCCTCACTCACCCAGACAGAGAGAGAGAGACAGCGTTATAGTCATCACCCATCTGCACATTTCAGCTGCTCTGTGTATTCCCAGGTGGACTGAGAACTCTTAAGCCCAGAGTGATTTTGGAAAAATCTGTCTCCTACCTCTGCCAGCAGCGGCATCATGGCCCACCTGCACTCACCCAGGCCGGCACATTCTGCCTTCCTCTCATGGTCCAGCTCTGAAGAATAAATTTACCCAGATACAATACAGAAAACTTCATGTGTCTCTCCTTATTTGAAAACTTTGACAGTCTCCTATTGTTTATGGAAGAAACTTCAAGCCGTCTAATGTGGCATTCAAGGCCCTTCCTAGCCTCATGTCCCTCTCCATGTACACTCCCAGGCTCTAGGCTTCTTTATTCAGGCCTTCTTCTTCGTTTTTTTTTTTTTTTTGAGATGGAGTTTCGCTCTTGTCGCCCAGGCTGGAGTGCAATGGCGCGATCTCAGCTCACTGCAACCTCCACCTCCTGGGTTCAAGCGATTCTCCTGCCTCAGCATCCTGAGTAGCTGGGATTACAGGCACACACCACTATGCCCAGCTAATTTTTTGTATCTTTAGTAGAGACAGGGTTTCACCATGTTGGCCAGGCTGGTCTTGAACTCCTGACTTCGTGACACGCCTGTATTCAGGCCTTCTTCTATGTTCCAGTTCCCTTCACTTGGAAATCCTTTTCCATAATCTCCCATACATCCTACAAGGCCTAATGCAAACGTCTAATCCTTATTATGCATGTAATAGTTAGCTTTCGCTCCAATCCCCGTCCCTGATCCCTATGGGAAAAATACTCAGTTGAGAGTTTGGAGACCTAGGTTTAGGTCCCAACTCTACTTCTAATGAGTTCAGTGACGGCCCGCGTCACTCAGCCCGCCTGCACTTTAGCTTGCTTCTTGATAAAAATAACAAGAGAAACTGTGTATAAAGCCCTTTACAGTTTACAGAGTGTGTTTATCTAGTTTATTTTCACGACACTGGGCAGTTATTTCTGGCTTGCACTAACTATGGAAGTTAGTTGTCCATATTCATATGTGTGAGAAGAGCTGTTTTCTCCTCCCAGCATTCCTTTCTTGGTCTATAAAATTAGAACTTCCTCTCTGCCCCCCTCTAGGAACTCGACTGGTGTGGGGTGGAGGAGTGGCAGGGGTGAGAAGTGGGAAGTGCAGGGAGTAATTTTTGTAGCTGATGACTTCAGTGTCTGCCCTGCAGGTGGGAAAGGGGCGTTCAAGCACTGTTCGCGTTAGAAAGCCTCACGGCTCTGGGTTGAACTCTCTAGTGTATCTTCATCGGAAATAAAGCTAATGTTTGGTGCTTTCTCTATTGCCTGTGTCCCTTCCTCAGTTAGCTCAGAACACAGAGGCAAATGCCTGTCATTAGATATCTCACAGGATCCCCAACATTGGGACTGGAAAGTGGCGGAAGCAGGATTCAAACTTGCCGTCACTCTTGTCATCTCTTGCTTCCTAGTTTCTGTGCCGTGCAGGTTGTTCTGCTAATATCTGCTAATTTTTCGGGCCCCAGTTTCCTTTGGGAAACAAGACTGGGTTGTGTTTTCTACAGCCCACACCCTGTGTGCACCTACTTGTGTTTCACCTATTGAAACGCTAGCTAGTTATAGTAAATTGCGGGGTCATGTGTCAGTATCCACGCTGGGATGTGAGCTCCGTAAGTAACAAGGCCAGCTCTGTCTGGCTCATCATGGCAACCCTAGTGCATGACATGCAGTAAGTGTTTGACAGATAATTATGTGCTGAGTGATTATAGATGACACTCAGGTGTCTCAGGAATTCTCCAAGCCGGGGTGCTAGCCTTCAGTCTGCATATTTCCTGTCCCTGAATCCTCCTGGGAAAAGTGGATACTTACACCAGGAAAACTTAACTTCCAGCTTGGCAGGCTCTGTGAGGTTAACCGGGGTGGCTTCACCTTCAATTTGATTCACAGTTCCATCAGCTCTGCAGTGAGTAAAAAAAAGAAAAAATACAAAAAACAAAAAAGAAAAGAGAAAAGAAAAACAACTCATTGAGAGCTGATAAGCAATGAAAGACAAGATTTGTGCCACTAAGGACCGTGGCAGCCAACACCGTGATTTCTGGTAAGAGAGGCTCTGAAAGGCAGGCTAGACCCTAGCTCCATGGCCTGCCCTTTCCCTTGTGACTGTCTCTGAGGCAAGCAGGGGAAGAGAGCAGCGGGGTGATAAGAAGCCACAATTGACAAGCTCCAGGACGGAACAGTATGTTAGGCCCTTGCACTTCAACACTATCTCTGACTATCTGCAATGGCCTGAAAGACCAATTCCTGCTCCCAGACTCCAAAGAAAGGGAGAAAAGAGAATGGAAAAACAACCCAACACACAAAGAAGGTTCATTTTTTTTTTTTTGGAGATGGAGTCTTGCTCTGTCCCCTAGGCTGGAGTGCAGTGGTGCGATCTCGGCTTACTGCAACCTCTGCCTCCCGGGTTTAAGCAATTCTCCTCCCTCAGCCTCCCCAGGAGCTGAGATTACAGGCATGCACCACCACGCCTGGCTAATTTTTTGTATCTTTAGTAGAGATGGGGTTTCACCGTGTTAGCCAGGCTGGTCTCAAACTCCTGACCTCAGGCAATCTACCTGCCTCAGCCTCCCAAAGTGCTGGGATTACGGGCGTGAGCCGCTGCGCCTGGCAGATTCACTTCTTTTTAAAACGAGAAGGGCCAAAGGAACAGATGAGGATGGACTTGATCACTGAAAATAATGCAAAACAGGGAGACACAAAAGCGTTTCCCTTCTTTGGGCCTTAGTGATATCATGTGACATCGCCTGTCCCATCAAGGGGCCTGAGTCGGCAGACTCCTTCCAGTTCAGCAAGCCTCTGAGTGAGTGTGGGGGATTTCAATGTAGGCCAAGTAAAAGGAGGCAGTGAAGAAACATTTACTTTATCTCAGTGATTCTCAGGTATGCCCAGATTTCAGAGACGTTAAATGTGAAGAAATACATATCTCACAATTGATGCCACCTGACAATTAGCAGTGTCATTCCTTTCTTAGTGGCATATAACGCAGTGGTGTGTCTTAAAAGCTGGGGGCTTAGATTGGATGCAATACTTTCACCTCTTTGAATGAGCCTGCTATCTAGATGACTCCCAATGGCCCCATGAACTTGGGAGAAGGGGAAAGGTGTGGAGATGGAGGCACCAAAGGGAGGGTGCTAAGGCATCAGGGTGCTCTTCCTAGGAAGCCAACAGAGGAGAGGATGTCTGTTTATCAATCCTCAAGGCAGAGCAGGGAGGCCAATTGAAATTAGAGCAGTCGTATGTGTTAGAAAGTCAGTAGGTTGGCCGGGCGTGGTGGCTCACGCCTGTAATCCCAGCACTTTGGGAGGCCAAGGGGGGCGGATCACGAGGTCGGGAGATCAAGACCAGCCTGGCTAAGATGGTGAAACCCCGTCTCTACTAAAATACAATTAAAAAAAAAAAAGCAAGTCAGTAGGTTAATGCTATGGTTAGTGGTGACGGATGTCCTAGAAACAGGACAATGAGCAACAGGCCAGGGATTCTGGGAACTGTGTTCTGATGTTCCCAAGTATGTTCTCTGTTTATCACCATGTAAAGTTGGAGACCATGCCCTCCTCTCTCATCTGCATCTCAGACAGCTGGGGAAGATGGTCTGTTTCTATCTGCATATGTTAACTTAGCAACAAACCAGTCTCCTCCCAACAGACTCTGCCCTTTTCACCGTCAGTTGCATTTTGCTCCAGAACGGTTTTCAGGACACCAGTCTCTGACCATGAAGTCACAACGTGTTCATGGAAAAACTGCATTTGTATTTTCAAGAGTGGAAGGTGGGTAGGAAGGAGCTCTTCCTGGCGCTCTTTTTCAGTTTATATTTGCTTTCCAAAGCGCAACTTTTTGGATTAATTATTGTGTTAGAAGCCCTCAGTAATAGAAATGTACACTTCTACAGGATATCCTGTTTACATAACCTAGAGTGGGAATATTGTGTATGTGATTCTTGCTTAATAAGAAAAGGAGCTTTCTGATAGACTAAGCTGCCCAGAGATGGGATGAACTGTCCTGGAAGGTGATGAGCTCCCAGTTCCTGGAAGTGTTTGAACAAAGCTGGATGTTTCCGTCAGCAGATGGTGTCGAAGCGGCTTCTCTCCCAGGCTGGAGGTCAGAGGAGATGGTCTTGATGTTCTTTGCTACCAGAGTATCTATTTTGCAGTGAGGGCAGGAGCCCTGTCAGTTTGTGCCCCGCAGGTGGTCATGGAAACGCATAAGTGGATCCTAGCCCTTGCCGTCCTTGCCTGCCAAACGCTTTCCTCTCAATTCCTGCTAGGAGCAGGCAGTCCCGACCCAGCAAGGTTCCCATCCTCCCTGACCCAGGCTGCCGGACACCCAGTCACTCTGGGTCAGCACTCTGCAAGCCTGGCCCCGGACGCCCACAGCCACTCACCTCAACTCCTGGTTTAACACTTTGATCTTTCCGTTTTCCATTAGTGAGTAGTTGGCCTGGATGCAGCGTCCATTCTCAAAGATTGTTGGGATCTTCTCAATTTCGTACCATCTTCCGAGATACTGCAGAGACAACAAGCAGAGCAAAACCCTGTGGTTCTCTGGGGACCTGCAACCTCTTCCCCATTGTCGTGCAGACGCAGAGCCCTGTCCTGGGGAAGCCACACAAAATGGGCCTCATTGTTCCCAGTGGCAACTGGGCAAGAGATTGATTGCAATGAGAATCCGTGACTAGGATAGGATGTGCGGGCGGGGGGTGAATGCTGAGTAAAGGGCTCTTTTCAGTGCCCACTTCAGCCAAACTCGCTGTGACATTCTAGACTCTGTAAAAAAAAAAGGGCATGATGGGAAATACCTTTCACCTGAAACAGTGCACGATTCTACAAGTCATCTTTGAATCTTGTGCAAAGTCAGATGTGTTCGCTGTAGGGAGGTAGGACTCCAGAGTGCACCGAACTTTCCTCATCTGACCCTGAGGAGGGATTTGGTCACCAAGGCTTTGGGGAGGTGGTGGGGATTTGAAAGATCTGTATCATGCTTTCTCTAGGGGCCTGCGCCCCGTCCAGACTTCAGGTGTGTACAGTTAGCTTTAGAGGAAGCTGCCACTGTGTGGGGAAGGTCAAGGGAACCAGGTCCTCCTAGGCTGCCTGGCACATGTTGCAGGGAGACCATACCAGTTTACAACCTCTGCGGAGGGCAGTTTGGCAATATCTAGCAAAGCTGAAAATACATATTATACTCTTTGGCCCAGCAATTTCACTTCTGGGAATGCATCCTCCTGATATAAGAAATGATGTATGTGTAAAGTTATTCATTACAGCACCGTTTGTAATAATACAAGATAGGAAACAGCCTATGTGAGTATTAGAAGGGGGCTGGGTGAGTAAACGATGGCATATCCAGACAATGGAATTTTACTTTCTCTTTTCAAAAGAGTGGTATGCAGTGATTTCTCATATTTAATGACAAAAGAGTCAGGTACAAAATAGTGTATATATTAAGGTACCTTTTGTGTAAAAATGGAGAAAATGGTTATTACGTTGGTTTTCCGTTGCTGCTATAATAAATTACCACAAGCTTCAAACAGCACAGATTGATTATCTTGCAGTTGTGTAAGTCAGAAGTCTGACAGGTCTCACTGGGCTGAACTCCAAGTGTTGGCTGTGTTTCCCTCTGGGAGCTCTAGGGAGGATCAGTTTCCTTGCCTTTGCCAAGTTCTACAGGCCGCCTACATTCCTTGGCTTGGGGCTTCCTCTATTTTCAAAACCAGCAAAAGGAAGTCAGATCCTTCTCACATTGCACCTCTCTGACTCTTATGCCATCATCAAACCTCTCTCTCTGACCACAGCTGGGAAAGATTCTCTGCTTTTAAGGATTTATGTGATTAGATTGAGTTCCCCTGGATAATCAAGGCTAATCCGGCCATCTCAAGGCTCATAACTTCGATCACATTTGCAAAAGCCCTTTTCCCATGCAAAGTAACATTCACAGGGTTAGGGCGTGGACACCTTGGGAAGCCACTCTTCTGCTTACCACAGTTATTATGTATTTGCTTGTATATGTATATATTATCTGTAAAATTACATAATACATGGTTTTTACTAGTTGCTACTGGGGAGGGAAACTGAGGTACAGAGGTGGGAGGGAAACTTTATGTGGTGTATTCTTTCACACCTTTAGGATTTTGAACAATGTAAATATATTTACGTAGTTAAAATACTAATTAAAAAAAATTTTTTTTTGAGATGGAGTCTCACTGTGTCACCAGAGTGGAGTGCAGTGGTACAATCTCAGCTCACTGCAACCTCTGCCTCCCGGGTGCAAGCGATTCTCCTGCCTCAGCCTCCTGAGTAGCTGGGATTACAGGCGCCTGCTGCCATGCCTGGCTAATTTTTGTATTTTTACTAGAGATGGGGTTACACCATGTTGGCCAGGATGATCTTGATCTCCTGACCTCGTGATCCACCCGCCTCAGCCTCCCAAAGTGCTGGGATCACAGGCGTGAGCCACCTCGCCCGGCCTCTTTTAGAAATTTAAAAACAAAAAGAGATGCGCTCACCTGCAGAGTCAGAACTGAAAAGAGAGGATGCTGCAAACAGGTGAGTATTGCTTCAGCCACGGCTTTCCGCTCAAACACACGCCACATTCATGACCATAAAGTTCTACTCACTTATTAAAGCACAGCTTTCAATTAAAGCCACTGAGCTTAACATTCATTTAAAGTACCAAAGAATAAGGTTAGAGGTTAACTGGTTTCATAGACATTCTCGGAAGAAGCTCCATTTTCTACAGTGCATTCAAATGTGTTCTGTTTCTGTTAAAGTGAGTTTCATGTCCCACAGTAAAAACCAAGGAAGCATGATTTTTCAGAAAAGAGGAAACTCAGAGCTTCCTTATGATCTCATATTATTTTTGCCAAGGCTTCTTAATCTTTTCAGATCTCCGGTCAGTATTGAAAAAGAATCCTAGAAAAGAAGAGGTAAAACTCTATTTGCAGATGACATATAAAATATCCTAAGAAATCTAAAACAGAGACAAAACCAAAAACTGTTAGATCTAATGAGTTTAGCAAGGTTACAAGATACAAGATGAATATTCAAAAATCAAATATATTTCTCGGCCGGACACAGTGGCTCCTGCCTGTAATCCCAGGACTTTGGGAGGCCGAGGCAGGTGGATCACTTGAGGTCAGGAGTTCAAGACCAGCGTAGCCAACATGGTGAGACCCCGTCTCTATAAAAAATTTAAAAATTAGCCGGGCATGGTAGCGCGCACCTGTAATACCAGCTACTTGGCAGGCTGAGGCAGGATTATCTCTTGAACCTGGGAGGCAGAGGTTGCAGTGAGCTGAGATGGTGCCATTACACTCCAGCCTGGGTGACAGAGCAAGACTCTGTCACACATACACACAAAAAATATACATATATAAATGTATTTCTCTACTTGCAATGAACAATTTGCCGATGAAATTAAGAAAATTCCATTTAAAAGGCTGGGCATGGTGGCATGCTCACGCCTGTAATCCTAGCACTTTGGGAGGCCGAGGCAGGCAGATTGCCTGAGCTCAGGAGTTCGAGACCAACCTGGGCAACATGGTGAAACCCCGTCTCTACTAAAATACAAGAAAACTTTGCCGGGTGTGGCAGCTTGTGCCTGTAGTCCCAGCTACTTGGGAGGCTGAGACAGGAGAATTGCTTGAACCCGGGAGGCGGAGGTTGCAGTGAGTGAGCCAAGATGGTGACACTGCACTCCAGCCTGGGTGACAAAGCGAGACTCTGTCTAAAAAAAAAAAAAAAAAAAAGGAAAGAAAAAAAGAAAATTCCATTTACAATAACATCAAAAGAATAAAATATTTGGGAATAAATTTAACCAAAGAAACGTAAAACTTATACTCTGAAAACTACAAAGTATTGTTGAAAGAAATTAAAGATGACCTAATTCAATGGAAAGATACACTATGCTGACAAGTTAGAAGACTTAATATTGTTAAGATCAATACTCCCCAAATTGATCTTCAGATTTAATGCAATCTGTATCAAATTCCAACTGGATTATTTGCAGAAAATAACACGCTGATCCTAAAATTCATATGAAAATATAAGGGACACGGAATAGCCAGAAGAACAAAGTTGGAGGACTCATGTGTTCTTATTTCAAAGCTTACCTCAAGGCTTTGATTACCACAAAGCTATAGTAATCAAGACTGTGTGGTACTGGCATAAGTATAGACATATAGATCAATAGAACTGAGAGAGCAAAAATAAACTCTCACATATACAGTCAATTGATTTCCTATAAGGATTTCCTACAAGAATATTATTTGGCAATAAAAGGGGATATAGTATTGATACATGCTACAATGTGGATGAACCTTGAAAACGTTTAGTAAACCAGTCACAAAAGACCACATACAGTATGATTTCATTTTTATCAAATGTGCAGAATAGGCAAATTCGGAGACAGAAAGTAGATTAGTGGTTGCCTGGGGCTGGAAGTGCTGGAGGGGAGATGGGGACTCTGTGAATGGATGTGAGGTTTCTTTTTGGAACAGTGAAATGTTCTAAATCGATTGTGGTGGTGATGGTTGCGTAACTCTGTGATGATACTAACAACAATTGAAAGTGAAAAGCTACTTTAAACGAGTGAATTACATGGTATACAAATTATATCTCAATAAAGCTGCTATTTTTTAAATCCCGCTTGAATTCTCAAAGGACTTTTATAAATACAGATCAGTTATCATTTCCAAAGTGCTTTGGGATTTGTATCCAAAAGCGAAAATATAACTCAGATTCCTTGGATCTTTTCTTTAAAGCCTCCCTGTGGTCTATCAGAGTTACCCGAACAAAGGGATCAGCCCGTAAGTGGAGCAAGTCAGTGTAGACTTTAGTGTACTCTATGGCCTCTTCCTACCGCACCTGTATCTCCTGATCCCATTGATGGTGCTCCTTCTCCCACCCAGCATCCCCTCAGAGGTCCCAACACTCATTCATTCACCTTGAGGTGCGAGTGTATGACAACAACTTCGATGTTACTGTTACCATTCTTAAAAGAGATCCAAACCTTCTCCTAAGGAGAGGAACCTTGAAAACGTTTAGTAAACCAGTCACAAAAGACCACATACAGTATGATTTGATTTTTATCAAATGTGCAGAATAGGCAAATTCGGAGACAGAAAGTAGATTAGTGGTTGCCTGGGGCTGGAAGTGCTGGAGGGGAGATGGGGACTCTGTGAATGGATGTGAGGTTTCTTTTCGGAACAATGAAATGTTCCACTAAGGAGAGGAAGTCTTAAGGGTGAGATTCCAGGCTTGAGTAGCAACAGTGGGAGCCTGTGAGTTCTCTCCTCCAATAGCTGCCTCTTTCTGCCACCCTCTTCCTTCCCCTCCCCCTAAACCCCAGGAAGAAAGACCATCTATGGAGGCGCTTGTTGTATTGATGACATTTTAGCGCAGGTACCAAGAAAGCCCCCTGGGGAATTTTGGGCTTTCCTGGGCCCTGTTTGAGTGACCTTTGGGTGCCCTGCACTGCTGAGAAGCCTGGTTTTGAATGCTACTTGCATTTACCAGCTGCGTGAGCTGGGGAGGGAGATTCCAGTGCTCCATCTGTAGAACAGGGATAATAGCTCTGCAGCAGCTATTGTGGTTCCCTGGTCCTGTATCCCCTCAGTCCACCTCTGAGTTCACCACAGCCATGGTAGGCAATTCCCAGACACCGCCGGCCTCCCACCTGAGACCCTGTGTCTCTCCTCTGGCCAGGGGCTTGGCTAGAGCCATGGATGCTCCCATGGCCTGCTGGCAGCGGCTGTGGGGCAATCAGAGGGGCAGGCTCCACCTGTCCTCAGAGGGAGCCCAGTGTGACTGACCCTGATGGCCCAGGGCGACAGCTCAGGAACGCACCCTTTATTGCTTCTGTGCTGTCTCCGACTCACCTTCTCACCTGCTCTCGTGCGTCCTGGGATCATCCCAAACCTCCCTGCCTGCAGTCTTTGTCTCAGCAGATGTCTGCTTTGGGGAAAACCCAAATAAGATAAATACTTGTCCCAAGGTGTGCAGTGGAAATTAAAGCAGCATAATTAAATTGAACCTTGTAGAATGCTTGAACCTTGTAGAATGCTTATTCACATTGGAGGCAGCAAAACAAATGGGAGATTCGCCTTTTACCTTATTCACGTCAAAATTCTCCTGCACCGGAGGCGTGGGGCACTTCCCAAGATGAAATGCTTGTCCCTCTGCCGCACCGAAGAGGCCAGCCAGTGCGGAAAGCAGCAGCAGCAGCACCACCATCTTGGGGCTGGGTGGCTGGAGAAGGGACCTGGAGTTGGGGGAACGCAAAGCAGCTGGGGTTGTCATTCTGAGTCTTCTAAGGCCACGCAATCATGAAGCAAGAGTCCTGTGCCCACGGGCCCCTCTGTGGGCGGTCCCTCCTCTTCTCTCCCCAGCCCATGCGAACCCTCATCCTGCAGGGGAACACCTGCCTGTCCGTGTTGCTGTGAGGCCTTCCTCAGAGCCTCTGCACCTCCATGAGGGCACTCTCTGCCTGGTATTCCGGTTTGTTGGATTGATTTTGCACCCCTCTCCCACCCAATTATGCATCTCCCAGGATGGGCACTATGTCTAGTGCTCCTCAGAATCACCCACGGACCTCAAAGTGTCGGCTCAGTAGATACTTGTCAGATGAACAGAAACAATTGTACATGGGACGGAGGGGCTGTGTAAATGAGGGACGGGAGGGCTGTGTAAACGGAGACGGCAGGGGCTGTGTAAAGGGGACGGAGGGCTGTGTAAACGGGACGGGCGGGGGGCTGAAAGGGGACGGAGGGCTGTGTCCGGGGACGGAGGGGCGGGGGACGAGGGCAAAGGGGACAGAGGGCTGTGTAAACGGGGACGGGAGGGCTGACCGGGGACGAGAGGGCTGTAAACGGGGACGGACGGGGTGAAACGGGGGGACTGAGGGCCCCGGGGACGTAGGGGCAGGACGAGGCCGGGGACGGGAGGGCCCGGACGGAGGGGGCTGTGTAAAGCGGGGGACGTGGAGGGGGCTGTGTAAAGCGGGGGACGTGGAGGGGGCTGTGTAAAGCGGGGGACGTGGAGGGGGCTGTGTAAAGTGGGGGATTAAAGCCTTCAAGCGAACCACAAAAGACACAAAACCAAATCAAACATTGCCCAACACTTAGTGTCCTCTGAGATTCTTCGGGGAGATGCCTCTCTGACACCACCCGTCCCCCGCCCTCGCCTTGCTGGCTGTTCTACCAGCCCAGAGTGCGCTTGGAAACCTTAACAGGGAGCAGCCTGCTGGGGGCTCCAGGGTCACTCCAGCCAGGTTCAAATTGTGACTCTGCCCCATACTAAGTATAACTGTGTCCGATTTATGCCTTAGCCTCTTTGTCTAGTAAATGGGAATAATTATCATTCCTAGCTCATGAATTTTTGTGAGAATTAAATGAGATAATATACAGAGAGTACTTAGAGGAGTGTCTGATACACAGTAAATGCTCAATAAATGCTAGTTATTGTTATTATCAAAAGCAGAAAGATGATGGTATTTCCCAGGTTTCTTCTTTCTTTTCTTCTTTCTTTCTTTTTTTTTTTTTTGACATTCTGTTGAGGGTTTTTGTTTTGTTTTGTTTTATTTTGAGATGGAGTCTCACTCTGTCACCCAGGCTGGGTGCAGTGGCACCATCTCGGCTCACTGCAACCTCTGTCTCCCGGGTTCAAGTGATTCCCCTGCCTCAACCTCCTGAGTAGCTGGGATTACAGGTGTCCACCACAACTCCCGGCTAATTTTTGTATTTTTAGTAGAGACAGGGTTTCACCATGTTGGGCAGGCTGGTCTCAAACTCCTGACCTCAGGGATCCACCCGCCTCGGCCTCCCAAAGTGCTGGGATTACAGGCCTGAGCCACCGCACCCGGCCTGTTGAGGGTATTTTTCATAGATGAAGTTCATTAAATCAGAGAAGGACTGTCAGCTGATGTGTAACTGTGCAACAAGCATTTCAACCCCAAGAGTCCTTTGGCAGCAGAAGCTGGCTTTGAAGGGGGGCGGCAAAGCAGGGAGACAGAGGCTGCAGAACTGTGTGCAGGTTCTGGGCATTTGAAGCTCCCCCGTTTCCTTCACTGACTCGCTGTCCGTTTGCTTCTTTCCTTGTGACTCCTTGCCTGTAGCTTGCACACGAGCTATTTCCAGCTCTCTGCATTTCTCCCCGTAATGATGGCGACTGATGCAATGCAAGCGAAATGTTCTCAGATCTGAGCATTTCAAAGGATGTGTCATTACAGGAATAATTATAACTGCTTTATCATGAGTCTCTAAACCTCTAAATACCCTTTAATAATCAATAGCTTTTTTTTTCCCTGGAGGTTTTGTTGCCTGGTTTTCAAAAGAACAGTTATGTAATGAGTGGAAGCTTGCCAGCTGGGGTTGCTGCGGGTGGGGGGGGGGAGATGGTTGCTGAGGCCCCTTTGAGCAAGGCTGCAATGGGGCCACTTTCCTTCGTCTTTTAGGCTCCGTTTCTCATCAGCTCCACCACTGTGTAAACAAAACCTCTCTTTTAACCTTTTGGGGGATGATGAATTTATAGAAATGCAACCTAAACCCACACAAATTTGCAACCACTTTAAAGAGATCTTTAATTCTACTTAGTAGGCCCAAGCTGAAAGCCTGGCCCAGAGGATCAAACCTCAAAGACTGGCCACACACTACGCACATTCCACGAGGTCCCCACCCTGGATAGGACCTTAGAGGTCATCTCTCTAGCCCTACTTCCAAGGTGTACAGATGGGGAAGCTGGGGCCTGGAAGGGGCAGAGAGCTGGGACTCGGGCTCCATCTCTCCCTCTCCTGTCCGCAGCACCCTGAACCTGCTTCTTCTGTGCACCGCCACAGGGCCTTTCAATAACCCCCCGCCTCTGTGACCTGATGACTCTCACCACCACATGACACTTACAGCAAAAGTCAGTTCTACATCTTACTCTGACAAAATGTTCTCTTGTGAGCTGAAACAGATTCTTCACCTCAGTAGGAGGGTTTCAGAACAACCCCTTTGACTGCCTGTCTTCCAAAGATGTCTCTTGGTTGCATTAGTTTTATTCCTGTGGTTAAAACTCCTTGTGAGGCCAGGCACGGTGGCTCAAGCCTGTAATCCCAGCACTTTGGGAGGCCGAGGCAGGTGGATCACCTGAGGTCAGGAGTTCGAGACCAGCCTGACCAACATGGAGAAACCCTGTCTCTACTAAAAATAAAAAAAATTAGCCGGGCATGGTGGTGCATGCCTGTAATCCCATGCCGCCTGTAATTACATGCATGCCTGTAATCGGGAGGCTGAGGCAGGAGAATTGCTTGAACCTGGGAGATGGAGGTTGTGGTGAGCTGAGATTGCACCATTGCACTCCAGCCTGGGCAACAAGAGCAAAACTCCATCTCAAAACAAACAAACAAACAAACAACAACAAAACTCCTTGTGAGAGAAAGGGCGGACAGCAAAACTCCATCTCAAAACAAACAAACAAACAACAACAA
>NW_026652288.1:104331008-104357131 GCF_009828535.3 Hylobates moloch
AACAACAACAAAACTCCTTGTGAGAGAAAGGGCGGACAGCAAAACTCCATCTCAAAACAAACAAACAAACAACAACAAAAAAACTCCTTGTGAGAGAAAGGGCGGACAGCATCCATCATAGTTTTCGATGTCCTTTCATTCTAATTTACTCATTACTTATTGAGCATGTTATTAATGTGTACTTAAGACTTTGGGTAACATATGGATTATATACAACATATACTTTTGCATCTTCTTCTGATATCAATAGGAAGATTGTTCTAATGAGGAGTTTAAATACTTTACAAAATAAGTTTAATTTAAATATTATTTTTGGCCGGGCATGATGGCTAATGCCTGTAATCCCAACACTTTGGGAAGCCGAGGCGTGTGGATCACTTGAGGTTAGGAGTTTGAGACCAGCCTGGCCAACGTGGTGAAACCCCATCTCTACTAAAAATACAAAAATTAGCTGGTCGTGGTGGCGCATGCCTGTAATCGCAGCACTTTGGGAGGCTGAGGTGGGTGGATCACTTGAAGTCAAGAGTTCGAGACCAGCCTGGTCAACATGGCAAAATCCTGTCTCTACTAAAAATACAAAAAATTAGCCAGGTGTGGTAGCAGGTACCTGTAATCACAGCTACTCGGGAGGCTGATGCAGGATAATCGCTTGAATGTGGCAGAGGTTGCAGTAAGCCAAGATCGCACCATTGCACTCTAGCTTGGGCAACAGAGCAAAAACTCCATCTCAAAAAAAACAAAACAAAAACAAACAAACAAAAAATACAAAAAGTAGCTGGGCATGGTGGTGCAGTCCTGTAATCCCAGCTACTTGGGAGGCTGAGGCACAAGAATGGCTTGAACCTGGGAGGCAGAGGCTGTAGTGAGCCGAGATCGCGCCACTGCACTCCAGCCTGGGTGACAGAGTGAGACTCCATCTCAAAAAAAAAAAAAAACAAACATGATTTTTAACAGAATATGAGGTAATTAAAAAGCAATCCTACTAAGGTTACAGTGCATCCACCTTGGGCCTGGCACTAGCTGGAAATCATTGCTCCACTTGCATTAAGCTTCCCAGTGGAGAAGCCCTGGTCTCAGGGTTTTAAGGGTGCTATGCACGCAGTCTCCACAGCACCTCCTCTGGAGGCGACCTCTGCTGACACTCTCTTTGTACCAACGAGGTGAATTTGCCCGGGTTGCTTCCTGGTAAACTACGAAGCCACAGTGTAAGCCTAGGCCTGGGGACAGGCTAGAATGGAAGCCTAGGTCTCCCACAAGCCCGCACTCTTAGTGCCTGGGGACACAGCCCCTGACCTCAAAGATCTGCAGAACGTGAAGGACTAGATTTTGAAATTTCACCTCATAAAATAAAATAGGTTCCAATAAGTCATTAGGTCTCAAAGACTCGTTTAGCCATTAAATATAACAAGACACGTATCTCCCAAACACAATATTTTATGCCATATTGTTAAATGCATTTTCTATTCACACCATTAATTCCACTTTCCAGATTATTTTACTGTGATGCACAGTTGGACAGCTCGCTGAGAATTCACCTAGTATGGCGTTTGTGCATGGAAAAATTCCTCGTTGTCCGGTTTGGAGGGGTAAGCAAAAGACGCTGGGATGAGTTCACACTGGGTTTGGTTTTATCTTAGGCGTTTTGCTAGTGTATCTGAACCTCAGCTTTATCACTGGAAAAATGGCTCTGATAATACCTACCTTGTACATTTGTTTGAGGAAAAATGAGAACAAGTCTAAAGCTACCGGCACAAGCTCTCAATCAGTGGTAATTATATGTAGTTGAAATGGGGCAATGGCGAGTCTAGACCGTTTCTATTTTAGATATTATTATCATAAATGAAAAGCTTAAAACTACAGTACATACCTTTTCTTTCAAGATGAAGGCAGTCTCCAGATGCAGAAGCAGCCGATTCGAGATGCCTGTCTTGGTGACTGGCCTCTCCCAACCTATTTTATAAGCTTCTTCAGGTCTCTGATGTTGACTTTTCCTGCATGCCACGGCCCCCGCCCCCATCCCGTCAGGAGGGCTGGCCTAAAAGCTTAGTTTGTATCGAAACACAAAGATGGGATGTTGTATCCATTCTCCTCCCACAATTTCCTTCACAGCTGCTCCCTGAAGAAGAAATGAGATATTGTTTTCGTGTGTGTGAGTGTGTGTGTGTGTGTGTGTGTGAGAGTGTGAGTGTGCGTGCAAGAAAGAGAGAGAGTATACGTGAGAGAAAGACAAAGTATATTTTCATCCAAAACTTTTTTTTTTTTGCTATGTGGATTTTCTAATTTAATTTTTTTGGTCAGAATGCACTTTCAAGTTCCAGCAGGACGTGTTGCATCATGTTTTCAAACATCTGGTATTTATTTTTCATTTTTGTGTAAATGAAAAATCAACAAGCTCATTTCCTGAAGCGGAACATGGAGTTCCTGACTCCACTAATGGGAGTCAGGTAATGGAGCGAGGGTTATGAGTCCACGCTGGCTTTCTCCATGATCCTGGGCAGCCCTCTAACTTCTCGGAGCCACAGTCTCCTCGTTGTAAGTAGGGGCTGTCATTCTTTCTCCACCAGAGCCCGATGTGTAGGGGAGATACCAGTTCGCTAACAACTGGGGCTAAAACTTGAGAACGCAGAAGACAGCTTCTGTCGCTCTGTTCTCTGTCCCTTTTATGACCCTTCCAGCCACATGTTCAAGACAGTCTGTCACTGCTTGGGGGTGGGGGCCGGGGGGTGGGGAGTGTGGACTTAAACCCAGGGGTGCTTTTGGTCCAGCCTTATCTCTCCTGGTGGAATGAACAACTTTGACTCTTGTGAGTGAGATTCTATGTCTTCGTGAGAGGCAGGAGGTGTGTTTAGAGACATTTACATAAGGCAGTGCCTTCGTAGTAGACTTAGACTCCTAAATAAAATTCATTCTAAAATATGTAAGCAACAGAGATACATTTACAGCACTGAACCTATAAACATGAAAACAACACCACAGATCCTTAACGTCCCAAACGTTGTGAGCTCTTTCTTTAACACGTTCTTCGCCTTTTCAGAAACAAGAAATTCTTATTCCGCCCAGGGCCTGCCTCTTGCTGACCTCCTGTGCTGCCCTCCCCTAAGAGCTCTGCGTAGCTCTCTTCCTCACTCCAGGTCCCTGCTCAGATGACACTTTTCCCTAAAAGGCTTCCTGACCTTTCAGAAATAGCACTCTTGTCACCGTCCCTTTCCCTGCTTCATTATATCTTTACCCGAAATTCTCTCCTTTATTTATACATTATCCTGCTTGGTATGTTTCCCCCAGGAGGATAGGAGCTCGAGGGGTGCCAGGAATTTGTCTCTTTGACTCTGTGTTGTACCCCAGTGGCTAAGCACATACTAAGTGCTCAGTAAATACTTACAAATTAAATGGATGCTATCCAAAGAACTTAATGAATTTCTAAGATATACAAAAGGCACCAGAGGTAATATTCATGCGATTTTGATTTCAATTGTATTTCTGGAAAAGCACTAGCCTATATGTTTCTGTCTTCTTCACCTGTATCATATTTGCCACCAAGAATTGCCTGTCATTGAAGAAATACACAATTAGCCTCTTTTCAGCCTAATACAAAAAATTCTGTCTCCTCTAGGCAGTTGCACAGTTTTCCACAAACCAATGTTGCCTAAGTTTCCAAATATGTATACTGGAGTAGGAGATATCTATGTATTTTAGCCCTCAGCACTGAAGTCGGCAACCATGGAGCCCAAGGTCCAGGTCTAGGAGTCACAGCGGGAGAAAAGCCACACGATCTTCCCAGGTCTCAGTTTATTTTTTCTGTAAATATTGGTAAGTGATATACCTTAGGGAAATCCTCTCTTCACATGTTTCTGGAATGTATAGCCAGTAACAAATTCTTAAGCATCATAAAACAAATCAGACCTATCTTCTAAACAAGTGTTTATTTTTAAGTCCCAAAATAAATACACATTTGTTCAAAACAATTAAAATAGTACCAAAATGCAGGACTCAGGAAATGTAAGCACCTCATAATCCCACACCTCAGAAATAAGCATTATTTTGTTTGTAATTATTCCTCTAGATCTTTCTATACAAATTTCTATGTAATAATAACAATATTCAATGTTCTGAAACTTTTTTTTTTTTTTTTGAGACCGACTCTCACTCACTCTGTCACCCAGGCTGGAGTATAGTAGTGCAATCTTGGTTCACTGCAACCTCTGCCTCCCTGGTTCAAGTGATTCTCCTGCCTCTGCCTCCCAAGTAGCTGGGATTACAGGTGCCCACCACCACACCCAGCTGATTTTTGTATTTTCAATAGAGATGGAGTTTCACCATGTTGGCCAGACTGGTCTCGAACTCCTGACCTCAGGTGATCCACCCGCCTCGGCCTCCCAAAGTGTTGGGATTACAGGCGTGAGCCACCATGCCCAGCCAAGAAACTTGTTTTTTAATGTAACAATGTATCTACCTCTCTATATCAATACACATAGATCTACCTCATTCTTTCACCTGCTGCAAAATCTTGCTTTTACCTGAGAGCACATTTCTTTTTTTCCTTGTTTTTTTTTTTTTTTTTTTGAGACGGAGTCTCGCTCTCGCCCAGGCTGGAGTGCAGTGGCGTGATCTCGGCTCGCTACAAATTCTGTCTCCCAGGTTCACGCCATTCTCCTGCCTCAGCCTCCTGAGTAGCTGGGACTACGGGCGCCTGCCACCATGCCCAGCTAATTTTTTTTTTTTTTAGTAGAAACGGGGTTTCACTGTGTTGTACAGGATGGTCTCAATCTCCTGACCTCGTGATCCGCCCGCCTCGGCCTCCCAAACTGCTGGGATTACAGGCAAGAGCGCATTTCTTGAAGAGACAGTCTGTGGTCTGCGGTTTTTCCAGAAAGCAGTTCTTCGTTGTGTGATGATCTTTCATCATGTAGGTGACTGCCTCAGTGGTTTCACTGTAAGACCCACAGGGAAGATGCAGTTATTTGAATGGACTCTGTGGCAAGAAATAGAGAACTATCTCATCTCCTAAAAAAACATGTTTCCGGATGAAGAATTCTTTATTTCTTAATAAGTTGAAATAATTCTTTATTTCAACTACCAGAGTCATCCCGTATGCCTTTCTAATGTGATTTTTCTTTTGTCAGTTAGAATAAAGGGGACACACAAATGTACTTTTCCTGTGAAAATGCAGACTGAGAGGTTTCAATAGTGCACCTTCACTCTTTAAGACTTGGTTCAAATGTCCCCCTCCCTGGGTCATCTTCCGGATTCCTAGCACACCCCACACAGCGTTCTCCCATCTGCTTTGTGTTTTCATGGCACGTGTCACCCTGTCCTCACTCATTACACTGTGCTTATGCCTCCATCTCCTTCTGGAGACGGTCAGATCCACCCAAGTAGGTTTGTCTTTTTATCCCTGGCACCTTACATGATGCCTGACATGTAAGTGTTTACTAAATATTATTCCGTGAATGATGGAATGAGTAATAGAATATGCTAGATTCTCAGTCCTTGCTGGGCTTGTTATAGACCTCATTATTTATTCAGAGGCCCTCTTTCTTCTCCCTCCTGTGCCCTGGTGGCCGTTTCCCTTCTCACTGGGCTCTGGAACTAGTTGAAAGTTGAATGGTGCCAAGCATCTGTTCAACAGGAAGACAGCAATCAAACTGGTGAAAACAGCAGCTTGATATGGCATGCAGGGAAGAACACTGAACTGGGGGCAAGAGGCCTGGGTTCCAGTCCTAGCTCTGTTACTAATTTATTTATCCATTCATTCACGCATTCAACAACATATAGCAACACTATGTTGCCCTATGTACACACACACACACACACACACACACACACATGCACATGGGGGTGCGGGGCACTGTTCTGAGTCCTGCAGATATAGTGGTGAAGAAGAAAGACAATGTCTTAGCCCTTGTGGGACTTACCCCCCAGAGGCGAGATAGACAGACAGACAGGAAAAATACCTAATTTGAGTGGGTTGAGGAGGGAAAATACCTATTTTTCCTGTCTATCTGTGTGACTGTCCTCTGGGAGGTAAGAAAAGAGAATAGGATGACGTGATAGGAAGTGAAGGGTGCCCACTTCGGTCTGGTGGTCAGGAAGAGCCTCTTTGAATACTGACATTTCAGCTGAGATGTGAGTGATGAAAGGGAACCAGTCATTCAAACATCAAAGGGAAGAGTGTTCCAGGAAGAACTGCCAGTGCGGGGGTCCTAAGGTGGGAACAGACTTTAAGTTTTTAAGAAATGGAGAGACCAGTGTGGCTGGAGCAGAGGTGAGGAGGAAGTGAGTGTGGAGAGGTAGGCAGAAACCAGAATATATCTTGCTTTGAGGACTTTGAATTTTATTTCAAGTACAGTAGGAGTCATGGGAAGGTTTTAGGCAAGAGCATGACATGGTCGTTTGGGCTTGACTATCAAGAATGGAGAATAAAATGGTTACAGATGGATCAACTGAGGAGCTGTTGCGGTCATTTGGGAAGCAGTTTGATGGTGGTTTTGGCTAGAGTGATTAGCATAAAGATGGAGAGAAGTGGGCAAATTTGGAATGTGCTTTGGAGATAAAGTGGACAAGACTTGCTGATGGGCCGCAGGTGGAAGATGAGGAAATCGAGACTGGCTCTTAGATGTAAAGGCTGAACAATTGGGTGAACGTGCCTGCCAGCTGCTACAGATGGGAAGCCTGGAGGGCGAGTCTGGGAGAAGAACTCAAGTTCTTTACGGATAAACTATGTTTGAGTTGCCCCATCAGACATCTAAGTGAAAATGTTAAGAAAGCAACTAGATATTCAAGTGAAGTTTGGGGGAAAATCAGGGCTGGAGATAGAGATTGGGAAGTCATCAGAACATACACGGTCTTCAAAGCCATGAGACTGGATGGGAACACTAAGGGAGAACATTTAGAAATGGAAGAAAAGGATGCCCAGGACACATCCCTGGTACCCTCTAACCTTCAGAGACTGAGCAGAGGAGAAGGAGCCAAGAAAAGAGGCAGGGGGAGCAGGGAGGGCAGAAGTCCAGTTTGAGTGGGTTGAGGAGGGAAGGAGGAGGCAGCAATGCTCTTTACACGTGAAGGAAAGTAGAGAAATAGTAGCCGAACAGAGACCTGCAGGTTAAGGGAGATGCTTACAGCATGCACAGAGGGACGATCTGGTAGAGGAGAAACTGCAGGAGAGAGGAGAGGGATCCAGAGTGCAGGCCGAGGTGCTGGCTTTAGAGAGAAACAGAGGTTCTGTGTCTGTAGAAACAAGAGGAAGGCAGAGAGTAAACACCCAGATGAAGGAGCTGTACAGGTTGGGAAGAAGCTGAGGCAGGATTTTCTCTTTGTGTGACTGTGGTCAAGTCATGTACTTTGCTGAGATGTGTGGGAGAAATAGGTCTGCTCTGATAATGGTGGAGGGTCTTCTCTGAACACATCCACTTGGCTAACAACACCTGCCTTAGCACCTGCTTTATTCATAAGGGACACGGTGTGGTATCGGGGGAACTCGCCCCCAATATTTCAACGTAGGTTCTTTCTATTTTCCCTAAGTGTCCGCTGGCTTAGAAATAAAGAGAAAGAGTACAAAGAGAGGAATTTTACAGCTGGGCCACTGGACATCACATATCGGTAGGACCGTGAAGCCCACCTGAGCCTCAAACCAGCAAGTTTTTTATTAAGGGTTTCAAAAGGGGCGGGGGTGTAAAACAGGGAGTAGGCACAAAGATCACATGCTTCAAAAGGCAAAAAGCAGAACTACTAATAAGGGTCTAACAAAGATCACATGCTTCTGAGCGAACAGGACAAAGGGCAAAAGCAGAACTACTGATAAGGGTCTATTTTCAGCTGTGCACATATTGTCTCGATAAACATCTTAAACAACAGAAAACAGGGTTTGAGAGCAGAGAACCAGTCTGACCACAAATTTACCAAGGCAGAGTTTTTCCCTACCCTAATAAGCCTGAGGGTACTGCAGAAGACCAGGGCATATCTCAGTCCTTATCTCAACCGTATAAGACAGACATTCCCAGAGCGGCCGTTTATAGACCTCCCCCAAGGAATGCATTCCTTTCCCAGGGTATTAATATTAATATTCCTTGCTAGCAAAAGAATTCAGCGATATCTCTCTTGCTTGTACATCTGTTTATAGGCTCTCTGCAAGAAGAAAAATATGGCTCTTTTTGCCCAATCCCGCAGGCAGTCAGACCTTATGGTTGTCTTCCCTTGGTCCCTAAAAATCACTGTTATTCTGTTCTTTTTCAAGGTGCACTGATTTCATATTTTTCAAACACACATGTTTTATAATCAATTTGTACAGTTAACACAATTATCACAGTGGTCCTGAGGTGACGTATATCCTCAGCTTATGAAGATAACAGGATTAAGAGATTAAAGTAAAGACAGGCATAAGAAATTATAAAAGTATTATTTGGGAACTGATAAATGTCCATGAAATCTTTGCAATTTATGTTCCTCTGCTGCGGCTCCAGCTGGTCCCTCCATTCAGGGTCCCTGACTTCCCATAACAGTGTGGAAGGTGCAACCCAGAGCTCATTAGAATAATGACTCCTAACCACAGAATGCAACACATCAGGTCCTCTGTAGGTGCTTTCTGTACCTTAGCTCTAATTGTCACTACACCCTGAAAGGCAGGTATGACTACTATTCCCAGTAGAGGGATGAAAACACAGAGAAGGCCAGGCACGGTGGCTCACACCTATAATCCCAGCACTTTGGGAGGCCGAGGCAGGTGGATCACCTGAGGTCAGGAGTTCCAGACCAGCCTGGCCAACATGAAACTCCATCTCTACTAAAAATACAAAAATTAGCAAGGGGTTTTGGTGGGCGCCTGTAATCCCAGCTACTTGGGAGGCTGAGGCAGGAGAATCACTTGAACCCAGGAGGTGGAGGTTGCAGTGAGCCGAGATGGTGCCACTGCACTCCAGCCTGAGGGACAAAGTGAGACTCCAGCTCAAAAAACAAACAAACAAACAGAGGGGAGGGGGAGATGGCCATGCAACTTTTCTGAAGTGATGGAGTGAGAATTTAAACCCTGACCCAAACTCATGCTTTTAACTGTTACATTCTCTTACCCCAGCAGGGAGAGAAAGGAGTGAAAGGGCTCAGCTAGGAGATGGGCCAGGGGTTAATGCTCTCAGGTTAAATACCTGCCAGTCTTCCCAGCAGAACAAGGGGGCACCAACTGCTCACTAATTCCTAACAAGGGTTGAGGGCCGAGATGTCGGGGCAGGCTCAGAGGCCAGTGTTCCAGACTCCTTGACCCTGACCACCTGAAAGCAGGGGAATTGACCCATCTGCTCAGTCCACAATCCAACAGTGCTGCCCATCACATTTAGGAGTTGGACATCTCAACCAGTCACCAGTGCCCTGGCCAAATCCTCCACCAAGTTACTGTGGCCTTAAACTTTTCCAAATGTTTACCGAGAAATAATATTTGTCTGGTGTTGCAATCCTGGATAAAGCAAGGTCAGTTCTTATGAATACACTGAGGGCCAGCAGGGCTTCCTCCACACCTTCCCACATGGACAAAATTCAGGAGTTTTCAAAGCAGAGGCAGCAAGAGTTCTGTTTTGTTTTTCTTTGTTTCCTGAAATATTAAATTAGTAAAAAACACAAAATCACAGGTGCAGGAATAAGGAGATGGGGTTCCTGTCCAAGGCCTCTCACTTCTTAGCTGGGTGACCTTGGAGAGTTTCCTAAGTTTTCAGCAAGAGGTTTGGCTGTCAGGTGTTGATCATCTGAAATCCATGGATGTCCATAGGAAGTTGGGTAGAATTGTTTTTCAAGATAATTGAATTCCTTTGTGATCTCATGTCTTTTATTTTATGTATTTATAGATTTTTTTTTTACCAAGCTGTCAAAGGGGCACATGGCACAGAAAGGGTTGAAACGCTGCCAGAAGATCTGTGGGGTCCCAGCTTGACTCAACATTCTGTCATTTCCATTAGTGTCCCTTCTGGGATTGGGATTCTTTTAACCAAGTCCATCTGGGTGTGGAGGAGTTAAGGGAAATTTCTCAATGCTGGGTCAGAGAGGTCAATAAACAAGAGGCAATGGAACCATCGCAAGTGGGCTGGGGCCCAGGCCCCTGGAGGGAGACACCCAGGCCCCTGGAGGGAGACACCCAGGCTCTTGGGCCTCACATGCTGTCATCATCTGGGTAGGGGCTGTTGCATCCACGCACTCATAAGTGGAGTTGGGGACCATTCCTGAGAGGCAGGAGCAGGCTGCAGCCTGAGATGTCTTGGAAGCCATGTGCTGCCTCGAGAGAGAAAGGAGAGGGAGGGAGGGAGAGGGTGGGAGCAGGAGAGGAACTGTGACCTGGACCATCCTCTTGTCTCTTGCGTCATTTCCACTCCTACAACGCGGTTTCTGATCATAAAGTGTGATGTTAGGATAAGTTCTGGTTCAGAGAGGTATCACTGAGTGATCAGCCAGCATCAGATGTGGACACTCATTGTGCTAGGCAGTTTATGTGTGCTTCTCTCTTGTACCAGTAGAGAGCATGTAAGGTGCGTACGATGATAGCCATCTTCTGTGGGAGAGAACAGGCTCACAGAGGTCAACGAGCTTGCCCGACACGGCAAGTGAGTGGCCTAACCGAGATTCACACCTGGATCTGTCTGGCTCCAAAAGGTGTGTTTCTTGGTTTGTTAGACACTGACAAAGCTCTTCCACATGCACTGTCTGTGAATGGGAGCTACTGGCCGGCCTCTCAGCCCAGTGTCGGCCATCCCTCTCCCTCTTGGACTGAGCCATGCCCAAATGTGAAGAACAGAATTTCTATGTCTTCACTGAAGTCTGTAAGAAAATGACCATGTTTATGTATGTATGTATTCATGATTTACTTTGTCAAAAGTGGTATTGTACTGTGTCTAGAGTTTGTGTGTGGCCTGGAAGTCTTCTTTTAAGTTTTCTGGAATTAGTATTTGCCAGTGGCTCCTCATCAGGGCTGTGTAAAGAGTATTACTGGGTTTGAGAATCACGGCGCCCTCCATTAAGAATGGCAAGTGGCTTTTCACGGGCTATATCTCTTAGAGGGGCAAGTGGGTGGGTACAAGGGAGAGGAGGTGACTAAGAAGCACAGATTTCACTGCTTTCCAGATTTGGAGGGGGCTAAGAAATAGAGTGGACCCACTACATATTCTAGAATAGAGCAGTGCACCCCTGGATCCCATAGACATTGTCTAGGGACCGAGAGCCCATTTCCAGAATTGTTGGTCAAGTGAGACATTAATAGTAATCTTTGTGCTTTTCTTTTCCACACTTGTGTTAGTGACCCTTCCTCAGACCAGTGGTCCTTCACTCTGGCTACAAATACTTAACATTAAATGATAAACTTAGGCACATGAACATTTTAAAGAGTTTACTTGAGCAGACAGTGATTCATGAATCGAACAATAAGACAACAAGAGGTTCAGGGCTCCAGTGAAGGGGTGCAAGGGAAAATCTTTTATAAGGTGCTCATGGAAGCAAGACAAAGAAAATATTTGATTGGTTAATGTGGAAAGTCCCTTGTCAGAGGTTAGTTTGTGGTTCCTAATTGGTTAATCTTAAATTTTGTTTTCCTAGGTTAAAACCATTTCCTCTGAGTTGGGTTTCAGTTGGTTACATAAGAACTCAAGGCCCTGGAGCCATCTCAGCCTAGTGGCCTCTCAATTAATTCTCTTAACAGTACTGATTCTAGGGCTGGGCACGGTGCCTTATCTGTAATCCCAGCACTTTGGGAGGCCGAGGTGGGCGGATCACGAGGTCAGGAGTTCAAGACCAGCCCGGCCAATATAGTGAAACCCTGTCTCTACTAAAAATACAAAAATTAGCCGGGCGTGGTGGAGTGCACCTGTAATCCCAGCTACTCAGGAGGCTGAGGCGGGAGAATCTCTTGAATCCAGAAAGTGGAGGTTGCAGTGAGCCAAGATTGCACCACTGTACTCCAGCCTGGCGACAGAGTGAGACTCTGTCACAAAAAAAAAAAAAAAAAATTAGCCAGGCATGGTGGCATATGCCTGTAAACCCTGCTACTCGGGAGACTAAGGCAGGAGAATCGCTTGAACCCAGGAGGCGGAGGTTGCAGTGAGCGGAGATCACGCCACTGCACTCCAGCCTGGGCGACAAAGCAAGACTCCGTCTCAAAAAAAAAAAAAGAAAGAAAGAAAGAAATAGACTTGTTCAGCTTTAAAAACATCTCTTGTGTGTTTTCACAGTCTATGCCATAAGCATTGAACCCTCACGAGCTGCAGCCCCAGCTACCATTGTACAGCTATCACCTGGCCCAGCCCATAGCGTCTGCTCAGCTTATGAGTCAGGCTGCCTGTTTGTCCCCCAAAGAGATACTCATTTTGTCTCAGATGAACAAAGAAAACATTCTGGTCATGAAAGAATGGTTGTCAGGGTTTTCCTGACGCAGCACTAGAGAGAAGACACTTTGATTGCTATCTGCTTAGTGGGGACCAGCAGAGATAGAAGGGTGAGGTTCATATAAAGACACCGGTGGCAGAGTCTCTTTGGGCAGGCGCTGTAATGTTTTCAGGTGGGAGAGTTTGACCTTTAATGAAAATGGAAAGGGAAGAGGAGGAGGAGGAGGAAAGCAGCTTTCATTAAGAACTTACAGGCTGGGCGCTGTGGCTCATGCCTGTAATCCCAGCACTTTGGGAGGCCGGAGTGGGCGGATCACCTGAGGTCAAGAGTTTAAGACCAGCCTGGCCAACATGGTGTAAACCCCGTCTCTACTAAAAATACAAAAATTAGCCAGGCATGGTGGTGGGCGCCTGTAATCTCAGCTACTTGGGAGGCCGAGATAGGAGAATCACTTGGACTCAGGAGGTGGAGGTTGCAGTGAGCCGAGACTGTGCTATTGCACTCCAGCCTGGGTGACAGAGGGAGACTCTGTTGCCCCCCACCCCCAAAAAAAGAACCTACCGTATGGCATGAAGCACTGTGTGTTCATTTACTACTCCTCACAGCAACCCTGGGAAGAGGGTCGCCCTCTATTCTGCTCATCTCTGATTCACTTCCTTCAGTACCCACATACTGTCCGTTTCCACATTCCGTCCGTCCAGACTCCAATATTTCTGCTCTGTCCCCTCTCTCCTGCCCCAGTGGCAATGCATGAGCTCAGGCCACCATCTAATTTGACATGAGGAGGTATGAGATCCACTAAGCTCACCACACATGTCACAGCCTTCGAGGGAGCTGCATTAGGACCTGGGTCTTGGATTGAAGGGAATTTCTCTGTCGAGCCATGATTTTGAGACTGACTGAGATTCTCTGGATACTTCTTTCTGTCTCTCCCAAACCCAGGCCTAAATCTTTGACATGTTCTCAGAAATTAATCTTTTATTAGTTTAACATTTACTGAGTACTTCCTAAGGACCAGGCATTTTGCTAGATACCCAGAAGATGTGGGGTACAAAATAATACCTTGCCCTTGTGGAGTTTGCTATTCTAGCTCCTTTTCCCTCTGAATAGTTGCTCCAGTCTCCTGCCTGTAGCCTCAGTAATGATCCCTCTCTCTCCGGGAGCAGGGGATTGCCAAGTGGTCTTTATACCAGAAGTTGGACATGGCCATTAACCAGACAAACTCCGCAAGAGTCAGGAATTCTGCATCCTGTCCTGACAGGCCCTGGGCAACTCTGTTCTGCCCATCCAGGGGCAGTAAGTTGTCTCTTATGTACCCCCCTCTTTGGCCACCTCCACTCAAGAGAAGGACAAAGGTTAGGGACTCTTGGCATCTTAGGTGCCCAGCTCAGCCATGCAGCATACCACCCTGGGTACCTTCCAGGACAAAAAGCCTATGGACTTAAGGTAGGACAGGGATCTTTCTGTTTTTGGTGTCATGAGCACTCAAGTAGACATGACTTAGATTCATTTTGCCTTTAATCATCAAATGTCTGCTTCCCTGGTACATTCTGTTTCTTTGAACTGGGCAGCTTTGATATAGTTAGAAATAACAAAAATTTAGGAAATCAAACAAACTCAACTTTTAAAAGCAAAATATATGACAGAAAGATTTGGCTCAGTGAATGTGCTTCAAATAGGAAAAGTTCAATCATGAATAGAAGGCTTATGATTTTAAGGGCCAAGAGGCTCATCTGAAGAATGACTCCTGGGCCTTTCACAGCCCTAAGGAGTGAACACATACTTTGACATTTTTCTCTGTAATTTGGTCTGAGATGTTCATGTTGTCATAAATTCCAGGCTGAGAATTTCACTTTCTTGAGAGTTACCCTAACTCACTCAGAAGGACCCAGCTGATGAGTGGCCTGAAGATTTAGGTATCAACATAACCCACTCCCCAACCCCCCCAGCCCTGTGTCTTCATTCTCCTATCCAAGGATCAGGGCTGTGGAAGTCCCCAGAGGTGGATGCCTCCACGTGAGGGGAAGTGACTGGGTTTCCCAGAACCCTCTGCTGTAGGAGGGCTGTTTGGGAAGGTGTCCATGGACTGCTTAGGGAATTATTACAAGTTCTGTTGCAGGGATGCGCTTGGGTGGGCTGGCTTCACCTGAGGCTCTGAGGGACTGGGTTTGAAAAGGAGGAGAAGGAAAAGTAAAAAATAAACAAACGCAACCTAAAACACACACACACACACAAAAACCCACCCAAACAACGGTACAAAGGAAGCACTGTCCCTTTGAGCAGATGCAGATGGAGTGGTAGGGTCAGCCCAGCCCAGGTCACTGTCCCAGGCCTCCCAAAGCATTTGTGATGGGCTGGGAGGAAACACATCTCTGGTCCAGGGACAGCATGGGACTAGGAAGAGGCCCAGGGGATAAACGACCACATTAGGACATCCTGCAGAACAGAGAGAGGGCCACAGGGTTTAGATTTGGAAATCAGAGGAGCAGAGGGTGCTTTCCACTTCTACTAATGGAACCCTGCCATGCATGTAGACTGGCAAGTAGACTAATTCATGTGGCATAGTGAGCATTCCAGCTGAAATTATATAGCTCAACTTCTGGCCGGGCGTAGTGGCTCACGCCTGTAATCCCAGCACTTTGGAAGGCCGAGGCAGGCGGATCACGATGTCAGGAGATCGAGACCATCCTGGCCAACATGGTGAAACCCCGTCTCTACTAAAATACAAAAAATTAGCCAGTCGTGGTGGCACGTGCCTGAAGTCCCAGCTACTCGGGAGGCTAAGGCAGGGGAATCTCTTGAACCCCGGAGTCAGAGGTTGCAGTGAGCTGAGATCGTGCCACTGCACTCCAGCCTGGCAACACAGCAAGACTCCATCTCAAAAAAAAAAAAAGTATACAGCTCAACTTCTAACTATATCAACCAACTGGACAACTGCCAAATCTCCAGGTCTCACGGGGGTCCATGGACACAGCTGTAGGTTTCACTATCAGGAGGCTGCCTGAGATCTGTGTCGACTTCTAACATATATGATCTCACTTGCACGTAGAGAGTTGGAGAGACTACATGCTCTTTAAGGCCCTTTATGTTTCTGAGCATCTGTGATTTAATAGAGATCCAGAGCTAAACACTATTAGGGACAAACCGTGCTGTGAATGTCACTGGGTGGACAGCAGGGGAAGGAAGAACTCACAGACTGAACCCACCCTCTATGTTGCAAGACCCTACCCAGATCCCGTGAGACTCAGGGATGAGGCAGTTTGCAGGCTTCTCTTGACGATGTTATAACCGACTAAGATAACATCCTATTTTGTCTTATTTCACTTTTGGTATCTTGATAGGTCATTATTATCTACACCAAGAGACTGAATCTGTGAGCATCTCATAACAGTTCAGTTAAGGAATCCTCTTCAAGTCAGGGCTTATGGAAAGAGCACGGGTCTGTGAGCCAAGACATGAGGGTTCTAGGCCCAGCTCAGTCATCAACTTGCCTCTGGCCTTGGCAATGCATCCCCTTTGCCAGGATCCAAGCTGTATCTCTTTCTCGCTACTTTCACATCCTGTGACTGTGTTGCAGTACCTAGAACAGGAGGAAGACAGGGCCCTAGCAAGGTCGGGGAAGAGATGGAGTTAGCATGGAAAGTTAGGGGAGGGTCGTATTAGCCTGGGAACCATTCAAACCCTTGGACCCCTAACTCTGTTGTATCTTTAAATGTTTGACGTCCACTGGCTGCTTTCCATTTTCCAAACCATCAGCTCTCACCAGGGCCTGAGGGCCTCCTGGAAGCACCAAGACTCACTGGGTCCCCATTTCTTTTCCGCATATGCACTCACCATGGGGAAGCAGAACCAGAGAGACAGAGCATGGCGTGAGGAAGGAGGCCCCATGCAGAGTGCAGTTGGGGAAGATGCTTCTATTCTGAAACTGCTGCAGGCTCCCTAGCCTCAGTACCAGGGGAAGACCACACTTCTGGGTGAATAGCATCTGCTATTTTCCTTAGATGAAACTGTTTTATCTGAAACAGGAAATGCAAAACACAGATTCTATTTTTCTGCACTATGTGTCTCTGATGGGAATAATAATAGTTGTGCAACCTAGAGCACGATTATTAAACCTATCTTACGGTCACAAACGAGCTGTAAGGAAGCCAAGAGGCACAGACCCCCGAGGCAAGATTTGGAGGTTTTGCAAATTCCAAACAATTTTGCAGATGAACTGGAGTAACCCACCACAGAGCAGAAGAGACGGACTCAAACTCCAAGTGCATCTTGTCTTCGTGGAGTTTGTCTTGAAACCAGAAGAATTTCCTCCGTGTGTTGTTCTCAGTCTTATCCACACAGGCTTGTTCAGCACTCAATCTAGAGGACATTTGTTGGATATAAATGTCTGTCTCCCTAGCACAAAATAACTGGGACATTATTCCATGGAACATTCCATGAGTCCATAGAATAGTTTATTCAATGATCCAAATGGTCTGATTGATTCTTCCACCAAATTCCATAACTAATTACTCTGTGTGTGTGTGTGTGTGTGTGTGTGTGTGTGTGTGTGTGTTTGGGGGTGTGGTACTGATCAGCCCGGAGCTGAAGCTCTTGAGCTCCAGGAGAAAAGCACCCTTTTCTGAAAGCTTCTCATGGTGGGATCAGAGCCAGCCTTGGGATTTTAGCGACAGGTCTGAGACCAATATCAAGAGGGAAGAAAGAAGGGTCTGGATGATTTTGAAGCTATTTTTGTGGGAAAACGAGATGACTCTCTCATGCAGTACCAACCAGACCTGGAACTCAGGCACACACACACAGTGTTCCTATCATTCTTCCCTCAGAAGGAGGCTGGTCCTCTCTCCTCCACATGCTTCTAGTGCAGTGAGGGTCCATTCCTGACTCTTCCTCTGTCTCCACCCCTCACACCTCTCTCCGACATGGCCCTTGAGGCTCATTTCACCCATTTTTGCCTGGGTGAAAATAATGGAGGAGGGCAGTGATCCCGCCCCACACCTGACCCCCACCCATCAGCCCTTGCAGGGCTGAACAAGCTGAACTTGGGGATGAAATAAGAAAGAGTCCTGAGAAAAGAGGAGAAGCAGTGGAAGACCAGAGTTATAACTTGGGGACAAAAGTGACCTTGCCTCTTGTTGACTCCACATTCCCTTCCTTTGGGAAGCTTTTCTTTCTCTATTTTATAGCAATCTGTCCAGTCCATATGGTTGGATGAGACTGGCTGGCTTTATCCTCTACCACCACTGCAGGGGGCAGGTGCATGACCTAGCCTGGACCCTTAGAGCAATCCCTCAGGGAGGACCCTGCATCCAGAGTGGTCAATCTTCCTTTGAATGTTTGCTGAATCTTTCAGAGAATACTCTCTTTTTCTTCCTTAGGTCACTAGCATGAAGAACCATGTCCACCCAGAACTTCCAGGGACCACATTTCAGGTAAGAGCCTTTTTGAGAATAAAGCAAAACAGAGGAACCATGGATCTATCACTGAACCCTTGGATCCATCTGTCCCTCAGGCAGAACCACCAGTTACTAATACAGGTGCATAGGAAGGAGGAGATCAGGCTGGGCACAGTGGCTCATGCCTGTAATCCCAACATTTTGGGAGGCCGAGGCAGGCGGATCACCTGAGGTCAGGAGTTTGAGACCAGCCTGGCCAACATGGTGAAACCCTGTCTCTACTAAAAATACAAAATTAGCTGGCTGTGGTGGTGCATGCCTGTAATCCCAGCTACCTGGAAGGCTGAGCCAGGAGAAGCGCTTGAACCCAGGAGGCGGAAGTTGCAGCGAGCTGAGATCCTGCCACTGCACTCCAGCCTGGGCGACAGAGTGAGACTCTGTATCAAAAAAAACAAAAAACGAAAAACAAAAAAAAAAAAACTAGAAAGGAGGAGATCAGAGGTGAATGTCCTCATTTTGTGGTGATGCTGTGACCAAATCTCAAAAGGACACGATGGAGAACCAGGAAAACCGGTGCTGTAATTCATTCTAGGCCTGAAGGCCCAAGAACCAGGAGCTCTGATGTTGATGGGCAGGGGAAGATGGGCATCCCAGCTCAAGAGGGGAGAGAATTCATCCTTCCTCCACCCTGTTGCTCCTTTGGGCCCTCCATGGATTGGGTGATGCCTGTCTACATTGGTGAGGGTGATTTTCGTTACTCAATCAAATGATTCAAATGCAAATCTTTTCCAGAAACACCCTCACAGACACGTCCAGAAATAAATTCTTAGCAGCAATCTGGGCATTTCCTAGCCCAAGTGTTACTGGAAAGAGGTCCCGACCCAGACCCCAAGAAAGAGCTCTTGGATCTCACGCAAGAAAGAATTCAAGGTGAATCCATAGAGTGAAGTAAAAGCAAGCTTACTAAGAAAGTAAAGGAATAAAGAATGGCTACCCCATAGACAGAGTGGCCCCAAGGGCTGCTGATTGGCTATTTTTATGATTATTTCTTGATTAAATGCTAAACAAGGGGTGGCTTATTCACGAGTTTTCTGGGAAGGGGGTAGGCAATTCCCAGAACTGAGGGTTTCTCTCCTTTTTAGACCATATAGGGTAACTTCCTGACATTGCCATGGCATTTGTAAACTGTCATGGTGCTTGTGGGAGTGTCTTTTAGCATGCTGATGCATTGTAATTGGCATACAATGAGCAGTGAGGATGAACAGAGGTCATTTTTGTAGCCATCTTGGTTTTGGCCGGCTTCTTTACCACCTTCTGTTTTATCAGCAAGGTTTTTGTGACCTGATTCTGTGCTGACCTCCTATCTCATTATGTGACTTAGAATGCCTAACCTCCTGGGAATGCAGCCCAGTAGGTCTCAGCCTTGTTTTACTCAGCCTTTATTCTAGATGGAGTCGCTCTGGTTTAAACACCTCTGATACAAGTTGACACATAAAATTAATTATCATAGTGGTTATGGAAGATTGAGATCATTCTAGACTTTGGTGAACTAAATTTTATGTTTCCTAATTATTGGCAGAGGTGTAAAAAATACTACTAATAAGGAGGGAAAATAATTAAGGAAAAGAAATGTTAGTTTTGTGAGATTGTACCTTTTTGCTTTGGCCTTGAATTTAGTGCTTCTTAAAAGAGTGTGGAAGAAAAGGAAAGACCCTTATCTGTATTGTGAAAGGAAAATAAATCTTTCCTTTTGGGGACCCCAAAATCATTAAGCTAAAGGGAAAAGTCAAGCTGGGAAGTGCTTAAGGCAAACCTGCCTCCCATTCTATTCAAAGTCACCCCTCTGCTCACTGAGATAAATGCATATCTGATTGCCTCCTTTGGAGAGGCTCATCAGAAACTCAACAGAATGTAACCATTTGTCTCTCACCCACCTGTGACCTGGAAGCCCCCTCCCCGCTTGAGTTGTCCCACCTTTCTGAATGGAACTGATGTGCATCTTACATACATTGACAGATGTCTCATGTCTCTCTCAAATGTATAAAACCAAGCTATGCCCTGACCACCCTGGGCACGTGTTGTCAGGACCTCCTGAGGCTGTGTTACGAGCGTGTGGCCTGTGGCCTCAACCTTCACAAAATAAACTTTCTAAATTAACTGAGACCTGTGTCAGATATCTGGAGTTCACATTTTGATAACTACAGAGGGATTCTGAGTGGAGGTGCTTCTGACCTTTGCCAAATCTCCAACTGGTGCTTGGTACTAGCCTGAGCTATCTTTATGGCTCAAATCAACAGGACAATTTGCTGAGGCCTGGAAGGACCCTCTCCAGAGAATTACTGATCTCCCAAAATTCAGTCATGATCTAAAGTTTATTTTGCTGTACAACTCCTTTTTTTTTTTTTTTTTTTGGAGTTTGACTTGCTTCCAACACAAGGAAGGTAAGTTTTTCCTGCTTCCATGAAGATGGAAGGCAGGTAACTCCTTTATGGAGTTTGAACTCGCTTCCAACAGGGAAAACAAATTTTAGATTTCTCCTGCTTCTAGGATGGAGAGCAGTCTTCAGCCTGGGTCCCATCCCTAGGTAAGTAACTGAATTGGGGTTTGTCTTGGCTAAAGTTAAGATGAACAACCAACTGGTCTTAATTTCTCCTTACCATTAGAGCACTCAGTGATCATATAAGTTGTGCCATTGTTTGTTTTTCTTAACTGGGTTTTTGGTGTTGTTTTTTGTTTGTTTCTGTTTTTGTTGTTGTTTTGGTCTTTTCCCCATTGGGTTTGATCAACTCTATCTGACTTGGTCAAATCTGAAGGAAAGTTCCAAATTATGGGGAACGAGGCCTCTGAAGTGGCTAAATTCCCACAAGAAAAAAATAAAAGGCCGGGCACGGTGGCTCACGCCTGTAATCCCAGCACTTTGGGAGGCTAAGGCAGGCAGATCATGAGGTCAGGAGATGGAGACCATCCTGACTAACATGGTGAAACCCCATCTCTACTAAAAATACAAAAAAAAAATTAGCCAGGCGTGGTGGCAGGCACCTGTAGTCCCAGCTACTCAGGAGGCTGAGTGGGGAGAACGGCATGAACCCGGGAGGCTGAGCTTGCAGCGAGCCGAGATCGCGCCACTGCACTCCAGCCTGGAGTCTCGCTCCGTCTCAAAAAAAAAAAAAAAAGTGGTGTGATGTGGGAAGAAAAACAGCCAGAAAAAGGAAAAAAACAAAAACCAAAAATAAAAACAGGAAAGATTTTTGACTACTCAAGGGGCTTTATTTACATAATGAGGCCCGTTTTTGCTAGCCAGGCCAAGCTGAAAGAGCACTGGCTGTTGCCCTGTGCTGCAGTTCCATAGCTAAGGGTTCTACCTTCTTTTTCTCTATCACAACAGCCTAGGTTTGGTTCCTAAATCAAGCCCTTTCTGCTTCGGTACTTGGTACTTCTGAAAGAACAGCATTTTTTTTCTAGCTGAAATATGGTAATAGAGTTTAAAAGATGTTTTAAAAGGAGCTCAATGGTTAAAAGTCAGCTTAATTAAAAGCCAGCATCCAAGATGTGTGTGTGTTTGTGTGTGTGTGTGTGTTTGTGTATGTGTGAGTGTGTGTGTTTGTGTGTGTGTGTTTATTTAAAAGGCCTTCATGTTGTTGTTTTTTCTTTCTCCTACGACCTCGTCTCTTTTTTTGAGCAAAAATGTTTTTCTTCTCAGTTGACTGAATTCTGTTTTCTTCATTTACTTCTCCTCTCTCTCCTGCCTCTCCTTTCTCCCCTTTCTCTTGCACACGCTGCTGCATGAGGGAATTAAAATAGTTTATAATAGCCTGGGGTTCCTTAAAGAAAATGGAGAAAGCACAAGACTCCCTTTGGGGCACAAACCTGTTTTTCTTTATGGAACCGCAAGAGTGTAAACAGACAAGTTCATCTCAGCTCTTAAACTGCTTGCTTTTGTGCTGTAACCTGATTTATGGACGAAAATAATTATTGCAACATAGGCTGCTCTTGGGTTTTTAAGGAAGAGTGTAGTTTAGACACTAAGAACTGTCTTCATTAAAAAAAAATTTTGTTTTTGAGACGAAGTTTTGCATTTGTTGCCCAGGCTGGAGTGCAATGGCACGATCTCGGCTCACTGCAACCTCCACCTCCTGGGTTCAAGCGATTCTCCTGCGTCAGCCTCCTGAGTAGCTGGGATTACAGGCACCCACCACCATGCCTAGCTAATTTTTCTATATTTAGTAGAAACGGGGTTTCACTATGTTGACCAGGCTGGTCTTGAACTTCTGACCTCAGGTGATCTACCCTCCTCAGCCTCCCAAAGTGCTGGGAATATAGGCATGAGCCACCATGCCTGGCCAAAAAAAAATTTTTTCAGTCCACTGTAAAAGCATCATGTGGTCTATCCACATAATAATTCTGCCTTTTTGGAGACCCAGGGTTCAGTGTGGGCTCTGCCCAGAGATCAGAGATCCAGTTAAAAGATAGGTAGTCCCTATCTAAATAAAATTGGTCTCCTCATACAGTTCTATGATAGATTTGCGTAATTTTATGTTTAATTTGGCATCCATCTTGAATATCCCTCCAGCAACACCAGACTTTCTGTCTCTGTACCTTGAGATGTAAATTTTGCTATCTGATTTTTCACCCAAGAGTTGTTTCCTTCAGTTGCAAATTTAGGGCTATTTAGCTGACAACTGCCAGGGTAATGAAATAGGTTATCAAGAGTTTGCAAGTCTAAGATAGGAAAAAAGGGAGGGTTTAGGAATCTATTATATGTGCTTCTATTGGTATGCTTAATACCTCTATGTATTTATGTGTTGTGTACACAATGTTTCATTACTAAAAATATATAAAAGAGCTCTAATTGGCCAGGTGCAATGGCTCATGACTGTAATCCCAGCACTTTGGGAGGCCGAGGTGGGTGGATCATGAAGTCAGGAGATCAAGACCATCCTGGCTAATATGGTGAAACCCCATCTGTACTAAAAATACAAAAAAAATTACCTAGGTGTGGTGGCCAGTGCCTGTAGTCCCAGCTACTCAGAAGGCTGAGGCAGGAGAATGGCATGAACTCAGGAGGCAGAGCTTGCAGTGAGCCAAGATCATGCCACTGCACTCCAGTCTGGGTGACAGAGCAAGATTCTGTCTCAAAAATAAATAAATAAATAAATAAATAAATAAATAAATAAATAAATAATTTTTTTAAAAAAAAGAGCTCTAATTGGCTTAAAGAAAAATAAAAGCACTTAAATCAAATATTTTATCATAAAAAAGGAAAGTCTAGTTAAATGTTTTTTCTAGTGTATATGTCTTAAGTAAAATCTTTAATAAATGAGCTAGATTTAAAAGTATTGGTAAAGTAATACTAAAAATGTCTTAAGAATTTCCAGCATACATTTTTGTTTGCATTTATTGATCAAGCAATTTCAAACTTATCCCTGCCAAATACTATCAGGTGTCAAAATTTGGCATAGGGGGTTACAAAACTATAAACCCAGCTCAAAACAGAATGATCTTTGCTTGTGTAATTTTTAAATAAGTAAGACATTGATATTGGTTTAATGAAGATAGCTACTTCTTGAATTATTTAGTAAAATTATCATAACTTCTAATCTCATGGCTTTAGGCAGTCCTGTCCACAGGCAGTAAAGAGATTTGTTTTGGGAAAGGACTATTATCAACTTTGTTTCAAAGTAAACTATAAACTAAGTTCGTCCAAAAGTCCAGGAATGAACAAGGACAGCTTGGAGGTTAGAAGCAACATGGAGTCAGTTAGGGCAAATCTTTTTCGTTGTCTTAGTTAGAATCTTGCAATGACGAGTTTCATAACTTTAAATGATTACTATCACAGTTTTCGTAAATAATCTAGGTAAACGATTAAAATAAAATAATTAGGTAAATGTCATGGGATAAATACTTATAGACAAATTTGTGATAATTTAGAATCTAAAGTTAAATTAAATAATAGATATTTCATTATTTGGGTATTTTCCAAAAAAAAATTGTAGGAAAACATTCTTTCTAAAAAAAATGGCCTTTTTAAAAAGGTGAACAATTTTTGTCTAATTCAAAGTCCATTTAAAGGTTATGTATAAAACAAGATAAAAGGAACTGGGAAATAAGAGAGATGTAAAGAAATTTATAGAAATAAGGAGGTTTTTTTTTTGTAAGAAAGCTTAAAGAGAAATAATTTTATATGAGAAAGAATCTTGTATGGTAAATTTAGTCCTAGAATAAAATGACTGGTTGTTTAAGAAAGAAGGATGTTCAGGAAAAAACAGAAAGTCCAAGCATGTCATGAATGATCTGTGTAAGTCACAATAAGAGGATTTATTTAAAACAAAACAAAAATTTTTCTTTTTTTTTGAGATGGAGTATTGCTCTGTCACCCAGGCTGGAGTGCAGTGGTGCAATCTTGGCTCACTGCAAGCTCCGCCTCCTGGGTCACACCATTCTCCTGTCTCAGCCTCCCGAGTAGCTAGGACTACAGGTGCCCACCACCTCGCCCAGCTAATTTTTTGTATTTTTAGTAGAGACGCGGTTTCACCATGTGAGCCAGGATGGTCTCGATCTCCTGACCTCGTGATCCGCCCGCCTTGGCCTCCCAAAGTGCTGAGATTACAGGCGTGAGCCACCACACCCGGCCAACAAAACTTTTATATGATCGAGTTGTCTGTAACTAAAGAGAAATTATAATGGTCTTTATAGAGATTGGGTTTGATGTAAAAAATACACTTACACACTAAATAGTTGATTAGAGCACTAAAATTTTCTTAAGGGATTGATTTACTCTTAGTAAATTATAGGAGATTTTAATTTTTTTAAACACAAATTTCAACTTTTATTGCATCTCACTGTTTTCAGTTTTTGTTCCCCTTTTAAAAGGCATGAAATAGTAATGCTCTCCTTCAACTCATTTTCAGCTCATATAAGTTTTTTTTTCCCCTCAACTTCTGTTTGTTGTGGCCTGATGCTAACAATGTTTTCTTAAAAGTCTAAAGGAAATGTTTTCTTCCAACATAATATTCTGTGCACTGCAGAAGATCTCTTCTTTTGTCTTTTGGTAACTGGCTTAACAGATTTTGTGTTTTATCAAAATAATCCCTATGCCATTATTGTTAAGTTTTGGTTTGCTTAGAAAATAACTGAGATTAAAACAATTTTTTTAAAATTAAGGTTATTACATCCATATATCTTTCTGTATGTGCTTTTAAAGTCCTTATGATATAGAGCACAGGGCTTTGAGTCCTGGGTCTAAAAAGGACACCAAGTCCTGCTAAATCTTAAACACTGGCAGTAATTAAAACCTTATCTTCAGGCTCAGTAAAAGATGCCAATCAAAGTAAACTGCATTCCTGAAACACAGGGCCAGAAATTAAAGCTGTTCAATTCAGGCCAGGGACTATCACAGAAGAGGTGCATGTGTGAGATTGTAAGGGCCAATGTTGAGTGATAAAATAAGCTCAGTTTCTCTATAAATTAAGCATTAATGTCAAAGGCACACTAAGGCAAGACCAGCATATGGGTGCCTGTGTCAGATTAACATTTTCTTGAAGCATTAACTGACTCCCAAATAAAGGCTATAAAGGTTATAAAAGGCCTATGGAAGTTATAGCTTATGGTCAAGATTAAAATTTTATAGATTGTTCATGAAATTTTAGAAGTCAAATTTGATTGGCTTCATGCTGTTTTTATTAGGGCTTATTGTTTGGAAAAGTAAGTCTCCTCTCTCAAAGAATGAAGGTTTTCACCTTTTTTTGAAGTTCTTGAGTTATCACTCTGGTTAAATGAATGATTTATTTTACAATAACCTGTGATCCTATTTTGTGATATCAAGTGTTTTAAACCTTTGATATTTGACAAACTTTCCAAAATCAAATTATAAACTATGTCTTTTACCGACCTAGTTAATCCTGTAAGATATTATGTTCCTAGCGGGGAATGTGAAAGGAAAAGAAATCTTGGGGCCCCCCAAATCACTAAGCTAGAGGGAAAAGTCAAGCTGGGAATGGTTTAGGGCAAACCTGCCTCCCATTCTATGCAGTCATCCCTCCATTCACTGAGATAAATGCGTATCTAATTGCCTCCTTTGGAAAGGCTAATCAGAAACTCAAAATAATGCAACCATTTGACTCTCACCTACCTGTGGCCTGGAAGCTCCCTCTCTGCTTGAGTTGTCCTGCTTTTCCGGATGGAACCAATGTTCATCTTAAATATATTGACTGATATCTCATGTCTCCCTAAAATATATAAAACCAAACTGTGCCCTGACCACCTTGGGCACATGTCATCAGGATTTCCTGAGGCTGTGCCACAGGCATGCAGCCTCAACCTTGGCAAAATAAACTTTCTGAATTAACTGAGACCAGTCTCAGATATTCAGGGTTCACAGTATCCAAA
>NW_026652288.1:104357231-104362570 GCF_009828535.3 Hylobates moloch
TGTTGTGTGTTGTGGTGTGTGTGTGTGTCTGGGGGGTTGTGTGCTATATGATGTGGGGAATGGACATTGGCTCTGTGTGGCTGGAAAGTGATCTTTCAAGAGAGGATTAACCAAAGGAAATGGGAAATTGAGGTGAGGATGGATAAGGAAAACATGGGGCAAACTGGGTGGTCAGAGAAAGACCAAGAGCACCCCAAATAGAAGGCTGGAATAGGGGCAGGAGAGAAGCCCCCAATTCAGAGGGTTATTCCAGGGCCTGAGGGCATCCCCTCCACCCCAGAGGAGTGAAGGCGGGAGGAAGTACTTTCTGCTTAGGCATTGGGAATAAACGTGGCTGCCAATAACAGAAAACCTGACTGGCAGGTGTAAAGAAATAGTGGTTTCTTTGTCTCCCAGAATAAAACATCTGGAAGTGGGCAGGGCTGGTGCTCAGCAGTGTCAGGGCTGGCATCTCGGGGGTTCACTTGGCCTTTCCCCATGGAAATAAGGCTGCAGCAGTTTCCGTATCAGGAGTCTTTTCAAAGCAGGAAGAAGGCAGTCTGTCCTAGGCGCACTCCTTCCACACAAGTCCCTTGGCCAACAGGTCACATGGTCTCTCCCAGTTGCAAGGTAGGCCGGGGAAGCACAGGGCAGGGTTGCCATGATCCATGGCTCACCCTGGCTGACCACTCTGTTATGCCCCAAACAAAAGCAGTTTCATTAAGGAAGAAGGGGACATGAATATCAGGAAGCCAGTCATGCCACACGAGACCCTGGGGAGCAAACATTTTTCCTTTTGTTGTTGTTTGTAGAGCTGAGGTCTCACAATGTCACCCAGGCTGGTCTCAAACTCCTGGCCTCAAGCGATCCTCCTGACTCTCAAAATGCTGAGATTGCAGGCATGAGCCACCACACCTGGCTGATAAACATTTTTGATAAAGGCTAAATTCAGGTCATGTAATCTCCTGCCCTGCCCACTGCACAGACAAATCAATCTCGAAGGTTCAGAGGTCTTTCAAGAATAGTTTGGTGGCTGGATGCGGTGGCTCACGCCTGTAATCCCAGCACTTTGGGAGGCCAAGGTGGGTGGATCACGAGGTCAGGAGTTTGAGACCAGCCTGACCAACATGATGAAACCCCGCCTCTACTAAAAATACAAAATTAGCTGGGGGTGGTGGTGGTGGTGGGCGCCTGTAATCCCAGCTACTCAGAAGGCCGACACACGAGAATCGCTTGAACCCGGGAGGCGGAGGTTGCAATGAGCCAAGATTGTGCACTCCAGCCTGGGTGACAGAGTGAGACTCAGTCAAAAAAAAAAAAAAAAAAGAATAGTGAATAGTTTGGTGGACAGGGGCTATAGGAAACAGGGAATGTTGGTTGGTTGGGAATGAAATCATAGGGGTGCGGGACCCGGTCCTGTGTGTGTGTGTGTGTGTGTGTGTGTGTGTGTGCGCGCGCGCACGCACGTCTGTGGACTGCCTCTGTGTGGAGTCCGGTCGTGTGTGTGTGTGTGTGTGTGTGTGTGTGCGCGCGCGCGTGTGTGGACTGCCTCTGTGTGGAGTCCGGTCCTCTGTGTGTGTGTGTGTGTGTGTGTGTGTGTGTGTGTGGACTGCCTCTGTGTGGAGTCCGGTCGTGTGTGTGTGTGTGTGTGTGTGCGCGCGTGTGTGTGGACTGCCTCTGTGTGGAGTCCGGTCCTGTGTGTGTGTGTGTGTGTGTGTGTGTGTGTGGACTGCCTCTGTGTGGAGTCCGGTCCTGTGTGAGCCACCACTCAGCCAGTGGTTTCAATAATATTCCAAAGTTGATCTGAAGGAGGCTCCAGAAAGCTGTGAGGCCCCACTTTGGGAATGTGACCCAAGACCCCAGGGTCGGGGTCCTGACCCATCAGCGTGATCATCTCCGTCATCATTGTCTTGGTCTTCTTAGCAAACTCACGATGACAGAAACGCTATTATTTCCCTTTCCACAGATGAAAAAGGAGGGGCTCAGACAAGTTCAGAAACTAGGTCAACGGCCAGCCGCGGTGGCTCACGCCTGTAATCCCAGCACTTTGGGAGGCCGAGGCGGGCAGATCACCTGAGGTCAGGAGTTCGAGACCAGCCTGGCCAACATGGTGAAACCCCATCTCTACTTAAAAGACAAAAACTAGCCAGGCGTGATGGCCTACGCCTGTAACCCCAGCTACTCTGGAGGCTGAGGCAGGAGGATCACTTGAACCCAGGAGGCAGAGGTTGCACTGAGCTGAGATCACACCACTGCACTCCAGCCTGGGCAACAGAGGGAGATTCCATCTCAAAAAAAAAAAAAAAAAAGAGAAAGAAAAAGAAAAAAGAAACTAGGCCAAGCTCACACCGGCCGTGAGTGGCAGAGCAAGAGGTGCTGTCCGTAGAATCCTCTTTTCACCACGTCACCCTTTGCAGGAGGAGCACATATGGGTCAAGATGTTACGGGCTCAACCAGTGCGGTGGCTCACACCTGGAATCCCAGCACTTTGGGAGGCCGAGGTGGGTGGATCACCTGAGGTCAGGAGTTCAAGGCCAGCGTGGCCAACATGGTGAAACCCCATCTACAAAAAATACAAAAATTAGCTAGGCAACAATAATAATAATAATTAATAATAATAATAATAATAAAGAAGTGATAGGCTCTAATCCGGACCCTCCTCGGGTTTTCAGTCCTAAACTCTTCGGCTGCTCTTTACAGGAAATTGTCCAGTTACTCATCTCTGACCCTTCCCCAGGATCAAAACCCAGGAAGGAGGCCTTGAAGCCAGACAGAACCGTGTTCAAATTCCCACTCTACTACTTGGCAGTGTGTGGCCTTGGGCAAGTTACTTGGCTCTGAGCCTCCTAAGCAGGGGTAACCCCTGTGAGAGGTTGTAGGATTCCATGGGAGACCATGGATTAGTGCCAAGAAAGAACAGGTGTTCCATCAATATCAGGGCCGTTCTGGAGATACGGCAAAGTGGAAACAGCCATGGACGATACCTGGGCTCATGGGAACCAAGATCACTTGATTTCCCACCTTCTCCTAACAAAATCCAATTCGTTATAATCAGGGATCATCTGTTTTGCTTTCCTTTGCCAATAAAAAATGGACTTGGCATGAAGTCTTCAGTGGTTACTTCAACTAACGTTTGTTGAACAGTGTCCAGGAGCCAGGCGCCCTGCTGCTCGCGCCCTGCTGCTCAGAGGCTGGCCCTGGCCCTCTGGGAGTTCAGAGTCTCACTGCAGAATGGCACCTGCAGGCAAAGAACTCTAAATCAAGGCAGGGGAGTGAGAGATGTGAGCCATATGTTCAAAATGCTGGGGCTTCAGAGACGGCGGAGGCCCCCTGGGTGTGGCATGGGCTTGTCGTGCCTTCCCTAGAGAGCAGTCGTCCGGGGCTACTGGAGAAGGGGTGTCACCAGGACCAGCTACAGAACTTGTGGGACCCCTTGTTCAAAAAGTTATGAAGAATTTTGGTAATAGGCCGGGCACGGTGGCTCAGGCCTGTAATCCCAGCACTTTGGGAGGCCAAGGCCGGCAGATCACCTGAGGTCAAGAGTTCAAGACCAGCCTGACCAACATGGAGAAACCCCGTCTCTACTAAAAATACAAAATTAGCCGGGTGTGATGGCGCATGCCTGTAATCCCAGCTACTTGGGAGGCTGAGGCAGGAGAATCGCTTGAACCCGGGAGGCGGAGGTTGCTATGAGCCGAGATTGCACCATTGCACCCCAGCCTGGGCAACAAGAGCGAAACTCCGTCTCAAAAAAAAAATAGAATTTCAGTGATAGCAGGGCATTAAGCCAAATGTAGGGCCCTCTGAGCATGGTGCCCTGTACCAAACACAGGCCACTGGCCCATGCAGCTGGCCCTTGGTGCCGCTATTCCATGAACCCCTCACTGGTCCCCCAGGTCCTCAGAGAGGGCAGGTGCTGTCCTGTGGGAGAGGTGGGCTCAGGGCAGACCCTGTGGGAGTTGGGCCCTCAGGCCTCATCCAAGCTGCTGACCATGCGTCACGGCTCCCCATTTCTGTGTGAGGAGAATTGTTCCTGTCTGGTGACTGTCATCAGGAGGGTGACTGTGGATTTCCACAAGCCAGGACGGACGGCAACTTCCCCAGCATGAGAAAGAGCCACCCAGGATTGGCTTGGGGCCAGGGAAAGAGAGGGGAGCCACTGGGCCAGGCCTGAGGGTGCACACCTGTCATCCCAGCACTTTAGGAGGCTGAGGCAGGAGGATGGCTTGGACCCAGCAGTTGGAGACCAGCCTGGGCGATACAATGAGACTTTGTCTCTACAAAAAAAAAAAAAAAAAAAATTTAAAAAGTTAGCCAGACATAGTGGTGCATGCCTGGAGTCCCAGCTACTTCGAAGGCTGAAGTGGGAGGATCGTTTGGGCCTGGGAGTTTGAGGCTGCAGTGAGTTCTGATCACACCACTGCACTCCAGCCTGGGCAACAGAGCAAGACCCTGTTGCAAAATAAATAAATAATTTTTTTTTTTTTTTTTTGAGACAGGGTCTCACACTGTCACCAAGGCTGGAGTGCAGTGGCACAATCTCGGCTCACTCCAACCTCCCCGTCCTGGGTTCAAGCGATTCTCCTGCCTCAGCCTCCTGAGTAGCTGGGATTATAGGCACACACCACCACACCCGCTCGTTTTTTTTGTATTTTTAGTAGAGACAGGGTTTTGCCATGTTGGTCAGGCTAATCTCAAACTCCTGACCTCCAATGATCCACCCGCCTCGGCCTCCCAAAGTGCTGGGATTAAAGGTGTGAGCCACCACACCTGGCCATAAAAATTTTTAAATGGGCCGGGCGTGGTGGCTCACGCTTGTAATCCCAGCACTTTGGGAGGCCGAGGCGGGCGGATCACAAGGTCAGGAGATCAAGACCACGGTGAAACCCTGTCTCTACTAAAAATACAAAAAAAAATTAGCCGGGCGTGGTGGCGGGCGCCTGCAGTCCCAGCTACTCAGGAGGCTGAGGCAGGAGAATCGCTTGAACCCAGGAGGCAGAGGTTGCAGTGAGCCGAGATGTGCCACTGCACTCCAGCCTGGGCAACAGAGTGAGATTCCATCTCAAAAAAAAAAAAAAAAAAAGTGTCAATTTCCATATATGTGTGAATTTTCAAGTTTTCATTGTTATTCATTTCTAGTTTCATTCCATTGTGATTGGAAAAAATGCTTTGTCTGATTTCAGTCTGTTAAAATGTATTAAAACTTGTTTTTGTCCAGGTGCCAAAACAAGTTTGTGTCAAATCTTTTATCACTATATGATGCCCTTTTTTGTATTTTGTAATCATTTTAAAGTCTATTTTATCTGATAATAATACAGCCACTCAGCTCTCTTTTAATTACTATTTGGTAAAATACTTTT
>NW_026652288.1:104362580-104365806 GCF_009828535.3 Hylobates moloch
GGAGTTTGAGACAAGCCTGACCAACATGGTCTCACTAAAAATCCAAAAAAAAAAAAAAAACCCACTAGCTGGGCATGGTGTCGCACGCCTGTAATCTCAGCTACCCAGGAGGCTGAGGCAGGAGAATCGCTTGAACTCAGGAGGCGGAGGTTGCAGTGAGCTAAGATTGCACACTGCATTCCAACCTGGGCAATAGAGCCCAGGCTGAGACTCCATCTCAAAAAATAAAATAAAAATAAATAAATAAATAAATAAATATAAATATAAATAAGAGAGAATCGAGGTCTAGACAGTGTGTTAAGAGTTAGGCTCCTTCTCGTCACGGCCTGGATGGCTGTCTTTTCTGTATGTTCTTTCAGCTTTTGTTCATACTGTCTACTCAATGTTTCTTAAAATTTCATTTTTTTTTTTATGGAGATGGGCTTGCTATGTTGCCCAGGCAAGTCTCAAGCTGCTCAAGTGATCCTCCTGCCTCACCTCCCAAACTGCTGGGATTACAGGCGTGAGCCACAGCGCCAGGCAAGCCTTTGCTTTTTACCTCTCCTACTAAAATATTTTGATCAGGGCTTTCTTTAATTCATCTTATCTACTAAGCTGTCCCCCTCTACCACACCCAGAACCACTCTGAGAATTCTTCCAAGACTTTCCATAATTAACCCTACTGAAGGCTGAACTCTTTGTGAGATCAGTTACGCCTCAAGACCACCAATTCAAATGTAAATGAATACCTGATAATAGATTGGGGTTATTATTTCATGCTCACTCAGTTAAAGTCATGCTTGTATATTTCACATTCTTGCAGATGCAGAAATACAACTGAAAATATCTTACCAAGTTAGAGAATGCTGATCTAGCTTGATCCATCATTCTGAACTGCCACACAGAAGAACCTAGGTATCAGAATAGAGAATTATTGATAAAGACACTACTGTATCAGATTAGTGAGCTTTCTATTACCAGGCTAAATGATATATCAAATTTTTAAAATACATTATCGCTTTTCTAGAAAAGGTATTTAACCATAGTTTACGTGACAACTAAATTAAGTGGGATCCTTTTTAAAGTTTGTTATATATGTAATTCTTTTTTTTTCTTTTTGTAGAGACAAGGTCACCCTATGTTGCCCAGGCTGGTCTTGAACTCATGGCCTCAAACAATCCTCCCACCCTGGCCTCCCAAAATGCTGCAATTACAGGTACGAACCACTATGTTCTGAGTAGACAAAAGTGACACATACTGCCAGGTGGGGTGGCTCACACCTGTAATCCCAGCACTTTGAGAGGCTGAGATGGGTGGATCACCTGAGGTCAGGAGTTCAAGACCAGCCTGGCCAACATGGAGAAACCCTGTCTCTACTAAAAATACAAAAACTAGCTGGACGTGATGGTGGGCGCCTGTAATCCCAGCCACTCGGGAGCCTGAGGCAGGAGAATGGCGTGAACCCAGGAGGTGGAGCTTGCAGTGAGCCAAGATAGCGCCACTGCACTCCGGCCTGGACAACAAGAGCAAAACTGTCTCAAAAAAAGAAAAAAAAAAAGGTGACACATACAAAGACAAAATTAAGACTAAAGCAGACAAGACCAGTTATGCTACAAATACCACAAACCATCTCCAATGGAAAGGGGAAGAAATCCTGATCCTGACTGAATGAATAGTTCCTACAAGTGATTCAATCTTTGACACAAAAAGAAACATGAAACACAGATCACGCTGTTTTACAGATGAAGAGGCCAGTTATCAGAGAAACTAAGTGGCCTGTTCAAGGCTGAAAACTGATAATCTAATCGAAGTTAAATGGGTTACTGGGTTATAGAAATTGTGTTGTCATCTCTGGAAATTTAAGACATTAACCTTAACTTTTGTCAAAGCAAAATACATCTCTGTAATCAAAGTCCTAAGTTAAGTTAAAGGCCTTAACTGAAATCTGAATTTTCTAGTTAATTTGGTTTGAGGGCATCCAGATACTTGGAAGTGACATTATCCAGAGATTTGCAAAGTGGACATTTATTGGATACCATTTTAAAGCTTTTCCTGTATACAAGTACACTTAGGGCATACTAAACACGCACATGGCACAAAGCAAGCTGTGAGGTATATGCAAATTGTAAAGCAAAGGGTATTATGACTGGCATTAAGAAAAAGCTTTCTGGCCAGGCACAGTGGCTCATGCCTGTTATCCCAACACTTTGGGAGGCCAAGGCAGGTGGATCACGAGGTCAGGAGTTTGAGACCAGCCTGACCAAGGTGGTGAAACCCCATCTCTACTAAAAATACAAAAATTAGATGGGCGTGGTGGTGGGCACCTGTAATCCCAGCTACTGGGGAGACTGAAGCAGGAGAATCGCTTGAACCCGGGAGGTGGAGGTTGCAGTGAGCCAAGATGGCACCACTGCACTCCAGCCTGGGCGACAGAGACAGACTCCATCTCAAAAAAATAATAAGAAAAAGAAAAAGCTCTAAAACCTATTACAAAAAATTTTTTAAATTCAAGCTTTAAAAACAGTGTCCATATGCAATAGACCACATTCTTGGAAGCATAATCTTTTTTTTTTTTTTTTTTTTAGACAGAGTTTCGGTCTTGTTGCCTAGGCTGGAGTGCAATGGCAGGATCTCGGCTCACTGCAACCTCTGCCTCCCGGGTTCAAGCTATTTTTCCACCTCAGACTCCGAGTAGCTGGGATTATAGGTGTCCGCCACCATGCCCAGCTAATTTCTGTATTTTTAGTAGAGATGGGATTTCACCATGTTGGCCAGGTTGGTCTAGAACTTCTGACCTAAGGTGATCCACCCACCTGGCCTCCCAAAGTGCTAGGATTAGTTACTTGATAAGAACATCCCAAGGAAATTGAAGGCGTGAGCCACTGCGCCCAGCCAGAAGCACAATCTTTTGCCCCTTCTGTTACAAAAAGCTTATCACTACCACTGCACCAGAACAGTAAGGACCCAATCATTAGAGGCAGAACTGGAAGGCCCCACCCTGAACCAATTTTAATCATCCTTTTCTAGGAAAAAACATCTTGCAAGTTTTAACACTCATCTGAACCATCATTCCTCAAGTTTTCTAGTTTTAAATTAATTTTAAGAACACAAAGCGATGGCTGGGCATGGTGGCTCACGCCTGTAATCCCAGCAACACTTTGGGAGGCCGAGGCGAGCAGATCACCTGAGGTTGAGAGTTTGAGACTAGCCCGACCAACATGGAGAAACCCCATCTCTACTAAAAAAA
>NW_026652288.1:104365816-104369926 GCF_009828535.3 Hylobates moloch
TCGTGTAAATACTGCCAACATGGACAATCTTAAGTTGCTAATGGTTTACTAACTGGCTCGTAAATGAATTCATTCAGTATTCAAGAAAATGACACTACCTTTAGAAACATTTTGTAGCATTTCTTACTTTCTAAGAATTTCCAATAGACACCATGATCACTAAAAAATCATAACCAGGCTGGGGGCAGTGGCTCACGCCTATAATTCCAATACTTTGGGAGTCCAAGGAGGGAGGATCACTTGAGCCCAGGAGTTTGAGACCAGCCTGGGCAACATAGCAAAGACTCCATCTCTACAAAAAAAAAAAAAGTTAGGCAGGTGGTGGCATGCACCTGTGGTCCCAGCTACTCAGGAGGCTGAAGCAGGAGGATCACTTGAGCCTAGGAGGTTGAAGTTACACTGAGCTGTGATCACACCACTGCATTCCAAACAAAAACTAAATTAAAATTTTTTTTTTTTTTCTGAGACGGAGTCTATCTCTGTGGCCAGACTGGAGTGCAGTGGCGTGATCTCGGCAACCTCCACCTCCTAGGTTCAAGTGATTCTCCTGCCTCAGCCTCCCGAGTAGCTGGGATTACAGGCATCTGCCACCACGCCCAGGTAATTTTTGTATTTTTGGTAGAGATGGGGTTTCACCATGTTGGTCAGGATGGTCTCGATCTCCTGACCTCGTGATCCGCCCACCTTGGCCTCCCAAAGTGCTGGGAATACAGGTGTGAGCCACCACGCCCAGCCTAAAATAAACTTTTAAAAAAGAAAGATTGGCCAGGCACAGTGGCTCACACCTGTAATCCCAGCACTTTGGGAGGTCGAGGCGGGCGGATCACCTGAGGTCAGGAGTTCAAGACCAGCCTGACCAACATGGTGAAACCCCATCTCTACTAAAAATGCAAAAATTAACTGAGTGTGGTAGCGGGCACCTGTAATCCCAGCTACTCAGGAGGCTAAGGCAGGAGAATTCATTGAACCCGGGAGGTGGAGGCTGCAGTGAGCCAAAATCACGCCATTGCACTCCAGCCTGGGTGACAGAGCAAGACTTCATCTCAAAAAAAAAAAAAGGGAAAGAAAAATTATAACCAATCAACATTCAATAAATTATTTATTGGCTGGGTGCAGTGGCTCACGCCTGTAATCCCAGCACTTTGGGAGGTCGAGGTGGGCAGATCACATGAGGTCAGGAGATCGAGACCATCCTGGCCAACATGATGAAACCCCGTCTCTACTAAAATTACAAAAATTAGCTGGGCGTGGTAGTGCGAGCCTGTAGTCCCAGCTACTTGGGAGGCTGAGGCCGAAGAATCATTTGAACCCGGGAGGCGGAGGTTGAATGAGCCAAGAATGTCATCACTGCTCTCCAGCCAGGACAACAGAGCAAGATTCTGCCTCAAGGAAAAAAAAATTCAATAAGTTATTTATTGTCAAATAATTTATAAAGCAGCTTTCTCAAAGCCCTTTCAAAAAGTTTACAGCGGCCAGGAGTGGTGACTCACGTCTGTAATCCCAGCACTTTGGGAGGCCAAAGTAGGCGGATCACCTGAGGTCATGGGTTCCAGACCAGGCTGACCAACATGGTGAAACCCCGTCTCTACTAAAAATACCAAAATTAGCCAGGCATGGTGACATCAGCCTGTAGTTCCAGTTACTTGGGAGGCTGAGGCAGGAGAATCACTTGGACCCCGGAGGTGGAGGCTGCAGGGAGCCAAGATCATGCCATTGCACTCCAGCCTGGGCAATGGAGCGAGACTCTGTCTCAAAAAAAAAAAATTACAGCAAAAAATACTTGATGTGGGCCACATGTGTGTTTTAATATGCTTGATCTGATGTGCTAGAGGCCCCGAGAGGGAGTGTTTCCAGGACCTACAGAGGGAATGAGAGAGGAGAGTCCCCACTGTCGGGAGGTGAGCAAGAAAAGCTCTGACCCCTGCAGCAATCCTCCTGGGAAGCTCCTCAGTGGCTCACCAGGCACTTTCTCAGCGAAGGAAGCAGATTCCTAGAGGTGATGCAGCTTGCCCAGGATCACCCGGCCAGTCTCAGTTTGAGACTGACAACCAAAATGAGTTTCTGAGGCAAGTCTTAATCATCGAGGTTTATTAAGCCACGTTAGGGCGCTTGTGGGAAAAACACAAGCCACAGACACATCTGTGGCTGTTTTTCCCAAGAAGTTCCAGGTTTTGTATTTGTGCATTTCTTCCTTTTTTTTTTTTCTTTTTGATACGGAGTTTCACTCTTGTTGCCCAGGCTGGAGTGCAGTGGCACAATCTCAGCTCACTGCAACCTCCACCTCCCGGGTTCAAGCGATTCTCCCGCCTCAGCCTCCTGAGTAGCTGGGATTACAGGCATGTGCCACCACGCCCAACTGATTTTTGTATTCTTAGTAGAGATGGGGTTTCTCCATTTGGTCAGGCTGGTCTCGAACTCCTGACCTCAAGTGATCCACCCACCTCGGCCTCCCAAAGTGCTGGGATGACAGGCGTGAGCCACCGTGCCCAGCCATCTGTACATTTCTTTAAAGAGGGGGACGGCACCTAGGAAGAGGGGCAGGCGGGCAGTCAGGCTCAGGCGAATACTACATTTTATATAAGATAAGGTGAACACCTGAAGGTGGAGATGAGCGCCACTGCACTCAGCCTGGACAACAGAGCAAGACCCTGTCTCCAAGAAAAAGAGAAGTGTGAGCGGTCCTGATTTTTAAAATTTTCCTTTACAGGACTTTGGACACTAGAACTAGGCCTCTTCCCAAAACATGCCGATACCGAAGGGGTCATGCTGAAGGCTGAGGGCTGGGGCCTTTAAGGGTGGGGCACCCTCTTCCTTCTCCCTGTCCTTGACCCTCAGCAGGCCACAGGTTGATCTCCCCTTTGCCATGAGTGCCCAAGGAGGGAACTTGTGATCTAGCAGTTTCTTGATAATCCCCAAAAGGCTTTAATTACTCCATTTCCCTGCCACGCCCAGGGCAGGAGGAGGGCGTGTGGGAAAGCTGTCCACCTTCTACTAAAGGGGTCAGGAGGCATCAGGAGCCACGTGGGGTGTGGTTTAGGAGCCAGAGCTGCTGATCCCCAGGCAGGCCTACGCAGTGGGAGCTGCTCCCTGCAGCCTCGGGGCTGGCCTGGGTTGCATAACCCATGAGGTCAGCCCGGCCTGTGGCAGTTGCTTTCCCACAACGGAGGAGCCGCTCCCCACCTCCTGCAGGACCCACACCCTGGGGTCTCTTTCCAGCTTGCCTCTTTCACTGGCAAAGCTGCAGGCCCCCTAAACCGGGGAAGGGTTGAGGCCCTGCCTCTCCTGCACTGGGCAAGGGTCGAGGCCTTCCCCATGGGTCCGGGCCTCCAGCGTTGCATCGGGAGGTAGCCTGGGGAGGACAGAGCACTGAATCCCTCTGGCATCAGCTCCTCTGGCCAGCCCTGCACCTGCTCTGTGGGGCTAGGGCCTGGGGAGGTGTCCCAAAATAGCCCACAGGAGCCCAGGAGCCCTGGCCTTCAAGGTCAGACACTAGCACTGAGAATCCTGGCGAAGCTGTCTTCCCAGACCCCGCCCGGCAGGCTGGCTGGGCATGGCTGCGGAGAGAGACAGGGCAGGCTCCCCGGGCGCTGGCCCCCGCGGCAGCCTCTCCTGTCTCTAAAATTGGACGTGGATTAAGAACACTCCATCTGGCTAGACCAAATGGAATTTGGCAGAAGCGTAACCAGGACACTGGGTTTCGGATCTGTGGCTCTCCACACATGGAGAGGACAAAAGTACAAGAGAAAGGGGTCAGGAGAGAGGCGTATGATGGGGGGGTGTGTGATGTGTGTGTTGTGTGGGTGTTGTGTGTCTTTATATGTGTGTGTACACCTGTGTTGTGTTGTGTGTATTGTATGTGTTCTGTGTGTCTGTTGTGGTGTGTGTTGTGTGCGATGTGTATGTCTGTTGTGTGGTGTGTGTATTGGTGTTGTATGGTGTGTGGTGTGTGTGTGTCTGTGTGTGATGTGTCTGTTGTGTAGTGTGTATGTATGGGGTGGTGTGTGGTGTGTGTGATGTGTGTGTCTGTTGTGTGGTGTGTGTATGATGTGTGTCTGTTGTGTGGTGTGTGGTGTGTCTGTTGTGTAGTGTGTGTATATGGGGTGGTGTGTG
>NW_026652288.1:104374913-104488411 GCF_009828535.3 Hylobates moloch
AAAAAAAAAAAAAAAAAAAAAAAAAAATTTTTAAATGACATTTTTTGGCTACCATTAAAACGACAACAAAAACAGGAACTAACAAGTATCGGTGAGGATGTGGAGAAACTGGCGCCCCGTGCATCGCTGGTGCAGAAGCAAATGGCGCAGCCACTGTGGAAACCAGTGTGGTGGGAGGCTCCTCAAAACATTAAACAGACAGTTACCAAACAAGCTCGCAATCCCGCTTCTGGGTATATGCCCCAAACAACTGAAAGCAGAGTCGCAAAGCGGTATTTGCACACCCACACTCACAGCAGCATTAGCCACAAGAGCAAAGAGATGGAAGCAACTCAAGCTTCATGGATGGACAAACGGATGAACCAAATGGGTTATATGCACAAAATGGAATATTATTCAGCCTTAAAAAGGAAGGGTATTCTGACACATGCTGCAACATGGATGAGCCTTGAGAACATTACACTAAGTGAAATAAGCCAGCTACAAAAAAGACAAATACTGTATGATTCCACTTATATGAGTAATCAAATTCCTGCAAACAGAAAGAAAAAAGTGGTTGCCAGGAGCTGGGAGGAAAGGGAAATGAGGAGTTATTGTTCAATGTGTGTAACATGGCAGTTTTTTTGTTTTTGGGGGTGGTTTTGAGACAGAGCCTCCCTCTGTCATCCAGGCTGGAGTGCAGTGGTGCAATCTCAGCTCACTGAAACCTCCGCCTCACAAGTTGGAGTGATTCTCCTGCCTCAGCCTCCCGGGTAGCTGGGATTACAGGCGTGCGCCACCACGCCTGGCTAATTTTTGTATTTTTAGTAGAGATGGGGTTCCACCATGTTGGCCAGGCTGGTCTCAAACTCCCGACCTCAGATGATCCACCCGCCTCGGCCTCCCAAAGTGCTGGGATTCCAGGCGTGAGCCACCGCGCCCGGCCCACATTGCAGTTTTGCAAGAGTGAGACTTCTGGAGATGGATGGGGTGATGGTTACACAACAGTGTGAATGAGCTTAATGCTACTGATCTGTACACTTAGAAATAACTAAGATAGTACATTTTATGTTATGTGTATTTTACCAGTTAAAAATGTTTTAAATTTAATGACTTGTTTTCTGTATATAAAAAAAATTTATTAAAAATCGTGAGCCCAGGCACAGTGACTCACGCCTGTAATCTCAGCACTTCAGGAGGCCAAGGGGGGAGGATCACCTGAGGCCAGGAGTTTGAGACCAGCCTGGGCAACATAGCAAGACCCTGCCTCTACAAAAAATAAAAAAATAAAAATTAGCTGGGCATGGTAGTGCACGCCTGTAGTCCCAGTTACTAGGGCAGCTGAAGTGGAAGGACCGCTTGAGCCCAGGAAGTCAAAGACGCAGTGAGCTGTAATTGCACCACTGCACTCCAGCCTGGGAAAATAAATAAATAAAAATAAATGGGCCAGGCGCAGTGGCTAATGCCTGTAATCCCAACACTGGGAGGCCAAGGTAGGCAGATTCCTTGAGGCCAGGAGTTCGAGACCAGCCTGGCCAAAAGGATAAAACCCCGTCTCTACTAAAAATACAAAAATTAGACAAGCGTGGTGGTGCGTGCCTGTAATCCCAGCTACTCAGGAGGCTGAGGCATGAGAATTGCATGAGCCGGGGAGGCAGAGGTTGCAGTGAGCTGAGATCCTGCCACTGCATTCCAGCCTGGGCAACAGTGGGAACCTGTCTCAAAAATATATATATATAATAATAAATAAAAATCTTGAATGTATAGAAAAATTGAAAGAGGGGGGTGCGATGGCTCACACCTGTAATCCCAGCACTTTGGGAGGCTGAGGCGGGTGGATCACCTGAGGTCAGGAGTTCGAGACCAACCTGACTGACATGGAGAAACCCTGTCTCTACTAAAAATACAAAATTAACCGGGCGTGGTGGCGGGCGCCTGTAATCACAGCTACTCGGGAGGCTGAGGCAGGAGAATTGCTTGAACTTGGGAGGTGGAGGTTGTGGTGAGCTGAGATCGCACCACTGCACTCCAGCCTGGGCAACAAGAGCAAAACTCCATCTCAAAAAAAAAAAGAAAAGAAAAATCCAAAGAGGCAAAGATGTAATATCTCTCTTATATTATACGTAAATACTCATAAAGAAATAAAACGACCTATAACTCTACTACCCAGAGACAACTGCTGCTAAAGACATGATCTATTTCCTTCTGCATCTGGAACACACACAGGTGTGTACCTATCTCTAGCCATCTATAATTCAGACCAGTTCAACAGCTATAGTTATGTACACTATTTCCTTCTGCATCTGGAACACACACAGGTGTGTACCTATCTCTAGCCCTCTATAATTCAGATCAGTTCAACAGCTATAGTTATGTACACTACTTTTTAACTTCACGTATTATTTCTAAAATCTCCTGTAATATGATTTTTAGTGGCTTCCTGGTATTTGATCATATGGACATAATGTTCAACGAATCTTCTATTTCTGAACATTTAGGTCGTTTAAAGTTTTTCAATGTTTTAAACAATACTGTGATGTACATCCTTATGTATATACTGTTATCCATATTTCTCGAACTCCTGACCTCAAGTGATTCGCCCGCCTCGGCCTCCAAAAGTGCTGGGGTTACAGGCGTGAGCCACCCCGCCCCGCGCTGTTATCCATATTTCTGATCATTTCCTTGGGTGATTTCCCACAAGTCATTTCACCGAGTCAAAGACTGAGTGTCTTGAGGCCTGGGGCACGTACGGATCGGGCCCTCCTGACAACAGGGCCGCGTCTGGCCCAGCGCTCTGTGCTGTGTCCCCTCCAGGCTCCTAAGGCCTCAGACTTTCTTTCCTTTGACTTTGGCCAGATTCGACTCCCGTAAGTGCTGGCGAATGAAAAGTTCTGGAATTTAAGCAAAATGGGGCCGCCGTGTCCATATGGGCTGACTCTGTAGGCTCAAATGAAATATTTTCTTTTTTTTTTTTTTTTTTTTTGAGACAGAGTTTCACCCCTGTCACCCAGCCTGGAGTGCAATGGCGTGATCTCGGCTCACTGCAACCTCTGCCTCCCGTGTTCAAGCAATTCTCCTGCCTCGGCCTCCCAAGTAGCTGGGACTACAGGCACCCACCACCACATCCAGCTTATTTTTGTATTTTTAGTAGAGATGGAGTTTCACCATGTTGGCCAGGCTAGTCTTGAACTCCTGACCTCAAGTGATCCACTCGCCTTGGCCTCCCAAAGGGCTGGGATTACAGGTTTGAGCCACCTCGCCCGGCCCTCAAATGACATCTTAAGGCTGGGTATGGCAGCTTACACCTATAATCCTAGAACTCTGGGAGGCTGAGGCAGGTGGATCACTTGAGCCCAGGAGTTCAAGACCAGCCTAGGCAACATGGTGAACTCTTGTCTCTACAAAAAATACAAAAATTCGCTGGGCATGGTGGCATGCACCTGTAGTACCACCTACTTTGGAGGCTGAGGTGGGAGGATCACCTGAGACCAGGAGGTTGAGGCTGCAGTGAGCCGTGATTGCACCACTGCACTCTAGCCTAAGTGACAGAGAGAGACGCTGTTGAAAGGAAGAGAGAGAGAGAGCAGAGAGAGAGAGGGAGGGAGGGAGAGAAGGAGGAAAGGAAGCAGGGATGGGGAGAGACAGAGAGAGAGAAAGAAAGAACAAAAAGAAAAGAAAGAGACAGAAAGAAGATTTACAAAAAAACTCAGAATCTCTGTTGCAGGAAGAGGCTTAGAGATTGCCTCCTCCAACTCTTTCATTTTATGAAGCAGAAAAATGAGGGCCACACGTGGGATCGGCTATTCCCTTTTCTTGATGGACAGGCTGAGCTGGCACTGGCTTGGTCCATCACCCCAGGGAGTAATGGCTGCCTTCACAGCCCACAGCAAATTCTGTGGTTCGCTGGACCAAGCAGCAGGTTCCAGGACAGCTGTGGAGTCAGTTGGGGCCATCTTTGGACTCAGCCTGAGTGTCAGCTGTCTCACGCCCACATCCTGGCACTCGGAGGGGCCAGTAAAACTCTCTCCAGGGCAGTGGCTGAGACCCCGTCTCCTAGAGTAAACTCAGAAAACCAAGTCCTAACTTTGGGGACTTGGGGGGAAGGGTGGGAGGGGATTGAGGGATAAAAGACTACGAATAGGGTTCAGTGTATACTGCTGGGTGATGGGTGCACCCATATCTCACAAATCACCACTAAAGAACTTACTCATGTGACCAAATACCGCCTGTTCCCCAATAACCTATGGAAACATTAGAAAGAAAAAGAAAACCAGGTCCTAGTCTCCTCAGCCAGTGGGGCGGTGTGTGGTGGGTGGTCTGCACTTGGTCCCAGAGAGGTCAGCGAGACCCAGACTTGCCTGTGAAGGGAACGGAGTCGTGGCGGGGCCCGGGAAAAACCCCTGCGTTCACTCGTTCACTCGGCGCCTGCTGTGTGGCAGGCAGCCCCCCTGCTGGGCTCGCTCAGTCCTCAGTACCATCCTGGGAGGCAGGCATTAGCCCCCTTTTGCAGATGAGCCTCAGAAAAGGTGAAGAACTTGACCAAGGGTCAAACTGAGCAAATGGCAGAGTCAGGCTCCCTGCTCTGGCTGACCACCCAATGCCCAGTGGCTGCGGCGTTCCCGTTATACAACACGATAGCTCTGCAACGCACATAAGCATGCATTAAACCAGAGATGCGCCATCACTCCCACGTCTGGAAGCTGATCTCGTAGCACCGCAAGAGACGAGCAAGAAGGATGTTCTATCAAGTGTGTTGAGGGTCGCAGAGGGGGCCTCTCTCACTCGAAGGATCTGGAACTTTTGGAACTCTGGTAGGAGCAGGGGAGACCAACCCTGCCTCGGACGCAGGGGCAGCATCCGAGGACCCAGATAATGACCACAAGAAAGAGGCAGCACCTCGAGGGGAGGAAAGTGCTGGGGGTCGGAGACATGGGTGCCATTCTAGGCTGAGCCAGGCTGGCGGTGTGAGCCCGCGTGAGTCGCTTAACCTCTGAACTTAGTGCTTCCCGTGCAAAAGGGGAAAGCGTCCCTCATCCTCCTCCAGCCATCACCCACTGCCTTCCTTCTCTCGGCAGCAAAACAGCTCCGGGTTCCGAAGTGTTGTCTACGCTTCTTTTCTCCGATTCTTTATTTAAATTTGCACTTACTAGGCCGAGCGCAGTGGCTCACACCTGTAATCCCAGCACTTTGGGAGGCTGAAGCGAGCAGATCACTTGATGTTAGGAGTTCAAGACCAGCCTGGCCAACATGGTGAAACCCTGTCTCTACTAAAACACAAAAATTCGCTGGGCGTGGTGGCAGGCACCTGTAATCCCAGCTACTCAGGAGGCTGAGGCAGGAGAATCACTCGAACCTGGGAGGCAGAGGTTGCAGTGAGCCGAGATCATGACACTGCACTCCAGCCTGGGCCACAGAGCAAGACTCTGTCTCAAAAATAATAAATAAATAAATAAATAAATAAATAAATAAATAAATAAATAAATAAATAAATAATTCACTTATAAATTACTCCCTAAATAAAAATAACATACGTTATATACATATACACCCATCTCAGCCTCCCAAAGTGCTGAGATTACAGGTGTGAGCCATTGTGCTTTGCCATAACATGGTTTTTTTAATGTTTTATTTTAAAAATGTTTTTATAACTTTTATTTATTTATTTATTTTTTGAGATGAAGTCCCACTCTGTTGCTCAGGCTGGAGTGCAGTGGCACCATCTCAGCTCACTGCAACCTCTACCTCCTGGGTTCAAGCGATTCTCCAGCCTCAGCCTCCCAAGTAGCTGGGATTGCAGGCATGCGCCACCGCGCCTGCTTAATTTTTCTGTTTTTAGTAGAGACAAATTTTCGCCATGTTGGCCAGGCTGGTCTCAAATCCCTGACCTCGGGTGATCCGCCCACCTCGGCCTCCCAAAGTGCTGGGATTACAGGCATGAGCCACCGTACCTGGACAAAATTTTTTTATACCTTTTAAATTCCAGACCCACCACCAGGTTGAATCCTCCGGGCCGACTGTGCAGACCCCCCACCATGCCCCCTACTTTCCATTAACTGACATGTTTTATGTTATCAAGAATATTAAAACAAACCTATGCATCTGCCATTGAGCTTAAGAAATAGGGGCTGGGCGCGGTGCTCACACCTGTAATCCCAGCACTTTGGGAGGCCGAGGTGGGCGGATCACCAGGTCAGGAGATTGAGACCATCCTGGCCAACACAGTGAAACCCTGTCTCTACTAAAAATACAAAAAAAATTAGCCAGGCATGGTGGCGGGCGCCTGTAGTCCCAGCTACTCAGGAGGCTGAGGCAGGAGAATGGCGTGAACCCAGGTGGCGGAGCCTGCAGTGAGCTGAGATCGCACCACTGCACTCCAGCCTGGGCGACAGCGAGACTCCGTCTCAAAAAAAAAAAAAAAGAAATAGACGAATGCCAAGGCATGGGAAGCCCCAGTCACCCTTCCCGCCCTCAACCCGAGAGAAGTCATATTCGAAACCTAGCCTTTATCATTCCTTTCCTTTCCATTAGACTGTTATATATGTACGTATCCTTACACTTTATAGTAATGGTATCACATTATATGTCTTCTACTACTTTTAAACATTTATGGATTAAATTCTGTCCCTCCAAAAAAGATACATTGGAGTCTTAACCCCTAATACTTCAAGATGTGACCCTGTTTCCAGACACCGTCTTTACAGAGGTGCTCAAGGTGAGATGCAGTCATTAGAGTGGACCCTCATTCAGTATGACTGCTGTCCTTATAACAAGCAGAACACAGGACAGAGGCAGACCCACCAGCAGGGAGAATACCACGTGAAGCCCGGAGTCAGGCTGCCACACACCAAGAAACTGCCGGAAGCCGGGAGAGAGGCCGGGAACAGGTCGTCCTCCCGCGCCTTCCCAGGGAACGTGGCCCTGTCGGCACCCTGATCTCCTCGCCCCTAGAACTGGGAGACCACGTTTCTGCTGTTAAGCCACCCTGTGTGTGGTACTTTGTTACAGCAGCCCCAAGAAATAAACACACCATTCCATGTCATGTTCTTGAAATTCACCTGTTAATGAGTGAAGCTGAGGCTCATTTTCTCTGCCATGTTCTATTATATGATATCCCACAATTTATCCATTTTAATTTGAAGTTATATGGTTTGCTTACAGGTTTTATTGTTGTTTTGACATTGCAAATTGTGCTGCCCCGAACCTCCCTGCAAACTGTGCCGTAGGAGTGGAGCTGCCACTTGGGTCAAAGAGGGCAAAGGCAAGTCTTAACTGTGCAGCCCAGATCAGAGCAATAACAACTCATCAAGATAAGTCTAATTGCTACTCAACAGGGTGGAACTTACACTCTTGCCAGGGGGCAGTCAGAGTTCCCGGTGCCCTACATTCTTGTTAACACTTGAAACTGCAGTCTTTTTTTTTTTTTGAGACGGAGTCTCACCCTGTCACCTAGGCTGGAGCGCAGTGGCGTGATCTCGGCTCACTGAAACCTCCGTCTCCTGGGTTCAAGCGATTCTCCTGCCTCAGCCTCCCAAGCAGCTGGGACTACAGGCTCCTGGCACCACGCCCGGCTAATTTTTGTGTTTTTAGTAGAGATGAGGTTTTACCATGTTGGCCAGGCTGGTCTCAATCTCTTGACCTCATGATCCGCCCACTTCGGCCTCCCAAAGTGCTGGGATTACAGGCGTGAGCCACTGCACCCTGCCCTGCAGTTTTGTTTTTTTATTATTTTAAAAAAGTGTTTTTGAGACAGGATCTCACTCTGCCACCCAGGCTGGATCGTGGTGGCATGATCTTGGCTCACTGCAGCCTCGTCCTCCCAGGCTCAAGTGATCCTCCCACCTGAGCGTCCCAAGTAGCTGGGACCACCGGTATGTGCCACCACGCCTGACTAATTTTTGTGTTTTTTGTAGAGATGAGTTCTCACTGTGTTGCCCAGGGTGGTCTCAAACTCCTGGGCTGAAGCGATCTTCCTGCCTCAGCCTCCCAAAGTGCTGGGATTACAGGCAAGAGCCAACACACCCAGCCAGAAGGAACTGCCATTCTTTTTATTTTTGCCAATCTGATGGTTGTAGAATGGTATTTCCTAGTGGCTTATTTTGCGTTTTCTTGATTTCTAGTAAAGTTAAGCATCTTTTACATGTTGACTGACAATGTATATTTCCTATTTTGCAAAACACCTGGTCGGGTTTTCCTGGTCTTTTTTCTTATTTATTTCTAGGAGTTCTTTATGTACTCTGGACTCTGACCCTGCATTGGTCCTTCTAAAGCTTTATTTGTTGTGTCCTCTGATGAAGAGAGCTTTTCTTTTTTCTTTTCTCTTTTAAAAGTAGTAGAATTTATTCATCTTTTACTTAACAATTAGTGCTTTCAAGAAATTATTTGTACCCCCAAGGTCACAGAGCTATTATCCTATCCTCCCTTCGTGAGGGTTGATATTCTGCCTGTCAAGTTGTTAATGGACTTGGCGTTGATTCTGGAGCCTGCTGGGTAGTCAGATCTAAACTGGGAAAGGAACAATTGTCTGCTTTTCTCACAGGGGCGTTTTGAAGCTCAGAAGAGAAAATGCGTGTGAAAGTGTCCAGAACTGTGAAACAATGTGCAACTAAGAGCGTCTGTGATGCTGATGTGCTGGAGGTGACAAAGCGGTTCAAGAGAGGGCTGCTTTGGCCTTTGGTTTGCTAACCAGCTGGTAGCGTCACAGGCCGCCAGCAGGCCAGGCAGAAACCCAACCTCCATTCTGCCTTCTGAGGCTGGAGAACGCAGCCAAAAAGACCAGCCGAAGCATGTGGCCTTGGCAGGAAAGTAAGTTCCAGCAGCACTGCTGGGGCTGGCCCCCTGTCCACCCACACTGTTCACTCCATCAGCCACCTGACATTAGCAAATTGGGCTGCAAATACAGCCCTGAGTCGTAGAGAAAAGATGAAATTACACTCAGGAAACTCTGCTCACCGAAGTGCGTAACAGGATGCAGAAAGACGCCCATTAAAAGAGGCTAAACACGAATCAGGCGCTCCAAGGCAGCCTGCTGCACACCCCAGCACGCGGGCAGGCTCCACCCCAGCTCCTACTCCACCTGGAGGGGCAACACACACCCATCAGACGAGCCACACGGGGGCCCCAGCAACTGGCCCAGACAAGGCTGCAGAGCCCACGCAGGGTGGAACCCCCTTTAGCGAGCTGGAAGTTTCCATGACGGGGGCTGTGGGGAAGGAAGCCGACTCGTGGGGAGTTAGCTGAGCTGCCAGAGGAAACTGACAAAATCAAACGCACCCTTCGGCCTGCACAAGGCGATATTGTTGGTTCGCCTTGAAGCACATCCTGGCCAGGAGACAGAGCTTAGGCCAGCCCCCGGGCCAGGTGCCTGCTACCCAGACCTGTGACCCTAGCCAAAAGTCACTGAGTTCTGGGATGTCCACACTGGGAAGAGAGAGCAGCGAGGGAAGGGATATCAAAGGGGCCTGAGGAGACATTCGGGGGTGACAGATTGTCAGCATCTTTTTGTTTGGTTTTTCTTTTAAGTGATGGGGTCTCACTATGCTGCTGAGGCTGGTCTCGAACTCCTGGCCTCAAGCAATCCTCCTGCCTCAGCCCCCAAGTGGCTGGAATTATAGATGTAAGCCACGGCCCCCAACCCAGGTTCAGCATCTTGATTGCTGTGATGGCTTCACAGATGTATACATATGTCAGAACTTAACAAATTGTACATTTTCAATATGTATTTTAGACAGTTAGATCTCAATAAGACTGTTAAAAAACTACAGAATGGTGTGATGGCGACTTTTACTAAATATGCATGTTGATAGCAAGAGGAACGACTAGAAGGAGGTCCCCAGATGTTAACAGTGCTTAGTTCTGGGCTGTGGGATTACAGAGGATTTTACTTTTTCTCTTTGTGTTTTTCTGTACTTTAAAAAATTTCTGAAATATATGTTTTACTTTTTTTTTTTTAAGATGGAATCTTGCTCTGTCGCCCTGACTGGAGTGCAGTGGCGCGATCTCGGCTCCTTGCAACCTCTGCCTCCCGGGTTCAAGCAATTCTCCTGCCTCAGTCTCTCAAGTAGCTGGGATTACAGGCGTGTGCCACCACACCCAGCTAATTTCTGTATTTTTAGTAGAGACAGGGTCTCGCCACATTAGCCAGGCTGGTCTCGAACTCCTCACCTCAGGTGATCCACCCACCTCGGCCTCCCAAAGTGCTGGGATTACAAGTGTGAGCCAATGCGACCAGCCGTGTTTTACCTTTATAAATCAGAAAAAAAAAAGTGTCTATTTCAAAATAAGAGCAATCTTTAGGTTGCAGGGGTCTTCTGAAGGTCGGCAGCCGTGACCTCACAGGGACACACGCTGGGCTTAGCACGGTGGAGCTGTGCTCAGGGGAAGCAGCTTGGGCTTTCGAGCCAGCTCTGCAGCAAACTGCTTGGGCCAAACCTCAGCTCTGCTGCCCATCTCCTCAGCGGCCTTCAGTTAGTTACTTGAGTACTTGGTGCCAATTTTAATCCCCAGTTATATTTCGGAGACAATTGTCAAAGCCTCTGCAGGTGGCTGAGAGATTCAGTGAGCCAATACAGGTAGCTCTCAGCAGCGTTCCCACAGCACAGCACAGACTGGGTGAATTACAGCTACTATTCCCTCCTATTAAAAAGAATAGAAGTGGCTGGACACAGTGGCTCACGCCCGTAATCCCAGCACTTTGGGAGGCCAAGGCAGGTGGATCACCTGAGGTCAGGAGTTCAAGACCAGCCTAGCCAATATGGTGAAACCCCATCTCTACTAAAAATACAAAAATTAGCCGGGCCTGGTGGCAGGTGCCTGTAGTCCCAGCTACTCTGGAGGCTGACATGGGACAATTGCTTGAACCCAGGAAGCAGAGGTTTCAGTGAGCCGAGATCGCACCATTGCACTCCAGTCTGGATGACAGAGCAAGGCTCTGTCTCAAAAAAAAAAAAAAAAAAAATAGAATTGACTTAAGAAATTCTTTGCTTTTTTTTCCCCGCCGTGAGGTTAGAAAAGATAATTGAATCGTCTCTAGAACAGGACGCCAGTTTCTGGAACTGAAGGGTTTTGAGGTTTCTCTTAACGAATATCAGAAATCTTTCTCTCTCAACCAACTGTAACCACCATCTGTGGCCTCCTCCAGCCCTCAGCAATGTGGGTACCCCTCCCAGGCTTCCTCTCCTTCCCTGAGCCTCTGCTGTGAATTATCTGAGTCCACTTCTTCGGAGGCTGCTTTTCTGGGACAGAGACAAGACCCTCCTCTTTCCTTCTCTTATTTGTTCCTTTTCTGCTGTCCGCCAGAAGTAACCACCCATTGCCCAAACCGATCTTTAGCTTGGCCTCCTTTCAGGGGTCTGGATGCCATCCTTGACTGCCTTAATCTGGTGGCCTGAGCAGCTTACCTGAGCCTCAGCTTTTTTCTTTTCTTTTTCTTTCCTTTCCTTTTTTTTTTTCCTGACAGGATTTCACTCCATCGGGCAGGCTGGAGTGCAGTGGTGCAATCACGGCTGACTGTAGCCTCGACTTCCAGAGCTCAGGTGAGCCTCCCACCTCAGCCTCCTGAGTAGCTGGGACTCCAGGCACGCACGCCATGCCCGGCTAATTTTTGTATTTTTCGTAGACATGGGGTTTCTCCATGTTGTCCAGGCTGGTCTCAAACTCCTGGGCTCAAGTGATCCGCCCACCTTGACTTCTCAACATGCTAAGATTCCAGGCGGGATCCTACCAGGTGGAGCAGGAGTCATCAACCCTACTAGACAGATGGGGAAAATGAGAGTCCGGGCGCAGTGGCTCACGTCTGTAATCCCAGCACTTTGGGAGGCCAAGGCAGGCAGATCACTTGAGGCCAAGAGTTCGAGACCAGCCTGGCCAACATGGCAAAACCCCATCTCTACTAAAATACAAAAATTAGCTGGGCATGGTCGTGGGCACCTGTAATCCCAGCTACTCGGGAGGCCAAAGCAGGAGAATTGCTTGAGCCCGGGAGGCAGAGGTTGCAGTGAGCCCAGATCACACCACTGCACACTCTAGTCTGGATGACAGAGCGAGATTTAGCCTCAAAAAAAACAAACAAAAAATGCACCTGTGTTTGTTAGTTTTATTTGAACCAATGTTTACATCTCTGGCAACCACAGGCTCATATGAAACTTCATGCTATTAAACTTTATGGGTGACATGGCCGGGCACGGTGGCTCGTGCCTGTAACCCCAGCACTTTAGGAGGCCGAGGCAGGTGGATCACAAGGTCAGGAGATCGAGACCATCCTGGCTAATATGGTGAAACCCCATCTCTACTAAAAATACAAAAATTAGCTGGGCATGGTAGCACGTGCCTGTAGTCCCAGCTACTCGGGAGACTGAGGCAGGAGAATGGCATGAACCCGGGAGGAGGAGGTTGCAGTGACGCGAGATCGCGTCACTGCACTCCAGCCTGGGCCACAGGGGGAGACTCCATCTCAAAAAAAAAAAAAAACTTTATGGGTGACAATAGAACAAAGGCAGAGGGACAGGACCGAACAATGAGTCACTCCAAAGGTGAAAAACACACCCTGTGTGTTCTAAAAGAGGCCCCGGGACGAACACCTGCTGCAGTAGGAAGGTCCTGCATTTGTGGCGGTGTGTGCTGGGTGGTTGTGGTGAGGACTGTGTCTGTGTCTGGGCGGGTGTGTGTAGTTGTGGAGTTTATAGCTTTCCTTTGACTCAAATCCTTCTTCCCTATCACCAGCTTACATGTTAGAGGCCTGTAACAGGAGACCAGTTCCAGGCCAACCTGTGGTTAAAAGAACCTCAGCCTGTGAGCAAATGTTATCCTCCTCCACACTCGAGGGCTCTGTGGCAGCCCAGCCTGTCAGGCCTTTGCAGACATGAGTTGGCCCTGGTTCTCCTTCCTGCCGTCCCTCACCCGCCAACCCCCAATCAGTCTCCACTGTATAAACAAGTGCTTCACTGAAGAGCCCAGCGCATCTGCGAAAGACCCAACACGCAGCCCTTCTTGTTCCTTTTAGTGGATCCATTTGAAAAGCTCCTGTCTCCTGGCCGGGCGCTGTGGCTCACGCCTGTAATCCCAGCACTTTGGGAGGCTGAGGTGGGCGGATCACGAGGTCAGGAGTTCGAGACCAGCCCGGCCAACATGGCGAAACCCCCGTCTCTACTAAAAATACAAAAATTAGCCAGGCGTGGTGGCAGGTGCCTGTAATCCCAGCTACTCAGGAGACTGAGGCAAGAGAATGGCTTGAACCCGGGAGGCGGAGGTTGCAGTGAGCTGAGATTGAGCCACTGCACTCCAGCCTGGGCAACAGAGCAAGACTCCATCAAAAACAAAACAAAACAAAACAAAAATCCCCTGTCTCCAGGACCAGGCACAATGGCTTACACCTATAATTCCAGCACTTTGGGAGGCCAAAGTGGAAGGATTGCTTGAGGCCAGGAGTTCAAGACCTGCCTGGGCAACATGACGAAAACCCCCTCTCTACAAAAAAATTAAAATTAAACAAATCAGCTGGGCAGGGTGGTGCACCTGTAGTCCTAGTTGCTCCAGAGGCTGAGACAGGAGGATGGCTTGAGCCTGGGAGGTGGAGGCTGTAGTGAGCCACGGTCTCTCCTTCACATTCTGGCCTGCGAGCAAGCCCTTCATCTCTAAAATAATAACAATAATAAAATAAATAAATAAACTGTCTCCAAATCCTTCCATTCTTGTCCAGGCCTCTTTTGAGTTAGCTCTATTTTTTCCTAATACTCATTAAATAAATACTTAACTATTAAAATAGAAAGTCCAATGGGCAGGGGACGGGGTCGGGGGGCTGCCAGGCGGTGGCCAGAGGCTATTAGGCACTGGAAACCCTGCATACCAGAGGAGCAGCCCTGCACCTGCCCCTGTTCAAGGTAGGTGGGCGGTGACTGCAGGCCATGGGAAATGTCCGTCCTAGGGGAGTCACCAGCCACCTGGGAAGCCAGGATCAAGGCCCTCCACCCCCAGAGTACAGGAGACAAATGGAGGGACACCAGGGACAAGGAACCCGGGGGCCCGATGCAAAGTGGCGTCAGCTCACCCGGGAGTCCCACCTTCATGCCACTGTCAGCACTCGCCTCCTGCCCGCCAGCGCCTGAGACCGGAGTGCTGGGGAGGCTGGCTCTAGGCGAAGGAGGTGAGGGCAGATTCATTTCTTCCTGCAACCGCAGCCTGTAGAGCTGAGTGGGCAGGCAGGGCCTGGCTCCGTGAGCTCAGAGCTGACCCTCTACAAAGATTCCAGGACGTGGAGGCTGGGACATCTCTCTTCAAACACAGGTTAATCCGGAGGAGCTATGGGGCCTGTGTTTAATAAAGTGTACTCTGTCTTCAGCATAGAAAGTCCTTCCCACTCCCTGCTCTGTATCTCCCAGCCCTCCTAGGAGGCAGGCAGGGCAACTCCAGGACAGTCACCCTAGTTCACACATGAGGAAACTGGGGTTTCAAGACTGAGACATGAGCGCCCAGCACAGCCCAGGGTGGGGCGCAGCAAGGGGGTATTACTGGGTACCTCTCATGCCCTGCCGCAGCCCCACACCGTGCCCCACCTCATCCCTGGGACAGCCTGCAAGCTGCGGACTCCTGGCCAGGTAAACAAGGGGAAGAATCCTACCCAAGACGTAGCTGATTTGAATTTGTTAAGAATTAAGGCCAGGTGCGGTGGCTTATGCCTGTAATCCCAGCACTTTGGGAGGCAGAGGCAGACGGGTCACCTGAGGTCAGGAGTTCAAGACCAGCCTGGCCAACATGGTGAAACCCCATCTCTACTAAAAATACAAGAAATTAGCTGGACATGGTGGCAGGCGCCTGTAATTCCAGCTACTCAGGAGGCTGAGGCAGGAGAATCGCTTGAACCTGGGAGGTGGAGGTTGCAGTGAGCTGAGATCATGCACTCCAGCCTGGGCAATGAAGGGAGACTCTATCTCAAAAATATAAAAAAAATTAAAAAATTATGGCAGCCCCAATTTCCAACTAAGTTATATTACAAGATATGGTCAAAACACATTTTCCCACTGCAACAATGTTATTTTATTTAGATATTGGGGCTTGTCCATCAAGGGCCAGTTAACCCACAACACTCCAGAATTTCTGAACAAGTGTAATGAACATCTGACAAATATTATTACAACACCAATGGTCAAAATAGAAAAGCAATAGCATTTGATAAGAAATTACTTTTTTTGAGACAGAGTCTCGCTCTGTCACCAGGCTGGAGTGCACTGGCACGATCTCGGCTCACTGCAACCTCCACCTCCCGGGTTCAAGCAATTCTCCTGCCTCAGCCTTCCAAGCAGCTGGGGCTACAAGCACCTGCCATCACGCCCGGCTAATTTTTGTACTTTTAGCAGAGACAGGGTTTCACCATGTTGGCCAAGCTGGTCTCGAGCTCCTGGCCTTAAATGGTCTGCCCGCCTTGGCCTCCCAAAGTGTTGGGATTACAGGTGTAAGTCACTGCACCCGGCTGACTTTTTATTTAATATCGTGAATACCTGCCTGAAAATCTGAGGCCAGATGGAAGAATGGACAGAATTGCCCCCACTCTCCTGTTTTGGAATTTAAAGAAGAAAAAAGAGGGGAGGCATCACCCAGTTGGGACCAGGATGGGGGAAAAAAGGATAGAATTTGCTGACCAAATAGAGAAGCTGTGAAAGAAAAAAGCAGGTCCCTGGCAACCAGCTCAGCAGCTGGAAATCCCCCTCGGTCCTTGGGAGAGACAATGAGCTCCAGCTGCTTTCAACTCCGAGGCCGAGAGAGCTGGTTCCCCCCCTGCAGCAGTCCCTGTGTCCTTCTCCTCGCTGAGCCTCACCTCCTCCGCCTGCCACAGAGGCGAGCATCCCACTTCCTGCCCAGGGATGCAGCGGAGAATGAATATCACCTAGGTAACAACTCACAAGCACAGTGTCTGGCTTCGGGGCGTAGGGGCGGGGGCACATGTAATCAATACATGCCACCGCCTGCCTGGGTGGCTTCCCCCTTCCCTGATGAAGACCTCCAGGCCGCAGAGCCTGCTCTGTTCCTGGTCACGAGGCTGCAGCTGAAGGGCGGAGGAGGCCTCTCAGATTCAAAACAGGGCAGAGATGAGAGGCGTAATTCTAATTTGAGATCAGAGCCTGACAGCTGGGCAGGTGGCAGGCAGCCGCTTCCTCCCCTCCGTGGACCCTGCCAGGAGAGGGGCTGTGGTCGTATTAAGGGCGTGACCGGCAAGGCCCGCAGCGGGATGGGCCATGCCGGTGCAGCTCTGCGTAAATCCTTAGTCCCGAGTATTCTCGTGTAACTCACAGCTGGAAAGAGCCGTAGATCTTCTGGTTCCACGCTTTCATTTCACACATGAGGAAACAGGCCCAGAGAGGGAAAGGGCTTTTCGTAGTCACGTGGCGAGGCAGGGGAAGCTGGGCCCAGAATGCAGGTGTCCTGCCACCCAGACCCACAGCCAGGATCCCCCTAACGGGAAAACACTCGCTCGGCCACCATGGGCATTTGATGAATTTGCCTCTAGTCTTTTAACAATAAATATGTATAATTTTATTTGAAAATTTTTTATTTTTATTTTATTTATTTTTTTTGAAACAGGGTCTCACTCTGTCAGCCAGGCTGGAGTGCAGTGGCACGATCATGGCTCACTGCACCTCCACCTCCTGGACTCAAGCAATTCCCCTGCCTCAGCCTCCCAAGTAGCTGGGACTACTGAGGCAGGCATGTGCCACTGTACTTAGCTAATATGATTTTTTGTAGAGATGAGGTCTTGCTCACAACAAAGCCCAGGCTGCTTTAAAATTCCCTCACTCAAACAATCCTCCCACCTCGGCCTCCCAAAGAGTTGGGATTGCAGGTGTGAGCCACTGCACCCAGCCTACATGTAATTTTATTTTATTTTATTTTTTCATTTTATTTTTGAGACAGGGTTTCGTTCTGTTGTCCAGGCTGGAGTGTAGTGGCAAAATTAAAGCTCACTGCAGCCTCTACTTCCTGGGCTCAGGTGATCCTCCCCACTAAGCCTCCTGAATAGCTGGGACTATAGGTGTGCATCCCCATGCCTGGCTAATTTTTTTCTATTTTTTTGTAGAGATAGGGCGAGCCACTCTGTTGCCCACGCAGGTCTCAAACTGCTGGGCTCAAGCAATCCTTTCATCTCGGCTTCCCAAAGTGCTGGGATCACAGGTGTTAGCCATTGTGCCTGGCTATAATTTTAAATTAATACCTAATTATACCATGCATGAATACATTCTCTTTAAAAAGTTATTTCCTTGCCTCCTGGATATGGTGTGGCTACTCAATGTTTGTTGAATGTGTGAACAGGTGAATTCTTATTTCTATCATCCCGTTCAGGCCCCAATCTTATTACCAGCTCCTCCCTGAATGCCAGCACCTCTCAACGCCTCCTCCCCCAGGACCCTCCTACCAGGGCCACATGTATTGATTACAGGTGCCCCTGCCCCTACGTCCCGAAGCCAGACACTGTGCTTATGAGTTGTTACCTAGGTGATATTCATTCTCCGCTGCATCCCTGGGCAGGAAGTGGGATGCTCGCCTCCGTGGCAGGCAGAGGAGGTGAGGCTGCTTGAGGGCCCCTCTAATTCCTGCCCCACTCTTGGTTGGGGCTAGCTTTGGGGCACCCTTTGGACATTTTTTTTTTTTTCCCAGATGGATTCTCACTCTGTCACCCAGGCTGGAGTACAGTAGTGTAATTTTGGCTCAACCTCTGCCTCCTGGGTTCAAGCGATTCTCCTGCCTCAGCCTCCCAAGTAGCTGGGACTACAAGCATGTGCCACCACGCCTGGCTAATTTTTGTATTTTTAGTAGAGAAGGGGTTTCACCATGTTGGCCAGGCTGGTCTTGAACTCCTGACCTCAGGTGATCCGCCCGCCTTGGCCTCCCAAAGTGCTGGGATTACAGGTGTGAGCCACCACGCCCGGCACCTTTGGAATTTTCTATCCCAGCCCCAAGCTTGGGATGGGTCTGGGGCACCCAGATACCCTCCCCATGAAGCCAGGCCCCGCACCCTGCTCAACCGCCTGCACACAGGCAGGTGATCCTCTTACTCTGTGGCTCCTCTCACCTTTGCTTCCTCTCTCCTGGTACTGGGACGAGGTAAGACCTTAAACACGTGAGAGCCCCCAGGGAATAATTCAAATTCAATCATAGAAAATGAAGGCACAAAGCCTGGGCTGCTGGGAGGGCCCGAGGGCCTGGAGATGGAGGCTTGGCAGGCCCAGCACTGCTGAAGCCAAGGGAATGAGTGACTTCTCCAAAAGCAGGTTGAGTCATGCTGAACCTCATTGGTTCCCTAGTAGCAGGAGCATGAGGACCAAGGACGGGACTTAGGAGATTCATGATAGGGGTGAGGGCAAGAGCAGCCAAGAGTCAGGAGGGTCAGAAGTGTGTCTGATCCCTTGGCAGGGTGCGGTGGCTCACACCTGTAATCCTAGCACTTTGGAAGGTCAAGGCAGGTGAATCACCTGAGGTCGGGAGTTCAAGAGCAGCCTGGCCAACATGGCGAAAACCCGTCTCTACTTAAAATACAAAAATTAGCCGGGTGTGGTGGCAGGTGCCTGTAATCCCAGCAACTCAGGAGGCTGAGGCAGGAGAATCGCTTGAACCCGGGAGGCGGAGGCTGCTGTGAGCCGAGATCACACCATTGCACTCCAGCCTGGGTGACAGAGCGAGACTCTGTCTCAAAAACAGCAACAACAACAACAAAAGAAGTATGTCTGATTCCTGACGCCAAGAGTAGAAGCGGTTTCAACAAAGAGGGTGTGGTCAACAGTGCCAGGTGCAGCTGATGTAAAGGAAAAGTGGCCTTTTTTTGTCCTTGACGTGGATGCGTACAAACCCTCCCCTGGGTCCAAGCTCAGGGCTGGGCCGCGATCAGGAGCCCTCAGGCTAGATCTGGTGCGGAGGAGACCTGCTGCCGAGGCTGGACGGGTGAGCCTGGAAGGGCGTGGACCCTCCACCCAACCTCAGGGACAAGTGCCCAGCGTCCCACTGAGCAGAAACAGGGTGGGACGGAAACCAAACAAATTGCTCCTGAAATCCATGTTTTAGGAACGTTTGGTTTTCAGCTTCTCTTTCCTGCAGCAGGATATTTAAAGAAAACAAATCTTTAAAGTCTTCTACTCCAAAGCAAAGAGCGCTGTGTGTGCCTACTTCTGGTCTCTGCTTCAGGAACAAACCCCCTTTACTCTCTGGCCTGGATTGTGCCCAAGGCAGCCGGAGCCTCCTGGCCAAGCTGGGCCAGCAGCACAGGCCCCTGCCAAAGGCTCAGAGTGAGCTGGGCACCACCAGGCCTTGAGGCCTTCCAGAGGCTTCTACTCCAGGGCACTCTGAGGCCGGGGGCTGTGGGTGGCTAACTGACTATGCCGCCAGCTGGGAGCAGAGAGGGCCCCATCTCTGCCCCAAATCCAAGTCTGGCCAGCTCTTTCCCCTAGGGATAGATACTTGGTGGGGAAGAGAGGGAGCTGAGAAGGTCACCTAAGAAAGGTGACCCAGGCCGTCTGCCTGGGAGTCAGAATGAGGTGGCCCATCCTCAGCCTTGACCATTTCCCAATGCCCTATTTTATTTAAGTTTTTATTTTATTATATAGGGACAGGGTCTCACTATATTGCCCAGGCTAGTCTTGAACTCCTGGACTCACATGATCCACTTGCCTCGGCCTCCCAAAGTGCTGCGATTACAGGCATAAGCCACCACACCCAGCCCCCAGATAATCTAAATTCAGAGCCTGCAAAAGGGTCAGGGCCCACGGAGAGAAAATGGAGACAGAAGAGAAAGGGAATTTCTCCCTTCAGTTCCCCACGCCTGAGTCAGACCTTCTCACCGTTTCCTTTACAATCACCGCACACCCACCTGGCCCTGGCCTAAGAAAGGAATACAAGTCCATGAAGGTTCTCCTTTCTTTTTTCTTCTTTTTCTTCTTCCGTTTCATCTTTTCTTCTTCTTCTTTTTCCTCCTCCTCCTCTTCTTCTTCTTTTTTCTTCTGTCGCCCAGGCTGAGCGAGTGCAATGACGCGATCTTGGCTCACTACAACCTCCACTTCCGTGTCTCAAGCGATTCTCCCACCTCAGCCCCTGGGACTACAGGTGCGCACCACCACGCCCGGCTAATTTTTGTATTTTTTTGTAGAGACAGGGTTTTGCCATGTTGGCCAGGCTGGTCTTGAACTCCTGACCTCAGGTGATCCGCCCACCTCGGCCTCCCAAAGCGCTGGGATTACAGGCGTGAGCCACCATGCCCGGCCCATCATGTACCCTTCTGATCCTACAAGCGCACTGTGAGGTGGGCCGGGCATGGAGTTTAGTTTCAGCTTTGCATTGAGATCACAGCGGCCGGGTCTGGAGTTTAGTTTCAGCTTTGCATTGAGATCAGAGCAGCCGGGCATGGAGTTTAGTTTCAGCTTCACATTGAGATCAGAGCGGCCAGGCATGGAGTTTAATTTCAGCTTTGCATTGAGATCAGAGTGGCTCTGAGAGGTCAGGGCCTCATCCAGGGCCACACATCCAGCTGGCAGCAGAGCCACCTGTCCACCCAGCTCTCCGGATGCCCGGCCTGTGCTCCCTGCACAGCCGCTTACTGCCCTGCCAGGAAAAGGCAGGCAGGAGGGATCTTTCCACTCCCATCAGGGGCTGAGGAACAGGCATCTAGGAGCTAAATCTGGCTGGGGGAATCTCCCAGCCCAGACAGCCCAGGACCCTGCTCAGGGGACCGTACTTTCACTTGCTGACCTCATGCCTCCACCACTACTCGGGACAGATGAGGTTCAGCATGACTCAGGTTCAGCCAAAGGATACTAATAGGCCATGGAATAAATCCTGCCTGGAGCCCCATTCACCTCAGGACTTGTCCTCAGACCGTGGACCTTCCTCCCTGGTCACTCAGTCAAGGGATCGCAGGAGATCAGTGCAAGAGTAGCTCTGAATCGGCCGGGCGTGGTGGCTCACGCCTGTAATCCCAGCACTTTGGGAGGCCGAGGCAGGTGGATCATGAGGTCAGGAGATCGAGACCATCCTGGCTAACACGGTGAAACCCCGTCTCTACTAAAAAAATACAAAAAATTAGCCAGGCGTGGTGGCGGTCACCTGTAGTCCCAGCTACTCGGGAGGCTGAGGCAGGAGAATGGCGTGAACCCGGGAAGCAGAGGCTGCAGTGAGCCGAGATCGCGCCACTGCACTCCAGCCTGGGTGATAGAGCAAGACTCCATCTCAAAAAAAAAAAAACAGTAGCGCTGAAGGTTACCCCCCCAGCACACCTGGTCTTTGCAGGCCCAAGACACCCACAAGAGTAACAGCAGCGCCTCATTCAGGAGGCCGAGGACTGAGTGAGCAAATGCAGGCCGAGCGCGTCCCCAGGCCTGGACCGCCATTAGCGTTCAACCGCGTTATCACTGTCGTCTTGCTACACCGGAGCCAGATCACTAGGCCTTTAGGAGGAACGTGCCCTTCCTGTTGACAGGCCAGGCCTCGGACCCAGCCGTCTCCTCTCCGTGGGGTGGCAGGAAGGGCCCAGGACTCCGGTGGCAGATCAGGGACCCCCCAGCCTGGCCTCTGCTCAGCTGTATGATCCCTGGGAAGCCCCACCTTGCGTCCCCCACCGCCTTGGTTTTCTTCTCGCTGAGAAGGGAGGGAGGTGGCTGGCTGTTCAGTAAGTAGGGCCCCTTCCACTTTGGGAATCCCCAGTTCCAGCAGCAGAACTTCCCCAAGCAGAAGGCCGCTGGGAAAGTGGGTGCCCGGGTGGGAGGCGGAAGCCCCAGGGAGAGGCAGACGAAGGTGCCCTGTGCAGGCTCCGCCTCCAGCCTGGCGGACAGTTCCCTAGATTTCCACACCCAGACCAGGGCCTTCCCAGAACCGCAGCCAGGACATGAAAAGCTGTCAGACAGTTGCCTCTGTGTTCCTGGAAGCTGTGGTTCAGGAAAAGTGGGAGGGAGAGAAGGAGAGAGAGGGCAATCGAGGGAGAGCAGAAGAGAGTGTGAAGAGAAAGAGAAAGACGGGAGGAGGAGGAGCAGGGGGAAGGGAGGACGCAAGCGTGGAAAGGTGAGAAGAGGTGAGGCAGAGGCCCACGTGGAGAGGCAGAGCCTGGGACGCTGCCTGCGGGGGAGGTCAGGTGAGGAGCAGGGAGGGCGGAGGCTGTGAGCAGCCCACCCTGGAACAGAGCTCGGAACCACCGTTGCTTTTGACTTCCTTCAGCCTGAAACACTGCCTGGCCACAAAGCAGAAGCAGCAGTTGCTTTCTTAACAGGAGGCAGAGCCGTTGTTGGGTGATCTTCTTCCCATCCCCTTGAAGAATCTCAGCCCATGCCCCCATCCCCTTTGGCCTGGAGACACCAGTGTTGGTGGGTTTTCTGTAAAACGGTAACAAAGACCTCGTGTCCGAAGCAGCACCCTTCACCTCTGTTGTCAGGGCCACGGGGGAACCCACACCCAGCCGGGCAGGAGGCTGTTGTCATGGTAACTGGCATCCCAAGGCCTGACCTGCCTCCCGCCTCCTTTATCCGGCTGTGATGATCATTGTTCCCTCCAAGAGGCACCTGTCATGTGTGGGGGTTTGTGCCAAGCTCTTTCCATGCACTAGGTAAGCCCTGTCATAACCACACGACGAGATACGACTAGTGTGTGTGTGTGTGTGTGTGTGTGTGTGTGTGTGTGTGTGTGTCTTCTAGAGATACAATTATTAATCTCACGTTACAGAGGGAGAAACCAGGCAGCCCACTTTCAGAGCCCTCATCTTAACTGTGACCCTACGCTGAAATAAAATGTGGAAACCGCCCACAGACACACCTCGTGGTGGCTACGGGTCACGGGAGCTGCACTTCTGCCTCTTGGAGAGTTGCTTGTTTGCGCCATGCCGGTTTCCTCACCCCAGAAACTGGAATAACAACCCACAGAGCAGTTGCGAGGATTGAAGGAGGGGGCCTGGACACTGAGCACAGGCCCTGGCCCAGGCAGGGCTCGATCGAGGGTTTGTTAGTACAGGAGTTCTGGCAAGCCTTCAGCCCCTGGGCTGCTTCCCTCCAGCCATTCTTCTTCATGCTAAGAACTAAAGAGAAGGGATTCAGACCCAGATGAAGCATGGGTGCCAGGCACTGTGCCCAGCTGCCCATGAGAGCCAGCAAGGTGCCTGAGTCCTTTGAGGTACTAGGATTCTGGGCCCTAGATCCTGCAGTGCGATGACCTCCCCTTCCCCCATCTGTCCCTGCCCTGCTGCACCCTCAGCCACCTGCCGGGCCCCCACCCAAGGGTCAGGGCAGAGCAGGGCAGGGCTGAGCGGGAGGCAGGCAGAGGGGGTCATTATCGCCAGCAGCACAGGGCTGAAGAGAGTTAAACCTTCTTATCAGTTCCCTGGGCCTGTGCTGAAATGCCCAGCCCAGCCCAGCTCTGAGGCACAGGGGCTGGAGAGCAGAGCCCTGGGGTTGCCAGCCAAGCCTGTCTCCTCTGGAATGGCCCAGGACCAGCGATAAAGGCAGCGGCCTGGGAACCAGAGAGTCACCAGACTGGCTGCACCGTGTGATCTGATGCAACCACTTCCCTCTCTGGGCCCCAGAGTCCCTGTTTGTGAAACTGGGGGGTGGGGGGCAGCTGGATGGGGCAGCCCGGGTCCCTACCTCTCCTAGAGAGGTAGGATCCTGTGATCCCTGGGAGGTGGCTACGACTGTCAGTCCTACAGACGAGGAAGCTGAGGCTGCACACGGGACAGTGGCTTCTCCACAGCACACTGGTTGGGCACAGAGAGGAATGGCGGGGCTGAGCCCCACCCCACATGCCCATGAAGCTTGTGAGCCTTCCAGAAGGCCCGTGGAGGAAAGGCGTGGAGATAGGGGGGCGCTGCTCTGGGCACCCCGTCCCAGGGTCTGACCCCTTTCTTCAGGCCCTAGGGGCCAGCTGGGGACCTCTCAGAGGAGCCCTAGATAATCAGGACCTGGCAGCTTTGCAGGCCTGGGGGTCACTCTTGGCTCCAGCCCACAGAAGGCAGAGATGGCAGGGCTTCCTGGGCGTGTGGACAGTCGGCCCCGTAACTGGGCTCTGATAACACCCCTCCCCTTATCAGTGGGTCAACGACTGGGTGGGTGCATCTGAGAATCAAGGGTACATTCCACAGAAACAAGGAACGGGCAGAAAGGAAAAGTGGGTGCAGCTGAACCGAGGCCTCCCAGCCCGGCTGCAAAGAATCCCGGAAGGGTCCCCTGGCTTAGTGGGGAGACTGTGCAGTGGTGGGGAGTCAAAGGGACAGTCTAAGTCTCACTTAACCCTCCAGGAGCCAAGGGGCCTGATCCAAGCGACTTTCCTGAAGAAACCTTAGAAATCTTGGGCTGGGGCCGGGCACCGTGGCTCACGCCTGTATTCCCAGCCCTTTGGGAGGCTGAGGTGGGCTGATCACTGAACCCAGGAGTTTGAGACCAGCCTGGCCAACATGGTGAAACTCTGTCTCTACTAAAAATACAAAAATTAGCTGGATGTGGTGGTGCACACCTGTAATTCCAGCTACTCAGGAGGCTGAGGCACGAGAATCAATTGAATCTGGGAGGAGGAGGTTGCAGTGCGCCGAGATCGCACCACGGCACTCCAGCCTGGGCGATACAGCAAGATTCCGTCTCAAAAAACAAAAAGAAACCCCAGGCTGAGAGGGACAGAGAGACCCTAGAATCTACATTTAGAGCAGGAGGGCATTGCCCTCAGAGGGGTCATGGTCTCCTTTGACACTATGAGGAAAATTATGTGTGTCCAGTGGGGAAACTGAGGCCTAGCACGTGAGGGGAAAGGACTCGCAGCTGGCTTAGGGCTTGAAAGGCCCTTGCCTGAGGCTGAGTGGGTCCCCTGCATACCTGGAGGTGAGGACCAGCAGGTGCCATCCCGAACCAAGGGACAGGGCGGCAGAGGAAGGGCAGGGCGTCCCCAGATACTGGGCCTGGGCTCCTTTGCCCCTGTGGGCTGGGACTCCAGGCAGGCACCACTTCTTCAACCAGCCAGTTCCATAATTCACATCCCGGCCTTGGCCCAGGCTCCTGGACCCCCTCCTCCGTGGCCCAGGCCAGGCAGGTGGGTGAGGCTGGGCCTGCACAGGGAAGGGTCTGAAGCCTCCAGGGTCAGTCATGGCAGGACCCAGTGGGCTGGAGATCTGGAGGGACGTCCTGCATCACCAGCGGTAGAGAGGACAGGGGCTGGGCCAGCACCCCCCTGAGAATGCGCTCACACCCCAGCACACAGACACACACACCTCCACGGCACCTGCGGGTGGCTCATCTGAACTCTTGGGTGACATCCTTCCGTCCCCACCTTCCTCCACACCCTGGTTTCACCCGGATACAAAGGTGACAGGAAGCGAACTGTGTGGCTTGTGCCCATTTTGACACTCCAGGTGGCAGAATCACTGGGACACTTGATAAAAATTCCCACCCTCCCCTGACACGGAGAGGCTGAGCCAGAGGAGCCTGGCAGAAGGGACTTCCCTAAAGAAACGGACCCCGGTCAATCTCGAAGGTGGTCCTTGGAGAAGCTCTGGGTGGTGTGTCAGCTGTGTGGTGGAGAAAATAATCATGATGGTACTGGCTGCACTCATTGCGTGCCTACTGTGTGCCTGTGTCCCGATGTTTTGCATGAAACACCTCATTCCAGCCTCTGACAACCTTCCAGAAAGATGACATTGTTCCCAGTCCCACGGTCACATTCTGGCCGCTAGCAGAGACACAGTTAGATGTGCCCCCCGACCCCCCCCAACCCCATGGGCCTGAAGACTTGTGGGGCCTGGGACCACCCCAGGGGCAAGACCAGAACCAGCTCCTGACTTCCCACCAGGAAAGAGGGACCAGGGTGAGACACAGCTGCAGGAAAGATGCGAGCCTGGGCTGTGGTGGAGAACACCCCCACCCCTCCACTTCCCCAGGACTCGGCAGGCAGGAGGGGTCCACTCCCAGCCTCAGGGCCCCAGAATCGATGGGGCCAGCCCTAACCCCACCCCGGAGGCTCCAGCGAGGCAGGGCTGGACCAGGCCAGGCCTGGCGAATCCCTGGGCTGTGGGCGCCCCCTACAGCCAGACAGAGGTGCGGCCGGGCAGAGGCCAGGTCCTCCCCAACCTCAGACACCCCGACATTGGTGGATTTTCCTGTTCCATCATCTCCAGCCCTAGCTGGGAGCTGGGCCAGTCAACTCCTGCAATTATTATTATTATTGTTGTTATTATTATTATTATTATTATTATTAATTATTGTTGTTGTTGTTGTTGCCCTTTTTTTTTTGAGACAGAGTCTCACTCTGTCACCCAGGCTGGAGTGCAATGGTGTGGTCTTGGCTCACTGCATCCTCCATCTGCCAGGTTCAAGCGATTCTTCTGCCTCAGCCTCCCTAGTAGCTGGGACTACAGGCGCGTGCCACCAAGCCCAGCTAGTTTCTGTATTTTTTACTAGAGACAGGGTTTCATTATGTTGGCCAGGCTGGTCTCGAACTCCTGACCTCAGGTGGCCTCGGCCTCCCAAAGTGCTGGGATTACAGGCATGAGCCACCACGCCCAGTCTATTGTCGCCCAATCTTAAGGAGGAGAGAAATGTTAGGTGTCTCGTCCGAGGTCACAGAGCCAGGCGGTGTCGGGTCCCGAACTCAGGCCTCCACAGATCCTGGCTCCTCCATCCCGGAAGGTCTTTGTCTCGGCCCATGAGAGCCTCCTCCAAGCCCTCACCCAGGACAGACATGCTCAGCATGACAGTTGTAAGAGGCAGTCAAGGGTATTTAATGGGCATTGAGGGTCTTGGCAGTCCCACCAGGGGAGTGGGCAAAGGGCAGGGCACAGAAAGGCTTCCACTCAGGGCTCAGGGAGTGGGAGGTAAGGAGGCAGGTTCAGGAGGTGGAATCAGGAGGTGGGTTCAGGAGGCGGAATCAGGAGGGGGGTTCAGGAGGTGGAATCAGGAGGTGGATTCAGGAGGCGGGTTCAGGAGGTGGGTTCAGGAGGCGGGTTCAGGAGGTGGAATCAGGAGGTAGATTCAGGAGGTGGGTTCAGGAGGTGGAATCAGGAGGTGGAATCAAGAGGTGGGTTCAGGAGGCGGAATCAGGAGGTAGATTCAGGAGGCGGGTTCAGGAGGTGGAATCAGGAGGTGGGTTCAGGAGGTGGAATCAGGAGGTGGGTTCAGGAGGTGGAATCAGGAGGTGGATTCAGGACGTGGGTTCAGGAGGCGGAATCAGGAGGTGGGATCAGGAGGTGGGTTCAGGAGGTGGAATCAGGAGGTGGGTTCAGGGTGTGAGCTCAGGTGCTGGTGCTGTGGGCATCTCCGGGTGCACGGGGCGAGAGGAAGGCCGAACCTCGCCTGGGGGCTCCTGCAGCCGCAGGGGCAGCACTGGGCCCGTGTGGAACTAAACACAGAACAGGGGCATGAGCGCTCTCAACAAGACCCCGCCCTGCAGCTCATGCCAGGTCTCCTGCTCCTGGAGGCAAAGGGAGCGGGCTGGCCCCACAGAATGTGCTGCAGAGGCCCCGGGGGGCGCAGGGGTTGCCCAGCCCCAAGGCGGCCTCCTGATGCTCCACCTCCGTGTCTCATGGGGCTTCGAGTCAACGTTTCCTTTAAATAAAAGCATCTCCCACTACCCCCACCCCCTGGCCAAATTATAAACCACGAGACAGTCCTGTGAGTAGGTGACTGGCCCGAGGCCCATCAGCACATGTGGGGGGGAGTCATCCTTCATTTGTCTTTGTGACTCCAGGGACTCCTGGGTATATTCTAGAGGCCTGGGTCCTCCTTTCAACGCCCCTCCAGTGTAGAGCCCTCCTCCCCCAAGCTCGGAGCGCTCCAGCTTCAGGGTCAGCCCAACCTCAGGGGCCTCCCCAACACCCTCACGACCTGCAGACATCCCTCTCCCGACACGCACAGACACCCACGCGCACACATGCTTCTTACCTCCTGGAGAGCTGCAGCCTCACCACGCCCTGGGGCACCCCTCCCTGGTTTGTAGGGACCCAGAGGTTGGGGCTGGGGGCCAGGGCAGGCTGGGGGGTTGAGAGCAGAGGGGGACATTGGAGGGTGCATGTTCGGCATGGATGTCCAGTCAGGCCCCACCACTCTCTGCAGCTGGACAGCTTCAGCCATGTACCTGGGGAGCAGCAGGCCAGATGCAGGGGCCACTGTCCTCCCTGGTCTGGCTCCCCTGCCCCCCTCAGCTTGGGAAGCACGAAGCCCAGGGCTTGGCTCTGCAGGAAGCTGAGGCCAGCCTCATCCAGGATGCAGCACCCCTCTATGCCATAACGGGGCAAGAACACACAGAGCCAAGGACGCAGGGAGGCCCCAGAGCTCCCAGTGCCCTGGAGAAAACCCCAGAGGCGCCGGAACGGTGGGTATAAGGGTCTGGAGCTGTGCTAAGGAGCCAGGGGGAAGCCGCCGCTGCCCCACCCCCAGGGTTCAGCAGTTGGGCCTCTGGTTTGCCAACTCACTTGGGTCCCAGTGGTGCACAAATTGTTAAATACCAGTTGCTGGCACAGCCCTGGTCGAAGGGGTTGTATCCCAGAAGGTGTCTGCACTGGAGGGGGATGGAAACCGGAAGAGGAGCTCAGAACCAGCAGGAATGGCTGGGCCATTGCCCAGTGGCCCTCCCTGAGCGGGTCAGCTAGCCAGGCCTCAGCCCAGGGCAGCAGCAAGCTGGAGGCCAGGAGACTGAGAGGACCTCCCCACCACGGCCCCATCCTCCTCCTCTTGGTCTCCACTGGCCACACACATCTTCCTGCCACCTCCTTCCAGACACTGAACGTCACTGTCTGGAAGGTGAGTTGAGCGAGGCCCAGTCATAGTTCCCTAACCATGATCACATGACCCGGGAAACCTGGGCTAAAAGCCTTGAACACACCACGCGGTAAAGGCCAAGCCCTCCCCTGGGCACTCTTGACCTTGATCAGGTTCTCTCCCTCCTCTCTCCGCTTCGCCCACTCACTCTACCCATCCGCCTCACCCCTCCCGAACTCCCCCTCCTCCCCAGGGCAGGCTGGGCCTCACCTGACTTCAAGAGCCTTCGCTGTCACGTTTTGTCACTGAAAGTGGCCCAGCAGCATCTCTGCCCACCACCAACTCCCCTGTGTCCCATGCCCCCGCTCCCTGGCGCACAGGCTGAGATTTTCAACACCATCCTCCACCAAAGGAACCAGGACTCCATGCAAGGGTAGCTGGCACTCACTCGAGGGAGGAAAAGTCTGGGTGGCCCCATAACAGCTCACTGTCGCCACAGGGCAACGCGCATCCTTGCACTATTTGAGATTCTGCCTACTTTAAGGTATTTAAAGCATGTGAAAGAAACATATTGGCCGGGTGAGATGGCTCCTGCCTGTAATCCCTGCACTTTGGGAGGCCGAGGCGGGTGGATCACTTGAAGTCAGGAGTTTGAGACCAGCCTGGCCAACATGGTGAAACCCCATCTCTACTAAAAACACAAAAAATTAGCCAGGCGTGGTGGCAGGCACCTGTAATCCCAGCTACTGGGGAGGCTGAGGCAGGAGAATCGCTTGAACCCAGGAGGCGGAGTTTGCAGTGAGCCGAGATCATGCCACTGCACTCCAGCCTGGGTGACAGACTGAGACTCCGGCTCAAAAAAAAGAAATTGGTATTGTATTAGTCATTTAGAAGATTTTGATTAAATTGGCCAGGCATAGTGATTGGCACCTGTAATCCAAGCATTTTGGGAGATGGAGAAGGGAGGATCTGGAGCCCAGAAGTTCGAGACCAGCCTGAGCAACACAGTGAGACTTTCATCTCTAAAAAAGTAAAAATAGTTAGGTGGCTGTGGCATTGTGCACCTATAGTCTCAGCTTCTTGGGAGGCTGGGATGAGAGGATTCCTTGAGCCTAGGAGTTCGAGGCTGCAGTGAGCTGTGATTACACCACTGCACTCCAGCCTGAATGACAGAGTGGGACCCTGTCTCTAGAAAAACTAAAAGTATATTGAGAGAATTTTAAAATTTAGGGATATATATATACATTTTTTTTTTGAGACGGAGTCTTGCTCTGTCACCCAGGCTGGAGTGCAGTGGCTCGATCTCAGCTCACTGCAAGCTCTCCCTCCCGGGTTCACGCCATTCTCCTGCCTCAGCCTCCCAAGTAGCTGGGATTACAGGTGCCCGCCACCACGCCCGGCTAATTTTTTGTACTTTTAGTAGAGGCGGGGTTTCACTGTGTTAGCCAGGATGGTCTCGATCTCCCGACCTCATGATCCACCCACCTTGGCCTCCCAAAGTGCTGGGATTGCAGGTATGAGCCACTGAGCCCGGCCTTTTTTTTTTTTTGAGACGCAGTTTTGCGCTTGTTGCCCAGGCTGGAGTGCAGGGATCATAGGTCTTCGCAAACTCAAACTCCTGGGCTCAAGGGATCCTCCCACCTCTATCTCCAAAGTAGCTGAGACTACAGGCATGCACCACTATGCCCAGCCAATTTTTAATTTTTTTGCAGGAATGGGGTCTGGCTATGTTGCCCAGGCTGGTCTTGAACTCCTGTCCTCAAGTGATCTTCCCACTTCAGCCTTTCAAAGGGCTGGGATTACAGGTGTGAGTCACTGTACCTGGCATTAGGGAAATAAATTTTGATTTATTAGATTTATATAAGGTATAGAAAAATGTTGATTGTATATGAGGCACAGAAAAATGCTTAAAAGAATGATGATCTTTGGCCGGGCGCGGTGGCTCACGCTTGTAATCCCAGCACTTTGGGAGGCCGAGGCGGGCGGATCACGAGGTCAGGAGATCGAGACCAGGGTGAAACCCCGTCTCTACTAAAAATACAAAAAATTAGCCGGGCGTGGTGGCGGGCGCCTGTAGTCCCAGCTACTCGGAGAGGCTGAGGCAGGAGAATGGCGTGAACCCGGGAGGCGGAGCTTGCAGTGAGCCGAGATTGCGCCACTGCACTCCAGCCTGGGCGACCGAGCAAGACTCCGTCTTAAAAAAAAAAAAAAAAAAGAATGATGATCTTTAATAAATTCATAAGACTGACCAATACATTTTTCTTTTTTTTTTGAGACAGAGTCTCACTGTGTCGCCCAGGCTGGAGTGCAGTGGCACGATCTTGGCTCACTGCAACCTCCGCCTCCCGGGTTCAAGCGATTCTCCTGCCTCAGCCTCCCAAGTAGCTGGGATTACAGGCGCCCGCCACCACACCCGGCTAATTTTTGTATTTTTAGTAGAGACGGGGTTTCACTGTGTTGGCCAGGCTTGTCTCGAACTCCTGACCTCAAGTGATCCACCCACCTTTGCCTCCCAAAGTGCTGGGATTACAGGTGTGAGCCACCGCACCCGGCCAAAACAGACCAATACATTTGTACCTGCCTCTCCCAGGCAAGATGCTTTCAGATATGAATGAAACCAACAGCTCTCGGCCGGGCACCATGGCACACACCTGTAATCCCAGCACTTTGGGAGGCCAAGGCGGGTGGATCACTTGAGGCCAGGAGTTCGAGACCAGCCTGGCCAACATGGAAGAACCCCGTCTACTAAAAATGCAAAAATTAGCCGGGCATGGTGGCATGTGCCTGTAATCCCAACTACTCAGGAGGCTGAGGCAGGAGAATCACTTGAATCTAGGAGGTGGAGGTTGCAGTGAGCCGAGATAGCACCACTGCACTCTAGCCTGGACGACAGAGTGAGACTCTGTCTCAAAAAATAAAAAAAGAAAAAGAAACCAACAGCTCTGAAGCACTCAGACTGTCCCCCTCACTGTCTCCAGACCTGGGGCTCCTGCTCCTGTTCTGTGTCTGAAACTGCCTGACACTCCACAGGACCAAAGCCAGGGTGGGCTGCTTCTTGCTCTGTCTCCCACCCAACCCCCCTCTCCATTCCCCACCAGGGATCAGGGCATCTGGTTTCTCTCTCTGTCTTTTCGTCCCTCCCAAAGTGCTATGGATTCCTTTGTTGGTTGGTTCACTCACTGTTTCAGAAGTATTTTGGGGCCTTAAAAATGTTCCAGGGGCCGGGCATGGTGGCTCATGCCTGTAATCCCAGCACTTTGGGAGGCCAAGATGGGTGGATCATTTGAGGTCACAAGTTCAAGACCAGCCTGGCCAACATAGTGAAATCCCATCTCTACTAAAAATACAAAAATTTTTAGTAGAGTGTGGTGGTGCATGCCTGTAGTTCCATCTGCTTGGGAGGCTGAGGCAGGAGAATCACTTGAACCCAGGAGGTGGAGGTTGTGGTGAGCCGAGATGACGCCATCGCACTCCAGCTGGGACAACAGTGTGAGACTCCGTCTCAAAAAAAGAAAAAAAAAGTTCCAAGGACTGGTCTGAAAGCAGTGGTTTATCTCGCCTTTTCAGTAAGTTACAGACCCAATTCCTTGTTCTACCCTTTCCTCGCCGCTCACTACTGCCCTTGTAGTCAAGAAAAAAAAAAAAAAGGGAAGTTCCAGTCACTGTGCTGGGGGTTGAGGACGCACTGCACACGACATATCCTGGGCAAGCCTCAACCTTCAGGGTGGCGAGGGCAGCACCGAGGGAAGGCGCAGGAACCCAGGCAGTGGCGTCCAGGCACACTCAGAGGAGTCGCCCAGGGGGCCAGAGGCTGAGCCCTGGGGGGCGGGGACAGGCCGCTTCCCTGCGTGCAGTTTCAGAAGCTGCTGTGTGCGCTCCGGAAACAGTAGTCTGAGGCCTGACCGCTGGCTTTGGCCGCCTGGTGAGAGCGGCATCCGTGTGACAGTGAGCACGGCGGCCGGGGAAGGGGGAGAATGGAGCACGTGAGCACTGCCAGCTCTGTCACGAGACTTGGCTGCTGGAGAGCAGAGTAGGGCAGGCGGAGTGGAGGCTGGCGGTGCTAAGGGAGGGTTTTGCTTTGCTTTTAAGATGAGAGAGACAGGAGCGTGTGTAAATGGTGATGAAAATGAATGGTGCCAGTTGCGGTGGCTCACGCCTGTAATCCCAGCACTTTGGGAGGCCGAGGCGAGTGGATCACCTGAGGTCACGAGTTCGAGACCAGCCTGGCCAACACGGTGAAACCCTGTCTCTACTAAAAATACAAAAAATTAGGCGGGCGTGGTGATGTGCGCCTGTAATTCCAGCTACTTGGGAGGCTGAGGCAGGAGAATCGCTTGAACCCGGGAGGCCAAGATCACGCCACTGCACTCCAGTCTAAGTGACAGAGAGATACTCTGTCTCAAAAAAGAAAAAAAAGAAAGAAGAACGAAAGAAAGAAAGAAAGAAAGAAAGAAAGAAAGAAAGAAAGAAAGAAAAAGAAATTGAATGGTATTAATAGTAGCGACATCTAGAGCACTCACTTGTACCAGCTGCTACTCTATGTCTTAAACTCACCCATGCTGCCCACTTTACAGATGGGGAAAATGGACGCCTAGGTGGCTAAGTAATACACCCAGGATCTCTCTGCTGGTATGCTGTGGAGCTGTGATGTGAATATGTGTGAACTGCATCCAGAGACCTTGCTATCAACCACAGGCAGAGTTGCAGCCTGGGGATGGAGGAGGAAGGGAATGAGATTTGGGGCATGTGAAGAAGGCCTGAGGTGGGTGCTGTGGGCCGCGGGAAGGAGCCCTGCCTGGTGAATCGCAGGCCACGTTAAGGTCCCTGGAGGCTGGAGATCCTGGATCAGGAGGGCAGCATTCTGGGCAGAGGAGGGAGGGCAGGAAGAACCGCAGGATGTGAGAAGGGCGAAGCCTGCCCAGAAGAGGCTGAAACGATGCACTGAGGCCAAGGAGGGACCACATGCCGACCAGAGCGGGCTGATGAGGAAGGGCGGAGCGGGGGAGTCATAGGTGTGGGAGCCAAATATGGGTGTGGTAGAGTGATTGCAGGGTGACTGTGATGGGAGGTGGTGGGCAGAGACAGCACCTCTGTCCTTCCAGCTGTCTGATACCTGCAGCTGCTCCCTCATCAATGCTGCCCATCAGTTTTCCTAGAACAGCCAGTGTCCTGCTGAAGGAGTCTCATGGCGGGGAAGTCCACCCTCTCCACTCCTGCTCCACGTTGTGCTAGAGGCCCAAGACACGCAATAAGAAGAGAAAGAAATAAAGCCATACAGACTGGAAAAGAAGAAGTGAAACTGTCCTTTTTCACAGATGACAGGATTTCCTGTGTAGAATCAACAAAAAAGCTATTGGAACTAATAAATGAGTCTAGCAAAATGGCAGGATTCAACACCAATTCACAAAAATCCATTGTATTTCCTTATGATAATGAACAGATGGAAATTGAAATTTTAAAAAACATGCTTACAATAGCACAAAAAGCATGAAATACATATAAATCTAACAAAATGGATACAAAATCTATAGCTGAAAAACACAAAATAAGGATGAAAGACATTGAAGAAGACGTAAATAAATGGAGAGGTGTGGCATGTTCATGAATTCAAACACTCAGTCTTGTTAGAATGTCAATTCTCCACAAACTGATCTATAGGCTCCGTGAAATTCCAATGAAAATCCTAGCAGATTTTTTTGTAACAAGTAATAAGGAAACAATACAATTTTTTAAATGGACAAAAGATTGGAACAGATACTTCACCACAGTTACACAGATGGCAAAGAAGAACATGAAAATATGCTTAAACCATTAGTCATTAGGAAAATACAAACTGAAGCCACACTGAGATGCCACTACACATGTCTTATACCAGCTAAAACAAAAAACAACAAAAACAACTGACAACATCAAACGTTGGTAAAGATGCAAAGCAACTGGAATTCTTATATATTACGGGTAGGAATGCAAAATAGTACCACCATTTGGGAAGACAATTTGGCGATTTATTATGAAGTTAAACATTCAGGCCAGACACAGTGGCTCACGCCTATAATCCCAGCACTTTGGGAGGCTGAGGCAGGTAGATCACTTGAGGTCAGGAGTTCCAGACCAGCCTGGCCAACATGGTGAAACTCCATCTCTACTAAAAATGCAAAAATTAGCCTGGCGTGGTGGCTCACACCTGTAGTCTCAGCTACTTGGGAGGCTGAGGTGGGAGGATCACTTGAATCTGGGAGGTGGAGGTTGCAGTGAGCCAAGATCGAGCCACTGCACTCCATCCTGGGTGACAGAGTGAGACTCCATCTCAAACAAATAAACAAAAAACCACATTCAATTACCATATGACCCCTTCAAGTATTTACCCCAAAGAAATGAAAACTTATGTTCACATGCCTGTACACCAGTGTTTATAGCAGCTTTATTTATTATAATCTCCCAAGCTAGACATAACACAAACATCTTCAACTGGTAAATGGATAATCTATTGAACATCCATACAATGCAATACCGTACGGCAATCAAAAGGAATAAACGGCTGATATGAGCAACAACATGAATGAATCTCGAATGTATTGTGCTAAGTGAAAGAAGCCAGACTCACAAGCCAACAATCCCAGTTATTCTGGAAAAGGAAAATGTTAAGGACAGAAGGCAGATCAGTGGTTGCCAAAAGCTGCAGGTAGGGGGAGAAACTGACTACAAAAGACCATGATCTCTGATTTTCTGGGGTGACGGACCTGTTCTAAATATTGATTATGGTGGTGGCTGCAGGACTGTATCCATGTGTCAGAACTCATAGCTGTACACTAGAAAGGGGATTACATAGGTAGATTATTGCTCAATAAACGACTTTTTGTTTTGGTGTTTGTTTGTTTGTTTTGAGACAGAGTCTGGCTCTGTCTCCCAGGCTGGAGTGCAGTGGCACGATCTGGGCTCACTGCAAGCTCCGCCTCGCCGGTTCACGCCATTCTCCAGCCTGGACCTTTTTAATGTGGCCAGCGGAAGCAGTCGACTTGGTTGCCCACACCACCTTCTGCCCCAATTAGAATTGTTTCCTCTCCATCCTATCAGCATTCCACAGACTTTCAGGCTTCCCTGAGTTTTTGCAAAGGTGTCCCCTCACCTGCAATGCCCTCCTCTCTGTCTTCTGTCTCTCCCGAACCCCTAAGCTGCATGTCCTACCCTACCGTGTGGTCCTCCCTGAAGCCTCAATGCCTGAGTCTGCGCCACACAGCTCAGAACCGGCCGCCTCTCTGAGTGTTCGTGGGCATCTGGTGGGTGTTACTCTGATTTCAGGTTCCTCATCAACACGAGTGTGGAATGTAGCCTTACCCACCTCTATTCCCATCGCTCAAAGAATCCAAACCGCCCAGCACACAGTTAGGCCCCCAGGAGGGACACGGACCACCGAGCTCCCGGAGGAGGCGAGATTGGAAGCTCTTAAGAGCTGGGTCTGGAGGGACCTAACGAGGCACCGTCGCGGGTGGAGGTCAGGCTATCACAGGGCCAAGGGCAGTGGAGAAAGCGCGGGAAGCGCGGAGGTCCCGGAGGTGCAAGCTGACCACCCACGGCCCCACGTACCTTGCCCTTGTAGGTGCGGTCGGCCGAGCTCACGGACACGGCCTGGATCAGCAGCAGGAGGGACAGCGGCACCAGGAAGCCCGCGGCGGGCACAGCCACCACGATGCTGCGCGGGTTAAGGAACGGAGCTGCGGGACCCCCACGCCTGGCCCCGCCCCTCAGGCCCGACTCCGCCCCGAGCCCCGCCCCGCCCCGCCCCCGGACGCCCACCCACTCACCCAGTCCCCTGGCTCCACCCTCATCCCCCCACCCCCGCGAAAGCCTGACTCCACCCCGCTGTCCCCGCCCGTCCAGATCTGCGGTCCACCTTTAGCACCCGCTCCATGACCCCGCCAGATTCCTTTTCCTTTTTTCTTTTCTTTTCTCTTCTTTTCTTTTTTTTGGAGGCACAATCACAGCTCACTGCAGCCTCTACCGGTTGAAACGATCCTCCCACCTCAGCCTCCCGGGTAGCTGGGACTATAGGCACGTGCCACCACGCCCGGCTAATTTTTCTATTTTTTTGTAGAGACGGGGTCTATGTTGCCCAGGCTGGTCTGGGACTCGGGCTGAAGCGATCCTCCCGCCTCGGCCTCCCAAAGTGCTGGAATTACAGGCGTGAGCCACTGCCCCCGGCCCGCTAGAGGCTTAACGCTCCGCCCCTTCTCCTAGCCCCGCCCATCCCCCGACCCCACCCACCTCACCTCGTCCCAGACTGGTCCTTCCAGGTGGCTTCTCCCTCTAGCCCCGCCCCCATAGCCCCGCCCTCTACAGCCCCCTCCTTGGCTGTCCCCGCCTCCTCCCCTCCTTCCCCACGTGGGCGGATACGCGATGGCCTTGTCGGTGGAGAAGGGCAGGTGGGTTGTGCGCACCAGGAAGATGAGACAGGTGACCAGCATGGCGCCCGAGTAGAGGCACAGGGACAGGATGAGCAGCATGAAGAAGCGGAAGTTGCGGTGACCGATGCAGTTATTGACCCACTTGCAGTGGTGGTCAAAGTCCTGGGCAACGGGGAGAGGGGCCAGGCTTGAGGACTTCTCCTCCGGCCCAACTTCCATCACCCCAAATCCTGAGGCCTTCCCCCTGCCTTCTAGGCCACCTGCCCTTGGCCCATGCACTGGCTTCCACCCCCAGGGAGAAACTGAGCCACGGAATCCCTCATGCTGACACTTCCCTTGTTAGAGCACAGTTAGGACTCTGGTATATACGGTCACCTGTCAGAAGACCTTTAGAGAGAAGGCTGGCCTGGCCTTCTGTGAGACACATCCTACTGTAACTTTGGGCAGAACGTAAACCATTTCTGGGCCTCCACTTTCTCATCCATTCGATGAAGATGACAGTAACAGTAACACCCTTGCCCAGCCAGCCTCCTGCACTTGTAAACCTATGCAAGCCATGCTCACCAGACAGATGGTCACTCACAGCCAGGAGACCCTCCAACTTGGACACCCAGACCAGGCGGGCAGCCAGCCTGAGGGGCTTGGGTATCTTGTGTTAGCGAGCCCAGGGGTGGGACAGAGGGCTGCCTCTCCTCCCCTGGCCTGACCCAGCCCAGGACAGATGTGGATGCCCTGTGCATGTCAGCACCTCTGCAGGCAGTGGCCAGCCTCCCAGGACAGGTGCAGGTGGAGAACACATGAGTGACCAAGGGTGGCTGGGAGTTACTGCCACCCTTGGCCTTTAGCAGTCCTGAAAGACAGCTTCACAGCCAGCCCTGGCCCCTGTATGAGGGAGGCTCCTGGTCCCAGCCAGACGTGGGGCGATGGCTGGTGGACAGGTAGAGGGGCACTCACCTCCACACAGATGTTGCACCAGGGGCAGTGGTAGGTCCGGGGCGGGCGGTGGAAGCAGCACTTCGGACACCACTGCAGGCGGAAGGCCCCGTGGTTCACCCACACAACGTGCACCGTCAAGGGACCCTGCTCAGCGGAGCCTGGCATGGGAAGAGGATTGGGCATAGCAGAAGGCCCTGCGGTCACCCCGTGGCGGGGGCAGCTCCACAGCATCACAGAGCACGAGGAAGGGTGGGGACAAGGTGGGCAGGGGAACCCCTGTCCCCACTGAGCAAGCTGTCCAAGCTCAGAAAGGGTGGCAGTCAAAGGGAAGACGGGTTTCCAGCCAGGAGAGTTTTGTATGAAACTCAGGCGTTTGGAACAGTGAGTGCTGTTTTGAGTGTCATTGTGTAGTGAAGGGAGGAAGTGCATACAGTGGTTTGGAAGAGCCCAAACCTCGCCTGCCCGGTCCTCCCATCTAAGGCAACTGGGAAACCTCAACAATTCTGTTTTTCCACACCTTGGTGGCTTAAGAAACTGGGTAGGGCCAGGTGCGGTGGCTCACACCTGTAATCCCAGCACTTTGGGAGGCCGAGGTGGGCTGATCATGAGGTCGGGAGTTCGAGACCAGCCTGGCCAATATGGTGAAACCCCATCTCTACTAAAAATACAAAAAATTAGCTGGGCTTGGTAGCATGCTCCTGTAGTCCCAGCTACTCGGGAGGCTGAGGCAGAAGAATCTCTTGAACCTGGGAGGCGGAGGTTGCAGTGAGCCGAGATCACTGCACTCCAGCCTGGGCAGCAAAGCAAGACTCTATCTCAACAAAAAGAAAAGGAAAGAGAGAAAGAAAGAAGAAAGGAAAGAAGGAAAGAAAGAGAAAGAAAAAGAAAGAGAGAGAAAGAAAGAAAGAGAAAAAGAAAGAAAGAGAAAGAAAGAAAGAAAGAGAAAGAAAGAAAGAAAGAAAAAAAAAAAAAAAAAAAAGGAAAAAAGGAGAAAAAAAAAAGGGAGAGGAGGAAGGGAGGGGAAGGGAGGGGAGGGGAGGGGAGGGGAGAAGAAAGTGCTAGGGCCAGAGCAATGAAGACGTGGGGTGAAGGGGTCCAGAGGCTGGAGGAGGGTCAGTAGGAAGAGCACTTTAGGAATCCCCCTGCAGGTTCCCAGCCCTTGGGTGTCACCTCCTTCTCCCAGGGGGCTGATGCCTCACCTTGATGTAAGATGCCAGGGTCTGAGAAGTTGAGTGAAATGAGACTAAAGAAGGAAAGGGCGAAGAGGGAGCCTGTGATGACAGGAAAGGCCCACTCCCCATTCTGAGCCAGCCACCTGCAACTGAGACCAGAGGCAGGCTCGGTCCTGAGCAGGGGCAGCCCAAAGCCCCCCGCCCAAGGCCTGTGGCTTACTCAGGTCAGGACCCATAGACCTTAAAGCCAGATTTAAAAATCCAGGGCCGGGCGCGGTGGCTCACGCTTGTAATCCCAGCACTTTGGGAGGCCGAGGCGGGCGGATCACGAGATCAGGAGATCGAGACCACAGTGAAACCCCGTCTCTACTAAAAATACAAAAAATTAGCCGGGCGTGGTGGCGGGCGCCTGTAGTCCCAGCTACTCGGAGAGGCTGAGGCAGGAGAATGGCGTGAACCCAGGAGGCAGAGCTTGCAGTGAGCCGAGATCGCGCCACTGCACTCCAGCCTGGGCGACAGAGTGAGACTCCGCCTCAAAAAAAAAAAAAAAAAAAAAAAAAATCCAGGCTCCAAATACCCAGGCAGACTCATAATGGCTCCACCAAATGTCACCAGCATGACCAGCCACCCAAAGCTCCCAAAATGCACAGGCACCCTTGACCTCTGCGCCTTTGCATGTCGGTTCCCTCGACCAGAATATCCCCCTTTCCCTGACCTCTCCCCCCGTCTTCTGCACTCCCCTGCCTCCATCCTATCATCTTCTGTTTCCCTGGCTGTCTCTTTGTAGGAAACCTAACGGCTTGCCTGGGAAACTCACGGGAATGCGAAGAAGAGGCCACTGAAAAAGACCAGCAGCACCACACTGAAGGCAGCAAACAGGCTGGGGAGGACCCAGGGACGTGGGACCAGAGGCAGGGGATGAGGCTCCTTCACCAGGGTCATGGCATCCATTAAGAGTGTCATGGCTGGGCCTCCTGCACCTCCAGGGGAGGTCAGAGCCACCAGGCTTCCTCCCCCAACCCAGCTTCCAGAGCTCCATGACCACGGCGGCCTCGCAGCCCAGGATGAAAGGAAAGAAGGCCCAGTGTGACATCACAGAGGCTGGGGGTCCTCAGCAGAACTGTCTGCAGCCTGCTTTGGCTGCCTCCGGTGACAGGAACTTCCAACAGCAAACCCCACCCCCGTCCCCACACATGCTGGGGAACCTAGAGGTCCTGCCCCTGAGAGGCTGCTGTTGTTGGAAAAAATATGACCTGGAGCAACATATGGGAAGAAAGTTGGTAATTTTCAGCCGGGCGCTGTAATCCCTGTAACCCCAGCAATTTGGGAGACCGAGGCAGGAGGATCACTTGAGGTCAGGAGTTCGAGACCAGCCTGGCCAACATGGTGAAACCCCATCTCCACTAAAAATACAAAACTAGCCAGGTGTGGTGGTGCGTGCCTGTAATCCCAGCTACTCGGGAGGCTGAGGTGGGAGAATCACTTGAACACAGGAGGTGGACATTGCAGTGAGCCGAGATCGCGCCATTGCACACCAACCTGGGTGGCAGAGTAAACTCCATCTCAAAAAAAAAAGAAAGAAAGAAAAGAAAGAAGGTTGCTGGGTTTTTTGTTGTTTTTTTTGTTTTGTTTTTGTTTTTGTTTTGTTTTGTTTGTTTGTTTGTTTTTGAGACAGAGTTTCATTCTTGTTGCCCAGGCTGGAGTGCAGTGGTGCAATCTCGACTCACCGCAACCTCCGCCTCCCGGGTTCAAGCGATTCTCCCGCCTCAGCCTCCCGAGTAGCTGGGATTACAGGCCTGCATCACCACACCCGGCTCATTTTGTGTTTTGTAGTAGAGACGGGGTTTTCGTCATGTTGGCCAGGCTGGTCTCGAACTCCTGACCTCGGGTAATCCACCCACCTCAGCCTCCTAAAGTGCTGGGATTACAAGCATGAGCCATATTAAACTTCCTTTATAAAAGGCCTCAAAAAGAAGAAACTAAGGCAGAAATTTAAAAATAAATATGCATTCATTCACTCCAAGAAAAGTAACAAACAAGGCAAAAGTTAAAAAGAAAGGAACAAGTTTTCCTCTGCCTAGCAAGCTCACTTCAAGGACAGTTATAAGATAACGCTGTTTAAGAAGCCAAGGCCAAAAGAATAAGCTCCAGACACCCATCACCTCCAGAGCAAAGTTGAAGATAAAAAAAGAAAGACAAATTCTTTTACTGTTACTCTTTTCCCAGGTTTGTTAAGCATGATTATGTTTGACAAATGACTGTATTTAGCCAGTTCTTGTTTTCCTTTCAATGCAGCTACAAAGTCACCAGCTATGCAAGGCCACAAGTTATGCTATAGATTGTGACCTGTCATAGGATTAACTACTTTTATTTATTGTAAGTCCACTTATAAAAACCCTGCTCTGTCTCTGTTCAATGCTCAGCTTTTTAGATGCGGATCCACTGAGCCAGTGAGTACCTGAAATAAACAGTCCTCTTGTTCTCCGTCTCAGTCTTGCCAGTCCTCAGTTTCCTGCAACATCTCTACTAAAAATACAAAAATTAGCCAGGCAAGGTGGAGGGCACCTGTAATCCCAGCTACTCGGGAGTGCAATGGCACCATCTCAGCTCACTGCAATCTCTGCCTCCCGGGTTCAAGCAATTCTCTTGCCTCAGCCTCCCAAGTAGCTAGGATTATAGGCACCCGCCACCGCGCCCAGCTAATTTTTTTTTTTTTTTGTATTTTTAGTAGAGACGGAGTTTCACCACATTGGCCAGCCTGGTCTCGAACTCCTGACCTCAGGTGATCCACCCACCTCAGCCTCCCAAAGTACTGGGATTACAGGTGTGAGCCACTGCACTCGGCCTAATTTTTGTATTTTTAAGAGATGGGGTTTCGCCATGTTGGTCAGGCTGGCCTCGAATTCCTGACCTCAAGTGAGCCACCTGCCTCGGCCTCCCAAAGTGCTGGGATTGCAGTTGTGAGCCACCGTGCCCAGCCTCTGTTTTGATTTTTCAAAACTGACCCTCATATTAAGGAAGCCAAAACTGAAGTGATACTGACCACAGGTTCTTTAGGCGCCGATAAAAATTGGCACGAGGCCAGGCAAACTTCCCAGACAAGGCTTTACTGGGGGCTTCCATTCCACCACGGGGGAGACAGCACTGCAGGGGAGTGCTCTGGCTAGCTCCCCAGGGGAGCGCATTGTGGCGTCTCAAGGAGGGCGACACGCGTAATTCATGAGGTAGGTGAGCGTTCCTGCAGGAGTGACAGAACGCACAGGGATAGTTAGGAATCGCAGTAACACATACATCTCAGGATCGGAACACGGCGAGCAAGCCTCTCCCTGGCACGGGCTTTTGTTTTGTTTCTGTCTGTCACCGAGTCTGGAGTGCAGTGACGAGATCTCGGCTCCCTGCAACCTCCGCCTCCCAGGTTCAAGCAATTCTCGTGCCTCAGCCTCCCGAGTAGCTGGGATCACAGGTGCGCACCACCACACCTGGCTAATTTTTGTATTTTTAGTAGAGACGGGGCTTCACCATGTTGGCCAGGCTGGTCTCAAGCTCCTGACCTCAGGTGATCCGTCTGCTTCGGCCTCCCAGAGGGCTGGGATTACAGGTGAGAGCTCCCGCGCCGAGGCAGAGATTTTGGTCTTGTAATGAGGCCAAGGGTGAAGAGTGGTCGTGCTTCCGGCTTTGTGCACACAGCATGGAGTTCATTCCCTGAAGTACAAGATTGAAAGTGAGACGCTGCCTATCTTCATTTTTTCAAGGTCCTGTGATCAGTGGAAATGGCAATTTGTGTAAGATTTATAGTGGAATGCTGCTTATCTTAATTCTTTCACTGTCCTGCGATAAGCAGGTAAGAAAAAAAAAAAGACAGAAAAAGTGTTGGGGGGGAATGCATTAGCGGGGTTGGGAGCCGAGTCCCATCCCTCCTCTGTCTCAATAAATGTCAAATGATGCTATCATATAATTTCGTGGGAAAAATAGGCCAAAGAAATGAAATTCAGAAGGACTTATTCTTTTTGGTTCTAAAAATCAGTTTCTGACAGCTGGCAGGCCTCAACTGCCAGGAGAAGAAGACCCTGGCGGCCACAGCTCATCCTCTCTGACCAAGCCTTAGCTGGGGATGGGCTGGCCTCCAGGCAGGGCCTCCCGCTGGCTGGATCCCGGGCCACACTGTACAGAAGACAACCCTTAGAGACCTTGGGTGGGGCAGAAGCCCCCTTTCCTCACTGACACCCTGCCGGTCTCTCCTGGGGTCTCCCAGTCTCTGCTGCCCAGTGGGGAAGCACCAGTCTCAGTCCAGCCGTGGCCCCCTCGGCTCCCTCCTGCCCTTCCACCTTTCCTGCCATTCCCCACTGTGTCCTGAAGTTTTCATCCCCAGCGCCCTGTTGTCAGCTCTGGGAAGTCTAAAGTTCAGGGCTTTGGGTAATTAAACCCAAGGCCTCTCAGTGGGCTGGGGGTGAATGACCTGACGAACGTTCCTGCGGAGATGCTGGGAGGAAGCTGAGTCAGTCTGCGTCTTTGTCAGGGTGCGGCTGAGGCCAGTGACCCTCTGGGGGTCAGCGCCCTTGCCGGCCTCTTCCTTCCCTGAGCTCCACCTTAGGAGGCAGCTGGTCCCTGAGATACCTGCCTCACGACATTGTCCTGTCCCAGGAACTGGACTTTAGGAGGAGGGGAAACTGGAGGGGGATCCAGCTTGACTCTTAGAAGAGACTTTGAGGTGTCTGGGGACAGGAGTGGGGAGTCCTCCGGGTACCCCATCAGGGACTGCTTCCACTGCTTATATGGCCTCACCAGCCCAGCGCGGGAAGCCCCCTCTCCCTTCCCAGAATTGACCCTCTGCACCCTCTCCTGGGCCCTCTTCTCACTACCTCCAATCTCCACCATGCCCCAACAGAGCCCCTCCCCCAGGCCCCTTTGGCCGCTCTCCACACCCCATGGCTTTCTGTCTGACCTGGTTTCTTAACCTCTCCGGACCTCAGCCTCCTTATCTGTAAAATGGGAATAAGGATACTACTTTCCTTGTAACGCGGTGGTAAAGTTTAAATAAGCTAAGGAACACACTGCATGTCCTGCGGCCCCTGGCACACCAGACATGGTGACAGACGCTGGCTGCTGCTGCTCTGAGTTTATGCTTTCATCAACTATGCAACCAAATTCTAAGGAAATTTCGTATGTGTCAGGTTCCGTGCCAGGAACCTAGAGGTGCCACCGTACCACAGCACAGGATGCTGTGTCTGGCTTCGAAGAGATTTCAATCTATTTGGGGAGAGAGAAAAGAGAAGCTATCAGCCAATAAAATCATTTGCAAGCCTGTAATTCAGCAGGTTTTCAAGACCTGTCAAATGCCCGGCAATCTCACTCTGCAACTCTGACTCTTAGATACAGCATCTTCCAGCCCAGCGCCGGGCTGGCCGAGCCCATCATCCAGATGTGATGACCTGGGGTTTGGGAAACCCACACCGGCCTCATCTGGCGTTTCCAGCCTGTCCTCCCTTCCACACATCAGGCCGACAGGGCCACACACAGCCGAGGCCTCGGCCCTAAGCCTCCCCGCTGCGGAGAGCCCGAGCCTGAGTTCCAGCAGGTTCTTCAGGGGCTGCTGACCAGGCAGCACTGCGGTGAGGAGCGAGGACTTCGTCCCCAGCCCGGCCCAGGGCAGGGGCTTCGTGGGGAGCCCACCCCACCGCAGAAGGCTCCTGGAAGGGCAGGTGGACTCGCAACAAAATCCTACAGGAGGGGCCGGGCCAGAGGCAAGGGGCGGCCAAAGGCGCCTGTCCCAGAGGTGGGAGGGACCACACCTGGGGGCAGGGACGAGTCAGGCACAGGGAACTCCGCCAGCCTTGAGGATCAAATTCCTCCAGGGTGAACTCTGAGATAGAAAGTTGGCCCAGGAAGCTCAAGGAGGGAGCGCGGCCGAGGGGAAGACCTGCAGCTCCGCTTGCCCCCACCCGGCCCAGGCGAGGCCAGCAGGAGCCACCCCGCCCCCGGCCGCCACCTGCCCGCCCCGCCGGCCCTTCCTCACCCCGGGTGCCTGCGGGATTGCTGGAGAGAACGCGGCGATGGAGCCGGGCAGGACCCAGATAAAGCTTGACCCCAGGTGAGTGAGCGCTGCGGGCCCTGGGCCGGTTGCTGAGCCGGGTGTCCCCTACCCCGCGGCCTGCCCTCCCTCCGTCCCTCCCAGAGCCCTTCGGCTGCCGCACTCAGAATGACACAGGACTGAAGATGGCCTGGCTGTTCCTAGGTCCTCAGGCACGACGTGGGTTTGGGCCAGGGTGTGACACTTCAGGGCCTCGGCCTCGCCCCCCACGTGGGGAGAGAAAGATCCCAGAGCCGGGCCGTGGAAGGCACTGGCCGAGGAAATGGCAGCATCCCTGGCATCCCTGGCATCCCGTCCATCTGTGAGGACTCACCCTTCCTCTGGGATCCGGCTCTTCCTCTCTGGCCAGTCCCTGGGCTGCGGCCCGACCAGCGTGGAGAGAAGCCACGGTGGGCTCTTCAGGCACAGCAGCCAGGCACGCCCTGGCTAGGTGGCAGCTTGTCTTACTCCCCACCCGGGCCAGCTCTCCACTCCCTGTAAGAAAAGGGCTCAGAGGCCGGGCGCCTGGAATCCCAGCACTTTGGGAGGCTGAGGCGGGAGTGCAGGAGTTTGAGCCCAGTTCCAATTTGAGTCCAGGAGTTCGAGACCAGTGTCTGAGCAACATGGAGAAATCCTGTCTCTACCAAAAATATAAAACATTAGCCGGGCGTGGTGCACCTGTAGTCCCAGCTACTGGTGGGGATGGGGGTTGAGTAGATCACTTGAGCGCAGGAGGTCAAGGCTGCTTGTGTGAGCCAAGACAGACCACTGCACTCCAGCCTGGACAACAGAGCAAGACCCTGTCTCAAAAAGAAAAAAAAAGAAAGAAAAAGGAAGGAAGGAAGGAAGGAAGGAAGGAAGGAAGGAAGGAAGGAAGGAAGGAAGGAAAAGGGGAAAGGGAAGGGGAAAGGAGAGAGAGAAAGAGAGAGAGAGCAAAAGGAAGGAAGGAAGAAGGGGAAGGGAGAGAGAAAGAGAAAGAGAGAGAGAGGAAGGAAGGGGAAGGGGAAAGGAGAAAGAGAGAAAGAGAAAGAGAGAGCGGAAGGAAGGAAGGAAGGAAGGAAGGAAGGAAGGAAGGAAGGAAGGAAGGAAGGAAGGAAGGAAAGAGAGAGAGAGAAAGAGGCCCTGAGGGGAAATGGACAAAGTCCTGCACTCGGGAGTGATTGAGGGTCCAGTGTGCAACCCTCCCCCTTCCCCCAGCCCCCGCGGGTCTGAGCACAGGCTGGTGTCTCGCCAGGTACACAGCAGACCTTCTGGAGGTGCTGAAGACCAACTACGGCATCCCCTCCGCCTGCTTCTCTCAGCCTCCCACAGCAGCCCAACTCCTGAGAGGTGAGTGGGGACCCTCCCCAGAGGGAACTGAGAGGAGGGAAACCAGGATAGCTGAGTGGAGCTGGGGAGAGGCGGCCCTGAGCCAGTCCACCTGGGCAGCCGGGGAGAATCTCTGGCCCGGTGTCTGTCATCATAGTTAAGGCCTTGGAGAAGGGCAATGCCTCAAGGAGTCAGTGGGTCCAAAGGGCTGCATGAGAGCCTGGCTCCGGAGAGCAACCCTCATGTTGGGCCTCCACAAAACTGGCCTCAAAGCTCATTCAAACGGCGGACACTGCGACCTGGGGCGCTTTTTCAGACCCCAGAGCCATCTGGGGACTCAAGATGGTGCCCAAGTGGTCCAAGCCCCATCGGGTCCCCTGGAGGGCTGCATGGCATCCGCCCTGGACCCATGTCACTCTAGAGGGTGGTTACGGTGAGTGACGTGCTTCACACAGGTGAACCAGTTGTATTTGTTTTACGATCCAGCCTTTCTGAAAAACCTTTGTCCTCACTGGCGCATTCTGTTGTCCGGTTTTTGTGTGTGTTTTTGTGTGTATTTGCCTCATTCCACCCCTGAGCTCTCAGATGGACAGATGGGATTCAAAAACCTGTTCGACAGTGTTTATTGTAGTGGAGTGATTGGTTTGCAATCATAAGTCATAATTTTCCACTGAAGGGGGGTGTGGGGACCCCCGAGACCAGCTCAAGTTCAGTTGTTGGAAGAACTCCTTGACCGGAAATTTTACCTTTGCGTTTTGTCGCTCTGTTTCCTGAAGATAACTTGGGGGTGCTCCTGGTCGTCCATCTACTGCTTTGATTCCTTGGATCCCACCCATTCTTTCGCTTTAAGAAAAAAACAAGTAATTGTGGGGGAGGTCTCTGTTTTGCAGCTCCCCTTTTGCAAGAAGCACTTTTTCTGAATAAAACAGTAATTTAAAAAAAAAAAAAACATAGGTGCACCTGCAAAAGTCCTCTCAGTGTTGGCCAACAAGATTCTATTACTGAATTACTTTTGAAAGTGAAAGGCATTGGCTGGGCGTGGTGGCTCATGCCTGTAATCCCTGCACTTGGGAGGCCGAGGTGGGCGGATCACTTGAAGCCAGAAGTTGGAGACCAGCCTGGCCAACATGGTGAAACCCCATCTCTACTGAAAATACAAAAATTAGCCGGGCATGGTGGCGTGCATCTGTAATCCCAGCTACTCGGGAGGCTGAGGCAGGAGAATCGCTTGAACTTGGAAGGTGGAGGTTGCAGTGAGCCGAGATCGCGCCACTGCACTCCAGCCTGGGCAACAGAGTGAGTGAGACTCCGTCTCAAAAATAAAAGAAAAGAAAAAGAAAGTGAAAGGCATAGGATGGGGCTCAACTTATTCCCCAGACACCAAAAACATTGAGAATCACAGCCCGAGCATGCTTAGAGAAAATGTGGCTCACGCCTGCATTTTGTTTTGTTTTCCTGCTGCATATTGACTACCTGTGAAATGTTGGATACAAGTCTGTGTCTCTGTAGCACATTTAATGCGTTTCCCAGGCAACAGGAAGCTCTCAGTATGCGTTCCCACGCAGACGTGGGCGTGTCCTTGGGCTGTGTATGGCTTCATTTCAGATGATCTGAACCAGAGCGGTTGCCAACTGCCAGTGTTCGGAGATGCCTGGTGACCACCTGTGGTTAGTGGCAGTAGGTGACTGCTACATCCAGTTCCAGGAACCTCCTGTTGAGAGAGTGCAGCTGGTGGTACAAGCCTTCCCTTACACAGCAGCTCTCCCCCCAGGGAACATTGGGCAGCGTCCGGAGACTGTTCCGGTTGCCACACTGGAAGGTGCTACTGGCATCTCGTGGTCAGAGGCCAGGAAAGCTGCTAAACTTCCTACAGTGCACAGGAAGAGCCCCCACAAAAAGATTATTCAGGCCGAAGTGTTAATGGTGCTCAGGTCGAGAAACCTTGCCTTACACAATGAAAACGGTCCTCACGTTGCTTTGCTTCAAAACGTGCAGAGAGAAACCCCAAGGCTGTTCAGAACAGGCCATTCTGGGTCTGCTCATCCAGCAAGCCTCGCTGCGGGCAGAGTGGGGAGGGTTTGGCCAGCGGGCCCTCCTGGGACAGGGAAGCTGAGAGGATGCTTCGGGGGCGCCCCAGGCCCAGGGGAGCGAGTTCTGGCAGGATTCAAGGATCCCGGTGGAAGAGCAGGGGACAACTGAGAGAGCTGGGCAGGTGAGGTGAGGCCTGATGCGTGCTGCGCTGGCAGAAGAGCTGTACTTTATCCCACAGAGAGAAGGAGCTGGTGAGGGCTCTGAGACTGGGAGCGGCTGGATGAAAGTAGTGCTTCACAGCCGTTAATTAGTCATCAGGATGGACTGCAGAGGAGGAACCTTAAGGAGCAGGGATGTGGCCGGACATGGTGGCTCATGCCTGTAATCCCAGCACTTTGGGAGGCTGAGGCAGGTGGATCATTTGCCGTCAAGAGTTCAAGATCAACCTGGCCAACGTAGTGAAACCCCGTCTCTACCGAAAATACAAAAATTAGCCGGGTGTGGTGGCGTGTGCCTGTAGTCCCAGCTACTCGGGAGGCTGAGGCAGGAGAATCGCTTGAACCCGGGAGGCAGAGGTTGCAGTGAGCCGAGATCCACCACTGCACTCCAGCCTGAGTGACAGAACAAGACTCCGTCTCAACAATAGCAAAAAATAGGCAGGGATGTAAATGAGAGGTTGTTGCCCTGGCCTGGCATGCGGGAAAAGAGTCTGAGGCAGGGTTGGGAAACAGGCAGTTCAAAGAAAGAGCAGGCAACCTGGTAAAGACCTAGGCGTGTAAGTGCTGGTTCTGGGCAACGGTGACAGCACGGACAGAAATAGGAGAAGCAGGAAGAAGTGCCTCCGGGAGGCCGTGGCGAAACTCCTTCCTCGCGTCATTTGTAAACTCTGTTGTTCTTTAATTTTTTTTTTTTTTTTTTGAGACAGGGTCTAGCTCTGTCACCCAGGCTGGAGCGCAGTGGTGCAATCTCGGCTCACCCCAACCTCCACCTGCTGGGCTCAGGTGATCCTCCCACCTCAGCCTCCCAAGTAGCTGGGACCACAGGCACATGCCACCAAGCCTGGCTAATTTTTGTATTTTTTTGTAGAGACGGAGTTTCTCCATGTTGCCCAGGCTGGTCTCAAACTTAAAATTAAATGCTAAGAAAACTATTTCAGGCCAGTCATGGTGGCCCATGCTGCAACCCCAGGAGGTCAAGGTTGCAGTGAGCTATGAGTGTACCACCAGCCTCAGCCTGGGCAACAGACTGAAACCCTGTCTCAATTTAAAAAGAAAAAAAGAAAAGAAAAAAAGAGAGAGAGAGAAAAGCTATTATTCTAGAAGAATGATTGAATCAATTTTTTTTTTTTTTTAAATCATGGCTCACGGCAGCTCGAGCTCATCCTCTCGAGTAGGTGGGACTGCAGGCACACACCACCATGCCGGGGCTAACTTTCAATTTTTGTAGAGACAGAGTCTCACTTTGTTGCCCAGGCTGATCTCAAACACCCCAGCTCAAGCGATCCTCCTGCCTCGGCCTCCTGAAGTGCTGGGATTACAGGCGTGAACCACTGTGCCCAGCCTTAAAGCTACTTTTTATTGAACAAATACTACATGCCAGGTGCTTTGCTAAGAAGCTTGAGGAGAGGATAAGTAACCTGTCTATGGTCATAGAGCTATTAGTAAGTGGCATTTTACTTTGTTTTTGTTTGTTTGTTTGTTTGTTTGTTTGTTTGTTTTAGAGACAGAGTCTCACTCTGTCGCCCAGGCTGGAGTGCAGTGGCGCGAAATCGGCTCACTGCAAGCTCTGCCCTCCGGGTTCACGCCATTCTCCTGCCTCAGCCTCCCGAGTAGCTGGGACCACAGGCGCCCGCCACCACGCCCGGCTAATTTTTTGTGTATTTTTTAGTAGAGACGGGGTTTCACCGTGTTAGCCAGGATGGTCTCGATCTCCTGACCTCGTGATCCGCCCGCCTCGGCCTCCCAAAGTGCTGGGATTACAGGCGTGAGCCACCACGCCCGGCCTGGCATTTTACGTTGAATTCAAGTGTCTGACTCCAACGCTCTATACTGTGCTCCTAACCTCCTGGAGGCAAATATGCAATCATGGAAATACTTTTTGGTTAGAAAGCTGGGATTATGGGTGATTACTCTTTTTTCAAATTCTTATTTAATGTTCTTGTTTTCATTATTTTAAAAAGTAATCTTTGCTATTCCAGAGACAGCGGGAAATTTAATAGTTGCAATAAGTATGATTATATTCAAAATGGTCAACTAGACAAGCATTTCCCAAAGTCTCGGACTCTTAATCCCAAGGAGTCCTTCATGGAAACAGAGTTCTGTAGGAAGTTAAGTTTTGTGACCAGGCGCGGTGGCTCACGACTGTAATCCCAGCACTTTGGAAAGCCGAGGCTGGTGGATCACTTGAGGTCAGGAGTTCAAGAGCAGCCTGCCCAACATGGTGAAACCCTATCTCTACTTAAAATACAAACATTAGCTGGGCGTGGTGGTGGGTACCTGTAATCCCAGCTACCTGGGAGGCGGAGGCAGGAGAATTGCTTGAATCCACGAGGCAGAGGTTGCAGTGAGCCGAGATCGCGCCACTGCACTCCAGCCTGGCGACACAGTGATACTCCATCTCAAAAAAAAAAAAAAAGAAAGTTAAAGTTAAAGTTAAGTTTTGTAAAAGGTGCATTCTAGACCCTCCTTTTGGAAATTTACAATGTAAACTAGCAGATTAAAATTCTCAGTATGCTCTGCAGAAATCATATTTAACTTTAATGCATTTCCAAAAATTCTTTAGTCATGGCATACTTTTGTCCCATAGTATCCATTTAGATGCACTTTTGGGGAAATTGAGTTCAGCCAGAAAAGAAGAGGCCATCTCCTAAGAAGATAGTTTGATGGACAGGCCCAGTATCGGGCTACGGATGCCAAGGAACTTTTCCTTTCCTAACTAAGTACCAAAGGCAGCAGTTAGAAGACGCTGCAAAACCGTTTGTGTTGAACAGTCAGAATCTGCCCCACCCTCACCTTCATAAATGGAACGGCCCTCCCAGGGTTGCCTTTGATAATCTCTCCCAGATCCACGAGTACACACACCTGGAGTCACTGTAACGGTTAATGAGAGTGTGGGCTTAGCGTCACGAATCCCTGCGTTTAAATCTTCGCTCCTTCACTTCCAGGCTGTGTGACCCTGGGAGACGTGCTTCCTTCTCTGAGCCTCGTTTCCTGAAAAAGTCTGTAAAATGCAGGTGATGATAGGAATTCTCATAGGTTATTTCTTTCATTCAACAAATAGTTACAGAGCCGTTACTCCTCCGAGCGTTTGAGAACAGAGCACAAGCCTGACGAGGTCCCTGCCTCCGTGGAGTGTCTGACAGTACGCCAGTAAACAGCTGTGCAAACACAAGTAGCCCTGATGTGGGCGGAAGGAGGACGGAACGTCACCCGGAATGGAGATTTTCACGGAGCAGGGAGCAGTTAGGGAAATGAAGACTGGGAAAGACTGAGTCGGTGGCGTGTGAAAGGGCAGTTTTTACGCTCTCCAAGGGCTGATGAGGACACGGGGCTGGGGGTAAGAGAGGCTCTAGCAATGACCCCCGCTTCCCAACCACAGAACATTGGTTTTGGAAAACCACCTGCATTAATGTTGGCTTTTTCCTGTCTGGACTTTGCCTATTGTCTGAATTTTCTTAATTAAACATTTCTATTATAAAAATCTTCAGGTTTAGTTAAAAAAAAAAAAAAAAGAAAGAAAATACAGAACAGTAAAAAGAGAAAAAAATCATCTACAGTCCCACCCAGAGACAGGCATGGCAAATATCTTAGTGTAATTTCCTTTTTTCATGCTTTTTTTTTTTTTTTTTTTGAGACAGAGTCTGGCTGTGTTGCCCAGGCTGGAGTGCAGTGGTGTGATCTCAGCTCACTGCAACCTCCACCTCCCAGTTCAAGCAATTCTCCTGCCTCAGCCTTTCAAGTAGCTGGGACTACAGGTGCGCACCACCACGCCTGGCTAATTTTTGTATTTTTGGTAAAGATGGGGTTTCACCATGTTGGCCAGGGTGGTCTCAAACTCCTGACCTCAAATGATCCACCTGCCTTGGCCTCCCAAAGTGCTGGGATTACAGGCGTGAGCCACTGTTCCCAGCCCTTTCTCTATGCTTTTAACATTTGTAGAAATCATACTATTCCTATAATTTTATGTTCTGTTTCTGTAAGCATAACACAAAATAAATTTTTCACATCATTGTATATTTGGAAAAATATGTTCTTTTCTAAAAAAAGGTTTATTTTCTTATAAAGTACATATTCATTATAGAATAATTGGAAAAGAAAGACACTAGGGATTTTCACAGACAGAGAAAAGGCCATGTGAGGACACAGTAGAAACGTGGTTTTCGGCCGGACCCGGTGGCTCACGCCTGTCATCCCAACACTTTGGGAGGCCAAAGCAGGCGGATCAGTTGAGGTCAGGAGTTCAAGACCAGCCTGGCCAACATGGTGAAAACCGTCTCTACTAGCTGGGCGTGGTGACAGGTGCCTGTAGTCCCAGCTACTTGGGAGGCTGAGGCAGGAGAATCGCTTAAATCTGGGAGGTGGAGGCTGCAGTGAGCTAAGATCAGGCCACCGCACTCCAGCCTGGGCGATAAGAGTGAAACTTCGTTGAAAAAAGAGAAGGGGAGGGGAGGGGAGGGGGGAGGGGAGGAGATGGGAGGGGAAGAGAGGGGAGAGGGGAGGGCAGGGGGGGGGGGGGAGAGGAGGGGAGGAGAGGGGAGGAGAGAGGAGTTGTCTGCAAGTGGAGGAGAGAGGCCTCAGGAGAAATCAAACCTGCTAACACCTTGATCTTGAACTTCTAGCCTCCAAAACTATGAGAAAATAAATTTAAGTTGTTTAATTAAAAAAAAAAAAGTGAATACTCAGAAAAGATAGAAAAAAGTAAGAAGACAGAAAAGAAGACACAAATCATCCATAGTCCCATCACCCGAACATAAGCATTGCTAACTTTTTTCAGTATTATAGGTCTTTTCATTTTTTTTTTTTCACCCAGGCTGGAGTGCAGTGGTGTGGTCCTGGTTCACTACAGCCTTCACCTCTCCCCAAGTAGCTGGGACCACAGGCAGGCGCCACCACAGCTGGCTAATTTCTGTATTTTTAGTAGAGGTGGGGTTTCGCTATGTTGGCCAGGCTGGTCTTGGACTCCTGGCCTCAAGTGATCTGCCCACCTCAGCCTCCCAAAGTGCTGGGAGTACCGGTGTGAGCCACCGTGCTCAGCCGAGGGCCAGTGTATTTTTTGACAGATTCACCCATCGTCCTGGTTGGTCCTGTGGTGCCACCAGGTGCAACTGACCGAGACAACAGCTCCAGCTCCAGTCTGTGCCGTGGCCACCTTTCTCCCTGTTTTGGTTTCAGCAGTCATATTGCTCCCACTGAGCTGCCCTCATGTTCCTTAGTCGCCACAACACAGAGCAGACTGGCCAGTCCCTTCCCCGTGCTCACCCTGCAAGGCAACAGGACAACGACTGGAGTGCGGCAGTTTTCTCCCTTTCTTCCTCTTACCTAGCCCGGTAGGAGGTGCAAAGGAGGGTCCAATAACTAGAAAAGACACTTAGATAAATGACCACAGGGTCACTAAGGACCTAGAACCCTTTCTTTAAAACTAACGGCTGCATTAATGAATCACGTTTGTTCGGAAACACATATTGTGACTATATTCATTTTTTTCTGTTAGCGATGGTGAGGCCAGATGAGGTCTATCAGTATTTGTCAAAGTGTTTGCTAGCCTCCGACCACTATCAGGTGAACTTGTTAAAAATGCAGATGACAGGGCCCATCCCACATTGCACACGTCTGAAGGCAGGGCCTGGGCAGCTAGCTGCTTTTTAACAACTCCCAAAATGATTGCAATATCCACGAAAGTTTGAGAACCTTGGACTATAGTTCATGTAAAACCAAGCATGAGGCCAGCGTGCATCAGGTGTCCTTGGGGTTTTTATTTGATCCATTTCTCTTTTGCTGAAGATCCCCCCTGGCCGAGCGTGGTGGCTCAAGTCTGTAATCCCAGCACTTTGGGAGGCCAAGGTGGGAGGACTGCTTGAGCCTAGGAGTTTGAAACCAGTCTGGGGGCATAGTGAGAGCCCATCTCTATAGAAAATTTTAAAAATTAGCCGGCCTTGCTGGTGGCCTGTAGTCCCAGGCTACTTGGGAGGCTGAGGTTGGAGGATGGTTTGAACCCGGAAGGTCAAGGTTGCAGTGAGCCATGATCGCACCACTGCCCTCCAGCCTGGGTGACAGAGTGACACCCTGTCCTCCTCCCCACAAAAAAGTTCCCTCCTAATGTCCTGGTTTCACCATATAATTTTGGTGAAATCAACTTAAACAGCTCCAGAATGTCCCGTAAATTATGTTCAGCTTCAATTATGTTAATTGATCTACATTTGCTAGTGCAGCACCTGGCACTGGAGATAGAAAAGTGAATCGGGGTCGGGCATGGGGGCTCAGGCCTGTAATCCCAGCACTCTGCAGGGCCAAGGCAAGTGGATCACTTGAGGTCAGGAGTTCGAGACCATCCTGGCCAACATGGAGAAAACGATCTCTACTAAAAATACAAAAATTAGCCGGGCGTAGTGGTGGGCGTCTGTAATCCCAGCTACTTGGGAGGCTGAGGCAGGACAATCACTTAAACCCGGGAGGTGGAGGTTGCAGTGAGCCGAGTTCACACCACTGCACCCCAGCCTGGGCAACAGAGTGAGGCTCCGTCTTAAAAAAAAAAAAAAAAAAAAAAAAAAAAGCATGACTATTTCTTAGTCACGTTGACTACTCTAGGTCTAAAAAACCCTCATTCCTGTGCACGGGTCAGACCCTAGATTCAGTAAAGCAATGTCGATCCGAGGGAATAAGCCCAGGCCTTCTCCCCTCAGTCCCAGTCGTCAGCTCTCTGCCTTCTCCTCCTTTAGCCCTGGGCCCTGTGGAACTTGCCCTCACCAGCATCATGACCCTGCTGGCACTGGGCTCCATTGCCATCTTCCTGGAGGACGCCGTCTACCTGTACAAGAACACGCTTTGCCCCATCAAGAGGCGGACTCTGCTCTGGAATAGCTCGGCACCCACGGTGAGGCCCCTGGGGCTGCCCTGTGGGGGGAACTGAAAAGAAGGCAGAGACCAATGTGAGAGTTCCTCTCAACTCAGCACGTCACTTCAGCAGAGTGTCTGTCCTGCCACGACCCGCTGAGGGCGGAGGTTTGCAATCTCATCTCCCCTTGCAGTTAGGATCCTCTGCTCGGAAGGCTGTGGGGTGCAGTGTTTGAATTCTAAGGACTGCGGAGACAGCTGGAGCCCCGCTGAGCCCTCCAGCCGCCTCACTCACTGCTGCCCGCCACAGTCTTGCCATTAAAAGAGCTTCCTTCCCGTAGAGGCAGCTGTGGTTCCTCAGAGTGTGGGGGAGAGTCTCATCCCACAGGGCCACACTCAGCTCCACCCTCATGCCGAGGCTTCTGAAACGCCCTCCCACAGGTCCTTGATTTGCTGGATTTAATTAGTTGTTTTTCCAGCTGGCAACGTTGAAGGAACGCTGCCTCAAATGTGTGGGTTTGGCCTCCTGTGCCCTCGCCACCCTGCCGCCCTCATCTGCTCCTGCCCCTTCTGAGCAGGTGGTGTCTGTGCTGTGCTGCTTTGGTCTCTGGATCCCTCGTTCCCTGGTGCTGGTGGAAATGACCATCACCTCGTGAGTGCCCTGCCTCACCCCACCTCCAAGGGCCCCTCTGCTCCCGCTCACCAGGACTCCAGAGTCTGTGTCCTTGATCCCGGCTGACCAGCTTGTGCCAGTTCGGGGCTCTTGCGCTCCTGGTTCTGCTCAGGGGATGCCTCCTTTTGGCATCTGGCACATTCCTCAGCAGCCCTTTGTTCCCACAGTCTGAAATGCCCCTTCTCCCAGTCCTGCGGGCCGTCTCCTCTCCCTCGCTCCTCTTGGGTCACACACCCAGAACGCCCAGCCCTAGCTCTTCCCCTCAGTAAGCCCCGCCTCTCCCTGCCGTCTTTCTCTCTGGCAGCAAAGGGGTGTCCCTGCAGCGTGCCCCGAACTCGTAGGCCCACTCCTCTCCCATCCCAGGTTTTATGCCGTGTGCTTTTACCTGCTGATGCTGGTCATGGTGGAAGGCTTTGGGGGGAAGGAGGCGGTGCTGAGGACGCTGAGGGACACCCCGATGATGGTCCACACAGGCCCCTGCTGCTGCTGCTGCCCCTGCTGTCCGCGGCTGCTGCTCACCAGGTGAGGCGGGGCCAAGGTGCCTCCTCCAGGAGCCGGGGAGCCTCTTCTGGTCCCTTCCCAGGAGCGTCTCCTGGCCCCCAGCCCCCCTCAAGGCTCTGGGAATTAGGCGTGAATAGGCCAAAGCCAGTGAAGGAAGGGTGGGCATCCCACAGCCAGGACCCACGGGCACCAGCCTCAGGGGACAGGGGAGCAGAGGAAGGAGAGCTCCTAAATTCTCATCACTGAACTTCACTGCACCCTGCAAGCCTTAGCCACACGGAGAAAACTGGACTTGGGGCCATTCGCTTGCCCCTTCTGCCCACTTTGGTGAATGAGGTTGAGGTCACACTCCCAGACCTCGCTCCAAAGACAGCGTTCTGGTCTGGAGGTGAGTGGGAGACTAAGAGGGTTCCCAGTACTCTCAACATTCTGGTTTTTTCCTCGTCCCCATCCACTTAACCTGGTTGGTGTTTATGACGGCAGCCAAGCCTCAGCCCAGGAGCCCAGTGAGGAGCCGGGGGGTCTTCCTGGGGCAGGCGGTTTGTGGGCCCATGTTCCTAACCCTCTTCCCCACTCAGGAAGAAGCTTCAGCTGCTGATGTTGGGCCCTTTCCAATACGCCTTCTTGAAGATAACGCTGACCCTGGTGGGCCTGTTTCTCATCCCCGACGGCATCTATGACCCAGCAGATGTAAGCCGGGAGTGAGGGACAGCACAGTCCGAGACTCATTTAGTACCTTTGTGTTTAAAAGCAATCACCAGAGCCAACATCCCTTGACAGAGGGCCCCAGAAAAGGGAGGCTGTGGGAAAACAGAGGCTCAGGGACTGCCAGGGAGATGAAAGAACAATAGGCCAGGCTCTAGGGCTTTTTCATTACCTTTCCTGCCATGGGAGAGGAGAGATCAGAGGAAGCACCGGGTGCCATGATGCATGCCTGTGATCCCAATGGCTCACGAGGCCGAGGTGGGAGGCTTGCTCAAGAGTGGGAGTTCAAGACCAGCCTGGACAATATAGTGAGATGCCATTTCTAAAAATGTTTTTAAAATTAGGCTGGGCATGGTGGCTCACACCTGTAATCCCTGCACTTTGGAAGGTTGAGGTGGGAGGATCACTTGAAGCCAGGAGTTTGAGACCAGCTTGAGCAACATAGTGAGATCCCATCTCTTTTTGTTTTGTTTTGTTTTTTGAGATGGAGTCTCTCTTTTGTCGCCCAGGCTGGAGTGCAATAGCGCGATCTCGGCTCACTGCAACCTCCACCTCCTGGGTTCAAGCGATTCTCCTGCTTCAGCCTCCCGAGTAGCTGGGATTACAGGCATGCACCACCACGCCTGGCTAATTTTGTATTTTTAGTAGAGACAGGGTTTCTCCATGTTGGTCAGGCTGGTCTCGAACTCCTGACCTCAGGTGATCCGCCTGCCTCTGCCTCCCAAAGTGCTGGGATTATAGGCGTGAGCCACCACGCCCGGCCCATCTCTATTATTTGAAAAAACAAAACAAAACAAAGTTAGCTGGGAATGGTGGTATGCACCTGTAGTCCCAGCTACTCAGGAGCCTGAGGCGAGAGCACCACTGGAGCCAGGAGTGTGATGCTGCAGTGAGCTATGATTGCACTTTCAGCTGCACGACAGAGTGACACCATCTCTTGAGAGAGACAGAGAGAGAGAGAGAGAGAGAGAGAGCTTGCCTGCCTCACTGACTACTTTCTGTTGCCACCAGATTTCTGAGGGGAGCACAGCTCTATGGATCAACACTTTCCTCGGCGTGTCTACACTGCTGGCACTCTGGACCCTGGGCATCGTTTCCCGTCAAGCCAGGCTACACCTGGGTGAGCAGAACATGGGAGCCAGATTTGCTCTGTTCCAGGTAACTATACCCTGGCAGAGAAAAGATGTTTCATGACTGAGCTACAGATAGTTGGGGTGAGTGAGTGAGGGTGAGTGAGGGTGAGTGAGTGAGGGTGAGTGAGGGTGAGTGAGTGAGGGTGAGTGAGTGAGGGTGAGTGAGGGTGAGTGAGGGTGAGTGAGGGTGGGTGAGTGAGGGTGAGTGAGGGTGAGTGAGTGAGGGTGAGTGAGTGAGGGTGAGTGAGGGTGAGTGAGGGTGAGGGAGTGAGGGTGAGTGAGGGTGGGTGAGTGAGGGTGAGTGAGGGTGAGTGAGGGTGAGGGTGAGTGAGGGTGAGTGAGGGTGAGTGAGGGTGAATGAGGCCAATAAAGGCTAAAAGTGGGCCTGGGAATCTTTTTCACAAGCCTCAGGCTCTCGTGAGATCTGGAAAATGACTCCTGTGCTTCCCGCTTCTGTCTTTCTGTGCTGGAATTGTTTCCCAGGGCTGCCACGACAAAATACCACAAACCAGATGGCTTAAAACAACAGACATGTCTTGTCTCATTGTGCTGGAGGCTAGAAGTCCACAGTCAAGGAGCCAGCAGGGCCGTGCTCCCTTTGAGCCCTGCAGGGGGTCCCAGCCTCTCCCTAGTTTCCGGTGGTTGCCAGCAGTCCTGGACCATCCTTGACCAGCATTTGCGTCACTCCAATTTCTGCCTCCATTATCTCATTATATTCTCCCCTTGTGTTTCTGTGTGTCTTCTATTTTTTTTTTTTTTTTTGAGACAGAGTCTTGCTGTGTTGCCCAGGCTGGAGAGCAGTGGTGCCATCTCGGGTTAAGCAATTCTCTTGCCTCAGCCTCCCGAGTAGCTGGGATTACAGGCATGTACCATCACGCCCGGCTAATTTTGCATTTTTAGTAGAGATGCAGTTTCGCTATGTTGGCCAGGCTGGTCTCAAACTCCTGACCCCAGGTGATCCACCCGCCTCCGCCTCCCAAAGTGTTGGGATTACAGGCGTGAGCCACTATGCCCCTCCGTCTCATCTATTTTTAGGACACCAGTCAAATGGGATTAAGGGCCCACCCTATTCCATTATGACCTCATCTTAACTAATTACATTTGTAACAAACTGTTCTTAAATAATGTCACAAGTACTGGGGGGCAGGATTTCAACATAGCTTTTTGGGGGGGACACGATTTAACCTGTAACACGTGTGTTAACAAAGTTTACATTTGTCTCCTTGCTTCTTCCTTTCCTCTTCTACCCATGACTTCCTCAAATCCTATGATCCATCAACACCAGCAGCAGCATTAGCATTAGCTACAGGAACTACCTACGCCATGTGTGAGGCACTTTCACACATTACACTTACATTTTCACAACCCCAGGAGTCATTATTCCCATTTTACAAAGGAAGAAACAGACCCAGAGATGTTCTTGCTCAAAGGCACATAAGGGATGGGGCTAGAATTTATACCCAGGTATGTCTGACTCCTCCACACATCTGTCTTCTCCTTACCCTGCCCTTCATCTTCACACCACTTCTGAAAATTCTCTCAAAGGCATGTTGGCCCACCTTCTACATGCTGCATTCTCTAACCCCAAAGATGACTTTTCCACCAAATGCAATGACTTCTAACCCAGTCTTGTTCTCCTTCTCTCTCCATCCTGTCTCCTTGCTAGTCTTCTACTCCCAAGGCATAATGATTGCCCTACAGTTAACAGAGTGAGTTCACGTGCATTCTCATTTGATCTACGTACATGCCTCCCAAATGTGAACTTCCAGGCACATAGGAGGTAGAATGGAAGGGGCTATGGGAACAGAGACAGAAGGGCCCGGAATGAGTCAGGGACTGAAGGGGCAGAAAGGTTCTGGATCCCAGAAGTACTTGAGACCAGGCCGAAAGATAAAAGCCGTGTGATGGCCAGGCCTGCCCATGGTGCATATGGGGGAGCCTGGGCGAGCCACGCCAGCCTTGAAGAAGCTGAGGCTTCCACACAGTACTCAGGGAGGGCAGTACTAAGATCAATGGTGCTTCCAGGGCTTCTGGACAGTGATCTTCTTCTTCTCCCCTTTCGCCTTCTTTCTTTATTCTGGTGAAATAGTGATAAAATTTGCCCTGTTAATGATTTTGAAGTGTCAGGTTCTGTGGCGTTAAGTACATTCACATCGTTGCACTACCATCACCACTGTCCATCTCCAAGCACCCATTAAACACATTCCCCATTGCCCTCTCCCCGCAGTCCCTGGGATGGCAGAGTTTTCAAAGGGCATTTTAATGGTTAATTGTCCATTATTCTAGGAGCAGGGGCCTCAGGCACTTGAGCTGGATGGAATGACTCTCCTCTAATCACCCATCTTTTTATCCATTAAGTGCTCATTGGTAGCCATGGCTGAGAAAGGGAATTAAAAATGAACCCTTTAATCAGTTCTTATATCTTGTCAGAAACTCTAATAAACTATTGGGTAGAAAATGAGAATGTCATTTGCCTAAAGATGAAAATCCCACAGATTTTTAATGCAGTGAGAGCCTCAACCCTCTGTGACTGCACAGATCTGACAGCGGGTGGAATGTGCCCAGCGGAAGGGCAAGGCCCAGGAGTGGGCTGGCTGCGTTCTGTGCCGTGAGGGCAGGCCCAGCCCACCCTTGCCTCTTTTTTATGCCGCAGGTTCTCCTCATCCTGACTGCCCTACAGCCCTCCATCTTCTCAGTCTTGGCCAATGGCGGGCAGATTGCTTGTTCGCCTCCCTATTCCTCTAAAACCAGGTCTCAAGGTGAGCACGTTAAGCCTCCTGTCCCATCGTGGGATGGATGAGACGGGGAGAGTCAGGAAAGAAGGGGCCTCAGAACAGACATTAGGCCGGCCTGACTTCTGCTCAGAGTGTTCAGAAGGGATCTTCAGGAAATCCCAACAGAGTCTTTGAGGAAACTGTGACCTCTCTGATCACACAGAAGAGAAGTGAAACCCCACAGCTTGAGGCCAGCCCTGAGGGCCAACCCAAGAAGCCATGGGTTCAGTCCTCAGCTCCTGGGAGAGGAATGGGAATGGTTAAAAAACAGAAGCCCATGTTGATTGAACACACGAGAAATGGACTTTAATGCCAGCCTCAGAGCACAGAAGTAGACAGCTAAGTTCCGGTTCTGGCTCTACCATTAACCCGCTATGTTATTTATGACAATTTTGTATCCCAAAGTCCTAGTTTGGGGATAAGCTGGAGAAAGTGTTGCTCAACTCCTGTGCCAGGGCTGCTAGTAAAATACCACCTCTGTAACTCAGCATAACCTACGCTGTATTTCACCCCACACTGCAGTGATGAATTGCCACCTCCTCATACCGGAGACTTTTCTAATGACTGTGCTGACACGAATGTACTACCGAAGGAAAGACCACAAGGTTGGGTATGAAACGTTCTCTTCTCCAGACCTGGACTTGAACCTCAAAGCCTAAGGTGGATGGCTTGGACAATGAAAGGATGCTGTACTCATTAGAATACAAGATTTCCTTACTGCCCCTCAACCTTGACCAAATGGGGAGCATTCCCCCTTGTCAACACAAGCTGGCAGATTACATTTGACTCCACAGGTGAAGGTGAACAATGTTAGGATAAAATTGCTTTGGATCTTGCCTGGGGAAGGTGTTTTAAGTTTCGTAATAAACAAGATGACGTCTGAAAATGTGTAACTGGGCACCTTGCCTCTGTCCATGTCACTATTAGCCCTTCAAGGTTGTATATTGCTGGCTGGGTGTGGCGGCTCATGCCTGCTATCCCAGCACTTTGGGAGCCTGAGGCAGGAGGATCACTTGAGCCCAGGAGGTTGAGGCTGCAGTGAGCGATGGTTGTGCCATACACTCCGGCCTGGGTGATACAGCCAGACGCTGTCTCTGGAAAAAAAATAAAAGCTTACTGAGCTTTCCTAAAGCAGATGAAAAGAAGAGTAGATAGTATTGTGTCTGGCAGAAGAAAAGGAGAACTTGGTGAGGCGAAATAGCACCAGCCCAGAGTCTTGAGGAAGCCAGGGGCCCTGGAGAATAGACGGAAGGCGATCTTTCCCTGACAGGTGTGCTGCTAGGGCACCAACCACATGGGGCCCTGGGGTCTGGGTCGGCCTCGCTTTGTGGGACAATGGCTTTTGAGTCTTTGGTGACAAGCTACAAAAGGAATCTCCTGACGCTGTGGTTCATGGAGCTTGATTTCTAAGGAGAGAATCAGCATGTGGAAGCAAAGGCACCAAGAGTCTAAGCAAAAGTCCCAAATCCATAAAATGCACCACACAAGTCAAAACACAGGACACGGCCGGGCGCGGTGGCTCACACCTGTAATCCCAGCACTTTGGGAGGCTGAGGCAGGTGGCTCACCTGAGGTCAGGAATTCGAGACCAGCCTGGCCAACATGGTGAAACCCCATCTCTACTAAAAACACTAATTAGCCGGGCGTGGTGGTGGGCGCCTGTCATCCCAGCTACTTGGGAGGCTGAGGCAGGAGAATCGCTTGAACCTGGAGGCGGAGGCTGCAGTGAGCCGAGATCACGCCACTGCACTCCAGCCTGGGCAAGAAGAGCAAAACTCCATCTCAAAAAAAATAAAAATAAAAAAATAAAAACACCACAGGACACGGAACATCAGGTAAAACCACATTGCCTTTATTAGGCTAAAGAACAAAATCCAAAATAACTCAGAACAAACTAAGAACAGACAGGAAAATTACAGACTGAACCCCACTTGAGGAAAACTTCCCCACGGACTCACACTGGTGATGGGGCGAACGTTCACGACGAAGCCAGCAGTCCTTTCCAAGACTCTCTCGTCTTTTAGGGATCCTCAATACAAAACAACCCAACTAATCCAGGATATGTGTTCAAAACAGTCCATTTTCCCCCTCAAAAGGCGGGAAGGCCCACTTCAAACCTCCAGGAACACAACCCAAGTCATCCCAGTGTTAAACCTGGTGCTTCCGTTTTCTGCCTCAATCTGAGCGCTAACATAAAATCTTGGCAGACAACAATCTTTCTTCAAGAAAATTAACATTTAATGGTATAATCCCAAAAACATGTTCTACTTATTTACTTGGAAAAATAGAAGCTAGGGACCACTCTTTATCCCATGGCAGTCTATTCTATGAGAAAACAAGAACAATCATTGTTATGACTTTGAAAAATAGAACCTTTAAAAATACTTATATTGGTAAGTTTAAAAAAATATCATCAGTTAAAAACATTAAGGGGGCTTTCTTTTTCTACCTGTATTGGTTCAACTTCTGGTGAGACGTGTGCTGATAAAAAATCTAGAAGCTATGGCTTTTAGGGAATTAAAGAAAAGCAGCAAAATATAATTGATTTGGAAAGATTTTGGATAAGTGATCTGGAACAGGATTAAAAAGGCAAAGAGCTCTTGAAAATAAGCTACCCATAGTCAAGATAATCCAGGAAGGCAGAATGACGCCCTGTGAACCACTGTGGAAAGAACATCTAGAGATGGTCTGACCAGCTGTGCAGCCTCCAAAAAAAATCACTATCGCTCAGGTGCAGCCCAAAAAAAAAACCACCATCACTCAGGTGCAGCCTCCAAAAAAATCACTATCACTCAGGTGCAGCCTCCAAAAAAATCACTATCACTCAGCTGCAGCCTCCAAAAAAACCACCATCATTCAGCCTAAGGAGTCATCAGCGATCAGAAAGTGTCAAAAGTTTTCTCAGCCTCCCTCATGTTTTTTCTCTCCTTCAGGATTTTCACCCTCCTCACATCCCTAACTTTCTTACCCAAGCCTCAGCAATATAATGGTCTTTGGCTCTAGCTATCAGCGATAGCTGCAACAGCACAAATGATCCCTTCCTAGTCCTCTCAAGTTTCAACCTCCATTCTTCAGTGCTTCTGAATCTAGAATAAGAGCAAGATTTCCATTCGGCCCACCGGAAGGCAGTGGCTGCGCTGGCACCTCCCCGGCTTTCCATCCAGCCCACCGAAGGCAGTGGCTGCGCTGGCACCTCCCCGGCTTTCCATCCAGCCCACCAAAGGCAGTGGCTGCGCTGGCACCTCCCCGGCTCTGGCTGCAGGGCTCTGGCCTTCTGATATCTCACACACAGAGGCTCTGCTCTAAGGCCAACATTTCTGGCTCTCTCATCTTGGCCACATTTGGCCCATCCATGTTGACTGCTTTCTTGTGTGGGATTCAGGGAAACAGCTCCATAGCCTCAAACATTAATATCTGAAGATTTAGATCCCAGACGTTGTTGTGGTGTACACACCTCTAACCTCATTTAATTAGGCACAGATGACCACATTATGCAACTTTCCAACAGCTTTCTCCATCTACCCATGCTTGTCCAGCACCTCAGACCACATTTACCCCAAAGTATCTAATAGGCCACACCATAAAAGATTTTAGCTTTCAGTCAAACAAACAGCTTTCAGTCAAAACGATTAGACTGAGGTGGTAGAAGCTCACCAAAAGGGGAAAGGGAGTTTCCCAAGAACATGTACATTTGCTGGCCCCAGCAGTCTCAGAGGCCTGTCAGCCTGCAGGTCCCGTTCCAAGCACAGGGCATGCCAAGAGCAGCCCACTGAGGGCAGCGGAAGAGGGCTCAAACATTTGGGACCCAGACAATATATTTAGGAGGTGTGGCTCCAATAGGGAAGGAGGAGGAAAACCACGTTCTGGGCATCTCCCTGTCTATCCAAATACACTTGCGTAATGTGCACTTGGAGGAACCAAGTAGATGGGCTTCAGCACAGACTTCACTGCCCTTCCACACCAGGCAGAATCAGTCAACAGAAACAAGCAGGATTCCCAAAGAGAGAAAAGTTCAAAGATGAGACTATATACGCTGGCTAACATGGGAAAACACTAACTTCAACTGTTTCAAAGACAGGATTCCAAGCCAAAGCTTGTGTGACTGGATTGGAGGAAGAACTGCGCTTCAGGAGAAGAGTTAGAAATGTCGTTGTCATGGGCGATCAGGATAACAAGAGGCTTCATTCTCCCTCGCCTCTGTGACGCTCAATAACTTTCTGGGTGATCCAAGTTTTTTTATTATTATTTCTCTTTATTTCTGTGTGTGTGTGTATGGTTTTGTTTTGTTTTGGAGACAGAGTCTTGCTCTGTCACCCAGGCTGGAGTGCAGTGGCACCATCTTGGCTCACTGCCACCTCCGCCTCCTGGGTTCAAGGGATTCTCCTGCCTCAGCCTCCCAAGTAGCTGGGATTACAGGCGCCCACCACCATGCCTGGCTAATTTTTGTATTTTTAGTAGAGGCGGGGTTTCACCACGTTGGTCAGGCTGGTCTCAAACTCTTGGCCTCAAGTGATCCACCGGCCTCAGCCTCCCAAAGTGCTGAGATGACAGGCGTGAGCCACCGCGCCTTGCCTGGGTGATCCAAGTTTTAAGAACCAAGGTAGTCCTGCCGTTCAGGCAGTGATTCTAGCCTCTGACCCTCAGGCGGAAAGAGAGGTGTTACCAGAGTGTTTAGGGAGTGGACTATGAGATGCTCACAGTCCTAGCAGAGAGGCAAGAAAAGAGAAAATGTGGTTTTCTTAGCTGAAAACACTAAAATTCCACCCCCACAAGGGGTATTTATGAGTGACAGGGGGTGGGGCCTGGACATAAGCAATTTTCCCCTGAATCTAGCCACAGGATTACTGATGGTTGATGATCTGCTAGGCCATGTAGCTAAGTAGCTGAGGAGACAGGAGGCCAGGGCTTTAAAAGTTAGATCATGCTCAACAGCAAGTGCTAAGCATTAGCATTCTTTGATTTGAAATTCAAGTGTTGAATCCCCCGGGCAAGCTAACAGCGGAGATGGAACCACAACCACCAGGCGTGTGCGAGAAGTGGGCAGAAAACCTACCACACTCTTGTCACGTGAGGGTATGCTCTGTGGCTTGCTGGAGAGGCGGCGGAGGGAGGGCCCTGCCAACTGCGGCTCTCAGAGGAATACAAAGACTGTGGAGCACTGGTTCCAGTGAAGAATGTTCTTAAGAGGGACAGAGGTCAAGGTGATAAGGCTGTTGCTTTAGAAAGGAAGGTGTTTCCTACGCTTTCGCTTCTACATTCTGTGCAAATCTCTCTAATATGGCTATGACCAAAATGGATTAACATCAATTCCCAACAGCAGACATTTACAAAGTATCCTTTGTAAAAGGCTAGGTAATATTCATAGCATTCAAATAGGAGTAGCAGGGCCAGGCACTTACTCCCAGTAGGAAACTAATCTCAGTTGAGTTGGTATAGGCTTGAGTATTGTCCCGCTCCTCTCATCATCGTAACCCTAAAGGTGTTCCTTCCTTCAAAGGTAGATGGCAGGAAAGAGACTGACAACAGCTCCCAAAGAACTGGGCCACAGAATTTTCTGAGAAGATGAACACAGCAGAAACACTGCAGTTGATGCCATGGGTCTGCTTCCATCCCCATCAGTGTCTTCATGGACCCCATTGGGTCCAACAAGAAACTCCTCAGGGAGTAAGAAAAGTTAGGCTCAGATCTCCTTCCCACAGCCACAGCGACACCGGTGACGGCAGGACGTTGAGGGGATTTGTGACTGTAACTCTGCTTTTCGCTTTTCCTTAAGGAAATCAAAATTAAGATATTTCTCCACAAATTACCCATCAGCATGGCTCATTTCATGAAGGACTTGGCAAGCCACTTTGCTTCAGAACGGAAGGCAAATGCTATAGTATACCGGGAAGAAAAGGCCTCTGCGTATTACACTACCTCCTTCTTCTGCCCACTCCTCAGGGGCAAAACATTAGTTCTACATTTGAAAGACTAATTTTTTAAAAAATTAATAAAAATGACGATTTCCCTGTTGAGATCACGTGAACATAAACAGTGAAACAAAGCCCTGTTTCACTGGGGGGGTAAATGGATGCAGAGCAGCCTTCTAAGGTGCAGTCCCCCTCCTTCGTGTGGGTGAGTGACGTCACTTGGAGGACAGGCTGTTTTGGTTCCCCCAGTCCTAGGTCCTCTTGCCCCAGTTGTCTTTCCTTTGTAGCTGTCCTTAGGTTTAGTGTTGGGGTCACAATTTGGAATTCAATAGAGAGCTTCTGAAGGTAATGGGACAGAAGGAGAGGACGGGAAAGGAGGGTAAACATTAGTCTTCTTCATCCTCACTGATATCATAAGCTGCAGCCTTGTGCCTGGAGAGATTTGCTGGGGAGCAAGGTGGAGAAGTCTTGCCCGAGAAGGGCCATCGGAAAGAGGGGGAGGGGGAGCGCTCGTGAGTAGGGCTGCTGCTGGGGCTCTGCTTCGGGCTGATGGCCTGCAGCATCCGGCCCTTCCCCTCTTTCAGCATATGTTTCTGCAGAAACCGAAAGGAAGAGTCAGAGAAAAACCGTGGATCCTACTAAATCATCACTGAAGCCTCTGGGACTGGGATGTCTGTGCTGTACTATTTATTTAAGGGTTCTCACCTGCTGTCATCACCCGGGAAATTCCCCATTCTTCCCGAATAATCTAGTCTAGGATTATTCTCATCTATCCAAACACCTTCACAGACAGATCCTTCCTGATATCTAACCTAGGACTCACTTGCTCAATCTTGTATTTGGTTGAAAAGACTGCTACTCCCCAAAGACAGAACTCCCACCTTACCTGGGGTTCCTGCTGCAGCTACTTGTAGTGGAGGCTGCTTTCTTTTTATTGTTCTTTATTCTTTGCTTTCCTTCTATCTAAAATCATACCACAGATAAAAGCTGGGCAAGGCGACTTGCTTATCTTGTCACCAGATTTCAAGGTTGATAGCTGGCAAAATTATCTGGGAGAATGTGTAACGTCTTTCTGTAAAGATTTCAAAAACCTTGCTGGGGACAGCTGAAAGATAGTTCTGCCCAGATGAGGGGAGAGACTAGATAACTTCTTAATGTCGATGTCCCTTCCTGCTCGATGATTCTGTCATTCTCTCCGCAACACGGAACTCCCTACACTGTCCAGCGGGAAAGAACGTACCAGTGCCCCTTCCGGACCAAACATTTCCAGAAAACTTCCAATGAATTCTCGGGACTTCTCCTCCCACTTCTGAATGAGGTCAATGCTTTTCTCCTCCACCTTCTGAACAAATTCTTTTGACTTTTCCTCCACATCTTTCACTTTCTTCTTTACTTTGTCAACCCTCTCCTGCAAGTGGTATTTCTTCTCCTAGATACAGAAAGAACTCTTTTGAGAAATAATGCTCACCCTAAACTTCTCTACCATAAGCAAACGAAAAAACATGGCTCAAGCACTCAATTGACACTGTTTTCAGTCTAGAATTTTGCTTTGCTTTAACCTACCCCACTCATCATTAGCATAATAACAGATAAGATATGCTGTGGATGTACACATAAGAAGTGGTAATTCTAATATTGTGGGCATTTGGGAATAAACTAAAAATATAGGCTATACCCAGTAACAGGCATGTAGCCAAATAGAGTCAGAGTTTTAAAGATAAAACATAAACTTGGAACATAAACATGCCCAGCATGACCCAAACCTCATTCTAGACGGAGACACAGAGGCAGCTAAAAGATCACTGCACAATACTGCCATGAATAAACTAATTACAATAGATTGAAAGAGAAAATACTGGATCTTTTACTTAATTAATCTGCCTGTTGTGCTGGATTTTCCCCTCTATCACTGGCTTATTCTATTATCTTAAATGAGTTGTGTTTTTTGCTTTTTGTTCCTTTAGTATTTTAAGATCCATTTCCCATTTGCAAAATGATGACACTCGTTGGTCTTACCGACTTTGCTAAAGATAAGGAAAATGGTATAAACCCTCTGGTGGAAGGGAAGGGAGTATTTAGTCAAAGGAAAAGTATCCTTGGCCAGGCACAGTGGCTCATGCCTGTAATCCCAGCACTTTGGGAAGCCGAGGTGGGAGGACTGCTTGAGGCCAGGAACTTGAGAGCAGCCTGGACAACACAGCAAGACCTCATCTCTACTAAAAATAAAAATATAAAAAATAAGCTGGGTATGGTGGCCGGTGCCTGTAGTCCCAGCTACTCAGCAGGCTGAGATGGGAGGATCACTTGAGCCCGGAGGTCAAGGCTGCAGTGAGCTAAGATTGCGCCACTGTACTCTGGCCTGGGTGAGTGAGTGTGACTCTACCTCAAAGAAAGAAAAAGAAAAGTACTCTCATAATTTCCAGATCATAAAGAGGAAAGGGATTATGTTTAGAATTTTTAAACACCTGATTTTTATGGGAAAAATAAAGCTATAGTAAGTAAATTAATAAGAGCTAGGGTTTATCTGCCTAGATAAATCATATTTAGATGTAATCATTTTATCCATTCTTACAGCACAATTTACAGAGATGGGAGGAGGTCAGGGAGCATGGTAAACTGGTTATGTAGAAGACATTAAAGTTAGCAGCTTTCTTCTTTTTAAATCGATTTTATTGGGGTCTAATTTACATACAAAATGTATAGTGTTGGCTGGATACAGTGGCTCATGCCTGTAATCCCAGCACTTTGGGAGGCCAAGGGGGGGCCGATCGCTTGAGGCCAGGAGTTCGAGACCAGCCTGGCAAACATGGCAAAACCCCATCTCTGCTAAAAAAAAAAAATACAAAAATTAGCCAGGCCTGGTGGCACATGCCTGTAATCACAGCTATTCAGGAGGCTAAGGCACCAGGAGACAGAGGCCGCAGTGAGCCGAGATCACGCCACTGCATTCCACCCTGTCTCAAAAAAAAAAAAATATATATATATATATATATATATTTGCATGAGTTTTTTTGTTTGTCTGTTTGTTTAGAGATGGGGTCTCGCTATGTTACCCCCAGACTGGTCTCAAACTCCTGGCCTCAAGCAGTCCTCCCGCCTCAGCCTCCCAAAGTACTGGGATTACAGGCATGAACCACCATGCCCAGAAAAATATATACAGTTTCTAAAAGGCAATATTAAGCTAAGATAAACTTAACTTTCGTCAATCCAAATTTAAAACTCAGGTCTACGTGGGAAGTGGTGTGTCGGGTCTCCCTATCCACACGAGGAGAGGGTTCATAGCCTTTAGCAGGTTTCCAAAAGATCATACAACCAAAAAAGAAAAAGGAAGTTTAAGAGACACCGTTTTCCATTTATTAACGGAAATACTGTACTATATAAATCACTCATTTATTTAGTTGGCTGTACGGCTTTATACGAATGTGTTGGTACTACACCATAACGGCAGAAACTGTCTGTTTCATTCTTTTTGTGAACAGTTAACATAGTGGTAATTCATTCACTGAACTTTTGGGAGTGATCATTAGAGCCAACTGCAAAGCCAGTTCAGCTAAGATGGAGTGGGAGGCAACATGTATCCTACAGAGTCAGGCAACTCTGGGGTGAGGCTGGAACTCACGTTGATAAAGCTGACATTGAGCTCCTTTGCTGTGTAGCCCCTCTGCAGGTTCCGCCTCGCATACACATCATAATCCCGCACAATTCGGGTGATGATGTCTGATGTGGAGATGCCTTCTGTCCTCTGTGTTGGAGCAAACATGCCTAACTCAGAAACATACAGACAAACACTGTGAGGTTCTGGTTAGCTCAGGTATTAAGACTAAATGGAAACTGGGGGCAACATTCCTTTCCTCAAAAAGAAGAATCTGTTATTACTAAATGAAACTGAAAGATACTGATATACAGAAGGTAGACTGAATCAAAGGCCAGAGGTAAGGCAAAGAAGAGTTACATAGCCCCAATATTAAGAAAAATATGAGAAAGGTTTCCTGAAATTAAGAGAGATATCCAAAGTAGATGTTTAGACCAAGAATTGATGGATGTCATGAACTGACAACAAAGAATTGATGGGTGCTATGCTCATCTTTACCTTTTATCCAAAATGTGGCCTGAAAGAGGATGTTGAATTTCTAATGTACACATTTTCCTCTGTAAAGTAGCAACATGGCTGAACATCTGCAGCTGCCCGAGATCCCCTAAAGTGAGGAAGCACATCAGCTCACTCACCTGCCTCCTTGATGTGCTTATAAACATCATCACTTCCAGCAGATGAATAAGGAATATCATCATGGGCTACAAAATCAATCTGAAAATAAGGAAACATCATTAAAATCCATGATAACTGCCATTCAGGAAGACCCAGTCAATGTTCTCAGGCCCAGAAAAAGGACAATAGGCAGAGGCCAGGCCTCAGTGGACTTCGTATCTCTCTTTGCTTTGCTCATAAATTCTACAGTCTATTCACAAACCACCCAACCTAATAATTTATGGAGTATACGTATGAAGTTAGCCAGCTGCTTTTGTAGCTATTTCTCCTAGTCTACTAGGACTGTTACCCTCACTCTGTATACCAGTCATCTTGCTGTGGTCAATAGGGCCAGAGGGTTTGCTGGTGAATCGGTGAGTGGGTGGAGCCTAGGAAGGAAGGAAATCTCCCTGTCCTGGGTCTGGAAGGATTTGGTCAAATAAGGGTTTCTAAAAGTATGAGAAAGGCTGGGCGTGGTGGCTCACGCCTGTAATCCTAGCACTTTGGGAGGCCAAGGCGGGTGGATCACCAGGTCAGGAGTTCAAGACTAACCTGGCTAACACGGTGAAACCCTGTCTCTACTAAAAATACAAAAAAATTAGCCAGGCATAGTGGCAGGCGCCTGTAGTCCCAGCTACTTGGGAGGCTAAGGCAGGAGAATTGCTTGAACCCAGGAGGCAGAGGCTACAGTGAGCCGAAATCGCACCACTGCACTCCAGCCTGGGTGACAAAGCAAGACTCTGTCTCCAAAAAAAAAAAGTATGAGAAAGAGGTTACTCCTTTCTTAACTAGTTTCTCTCAGTCCGTGAGAAAAGAGGGAATATAAAAATAGCAACCACGAGCCCTTTGACTGGAATAGATACATCTATTCTCCTGAGAAATACAAACCCAAAGCCATAAAAGAAGTTTTATCCTCAGGATCTATCATTTTGCTACTTTTTTTTTTTTTTTTTTTTTTTTTTTTTTTTTTTTGAGACCGAGTCTCGCTGTGTTGCCCAGGCTGGAGTGCAGTGGCGCAGTCTCGGCTCACTGCAACCTCTGCCTCCTGGATTCAAGCGATTCTCCTGCCTCAGCCTCCCGAGTAGCTGGGATTACAGGCGCATGTCACCCCACCTGGCTAATCTTTGCATTTTTAGTAAAGACAGGGTTTCACCATGTTGGCCAGGCTGGTCACGAACTCCTGACCTCAAGTGATCCACCTGCCTCGGCCTCCGAAAGTGCTGGGATTACAGGCGTGAGCCACAGTGCCCGGCCATTTTACTGCTATGAATATCCTTTGCAAGGGCAAGAAGAATGATACTGGGGATCAATAATGTTGTTTGGAGATGTGCTAAACTTCACTTACTCCTTCCCGAATGGGCTACCAGCCTTTTGCTGATAATTACTAAGATCACTATACCATCCCCCAGAGACCACAGGAGTGTGAAGCATGTTCATTGGGACTATGTCAGAGACTCTCAGCCAGCATCTCAATTACTCATGAACAACTTGTCAGGGATCCATAGGCAGCAAAGTAAAGAACAGGAGGCCGGGCGGATCACCTGAGGTCAGGAGTTCAAGACCAGGCTGGCCAAAATGGCGAAACCCTGTCTCTACTAAAAATACAAGAAATTAGCCGGGCATGGTGGCACGCACCTGTAATCCCAGCTACTTGGGAAGCTGAGGCAGAAGAATCACTTGAACCCGGGAGGCGGAGGTTGCAGTGATCCAAGATCGCGCCATTGCACTCCAGCCCGGGCAACAGAGCGAAACTCTGTCTCAAAAAAAAAAAGAATGGGGCAAGCAAAACTCAAGGTTGAGTATATATTGTTAACAAAGAGAAAAGGGGAGTTAGAAATTCTCTAACTTCATACTTCTGTCTGGGCCTGTGGGCTGTGATGCTGAGAATAAACTTGCTTACCACCTTTGGTGCCACTGGCTGCTAAGTGTTGATGTAGAAAAGCCAGAGAATTATAAAAGGTCTGTCCTAATCCTCAATAGTTTTAATAAATATCCCCTCTTCAGGCCTACCCACGTATTGCTTTAGAAGCACTTTGGCTGCCTTTATTCCTTCTGCCTCACTGAACAATTTACCTACGACATTCCACGCGCCCCTGTAGAGAACTGACAACATGCCTGCTGTTTCCTCAGGCTTGGGGACCTCTAACCTGGCCTAATCAATCCTTCTCATCTTTTATACCCACCTTTTGCAGGAAACCTGTGGCTTTTTTTTTTTTAAAGTAGAGACAGGGTCTCGATATGTTGCCCAGGCTGGTCTTGAACTCCTGGGCTCAAGCGATCCTCCCACCTTGGCCTCCCAAAGTGCTGGGATTACAAGCATGAGCCACTGCACCTGGCTGAAATCTGTTACTTTAATGTGGGAGAATTAAAAGGACGTAAGGGGTTGATAATAACTTACTAAGAAACAGTGAGAAATATCCTTGATTTCTGATTCCACCCAATTTCTAGCCTAAGATCAAAGCCCTGAAATGAAACTTAAGCCAAGAAAAGGCTATGTTAATCCGTCTTATTTCCTGGTAATGTGACCGTCTTCAGAGTTCACCTGGGGCTATGGATATTCTCAGGAGACTGGCATGTTCTAAGGGTAGACGTGCCTATGGTGTGGGGGGAAGGTCGCGTAACTGGTGAGTTCAGTTCCCAGCCCTGCCAATGGTGTAACTTGCAGCAAGTTCAGTTCCCAGCCCTGCCAATGGTGGAACTTGGAGCAGGTTATTTGGTTTCTCTAGGCCTTGTTACTCATATGTAGAGTGGAAATGACAAACACACCACGGGATTGTTGTGGGCAGAAAATGGAACAGAATGGATGTAAAACTGCTTGCAAACCATCCAGCCCCATATAAACGTCAGGGATGACTATTATCACTAGTGATATCACTGTCATCTCCTACGAAACTTACATAAGAGGTAGAGGTAAAACAGGGCTAGTGGAAAACCAGCCTACGTGCCAGCAGCCTTGAGAGTTGAGGGGATTCTGGAACAATGAATGGGAATATGTGTCCGGTTTCTTACCCGGTGTTCGGCCAGGAATTCAGGTGTCAGCGTCCAGGGCGCATTCCTCACCACCTCATCCACGTAGCGGCAGTGCTGGACTGCATCATAGCGCTCATTCTCGTTCATCACCGTGAAGCCTTTGAAGTTGTGTGTGAGCTCATCACTGCAAACTGAGTTCACCACATCATAAATTGTGGGTCGGAGTCCTCTTTGCTTAGCAACTCCTCAGCCACCAACCTCTCCCATCTTCTCCCACTGCTTAGGACTGCAACCATCTTCCCCAACTGGAGGAAGGTCTTCTAAAGGTAGTTGAACCTGGGTAACAACGCTTTTCCTAATGCAGCATATACCTTCAGGAGCAACACTCACTAAATAGTATGTTCATACTTTGGAGAAGGGACGGTACAACAGGTGACCAAGATCTTTGACTCTGAAATAAACCTGCTGTGCATGTCTGCATCAATTAAGTCCTTAAACATGTTTTCCTGTTTTATTCACACTGGACTGGACCACCTAACATTTCCTTGGCAGACTTTTGTACTCCAGTTGGTTCAAAATGGTAAACTGAAATCTAAAGCAAATGTTTTTAAAGTGGACAACAGAAGCCATTGTTGCTCCTGTGACCGCAGAAACTCAGCTAAAGACAGTGAGATAAATGTCAGACATCACAGTCAATGAGCTTGAAGCTCCTCTCTCCAGGTTTAGTTTGCTGGTACTCCATATACTTCACGTGTTTTAGAGAGGCTGTACTACATCCTTCATTTAAAAACGGAAACAAGAGCCAGTGTACTCAGGTTATAAAGACAGAAGAGAAAGACAGGTTCTACTGTCATCTTTTTTTGCATAGCACCTGAAGTCATAAAATGTTTTCTTACCTCCCACAATGAGGTACGTATTAGGGAAAAGGTTCTTTGCTTGCATCAGAGCTCGGGCGTGACCAGAGTGAAATAAGTCAAATATTCCATCGGCATAAACTCTCACAGGTCGCTCACCTAGATCCAAATGAAAGAATTGATCAAAAATACTTTTTATTTTTATTTTTATTTTTGAGACCAAGTCTCACTCTGTTGCCCAGGCTGGAGTGCAGTGGCGTGATCTCGGCTCACTGCAACTTCCGCTTCCTGGGTTCAAGTGATTCTCCTGCCTGAGCCTCCCAAGCAGCTGGGATTACAGGTGCATGTAATCACGCCTGGCTAATTTTTGTTTTTAGTAGAGACGGGGTTTTTCCTTGTTGGCCAGGCTGGTCTCGAACTCCTGTTCTCAAATGATCCGCCAGCCTCAGCCTCCCAAAATGCTGGAATTACAGGTGTGAGCCACCGCGCCAAGCCACAAAAATACACTGATTCGATATCTTGTACTTGGCAAATGGAAATGGCCCTGTGTGACAGTTCCATGACTGCATACTCCTTTCTTTTTTTTTTTTTATTTTTTTCTTGAGACAGAGTCTCACTCTGTCGCCCAGGCTGGAGTGCAGTGGCGCAATCTCGGCTCACTACAACCTCCGCCTCCTGGATTCAAGCAATTCTCCTGTCTCAGCCTCCTGAGTAGCTGGAACTACAGGTGCCCGCCACCACGCCCAGCTAATTTTTTGTATTTTTTCTTAGTAGAGACCGGGTTTCACCGTGTTAGACAGGATGGTCTCGATCTCCTGACCTCGATCCACCGCCTCGGCCTCCCAAAGTGCTGGGATTACAGGCGTGAGCCAACGCGCCCAGCCCAACTGCATACTCCTTTCTTTAGGTGTTTTCTGGTTATTCACTCTGATTTTGGGGGTAGGTTGGGTTATGAAAAATAACTTGACTATAAGGACCTTTTCATTTTTTTTGAGACAGGGTCTCACTCTGGCACCCAGGCTGGAGTGGAGTGATGTGATCACGGCTCACAGTAGCCTTGATCTCCTGGGCTCAAGTGATCCTCCCATCTCAGCCTCCCAAGTAGATGGGGCCACAGATGCACACAACCACGCCCAGCTGATTTTTTTTTTTAATTTTTTGTAGACACCATGTTGCCCAGGCTGGTCTCAAACTCCTGGACTCAAGCAATCCCACCTTGACCTCCCAAAATGCTGGGATTCCAGGTGTGAGCCACCATACTCAGCCTATAAAGAGATTTTTGACATCATCAATCTGCACTAACTGCCTCTGTTAGCCTGGTTGTACCAAACTTGTCAGGCACAACAAATAACAGAGAACTGTCAACTGAGAAGCCCGGAAACGATTTCCTGGGGAACAAGACTAATTCCACAGCCAAATAAACACTAAAAACAAAATCAGCATAACGGTTCATCATGCTTTAAATAATAAATCTAAGGGGTCCATGTAACTTATTCCCTTTATGTGAATAAAGGAAGAGCTATTTTACTGCAGCAGAAAATGACAGGGGCATTTACATCATTTGGAAAAGATACGTCAAAGTGTCATCAGATATACTATGCTAAGGTTGAGGATCAGATACACTATGCCGAGGTTGAGGATCAGATACACTATGCCGAGGCTGAGGATCAGATACACTATGCCGAGGTTGAGGATCAGATACACTATGCTGAGGTTGAGGACCAGATACATCTCCTTCCTGTCTTCAGGGCAATGAATCAAGGAGAAGGAAAGCGGTTCTCAGGAGGTTTATGAATTTTTGTTTTCAAAAAGCTTTATTCATAAATAAGTAGATTTTAAACCAAGAAATCATACACTGCTGAAAGGAGTATCAGCAACTTTCAAGAAGGGCAACTAGGTAGTATCTATCAAAAGACAAACGACAAATGCTTATAGCTTTGGCCCAGCTATTCTAATTCTGGGAATTATCTCACAGTAAATATAGATGTTATTCATGCAGTACTGTTTATAATAGCAATAGTCAGGAAATGATCTAAATTTCAATGAAAGACTGAATATAGCATAATACACCCACTAAAAGGTGGAAGGATATATAAACGATTTACTTAGATATTCACAGAAATGGGTAATATTGGTGGCCTGTTATAGGGATACCAGGTGGCTGTGAGACAGGTCTTGAGAGGGAGACATTTTACTTTATGCCCTTTTTGTATTTTATGCATATTAAACTGTGGGAATGTATTGATTTCATTTGATTTGATTTTTTGAGACAGGGTTTGGCTCTGTCGCCCTGGCTGGAGTGCAGTGGCATGGTCTCAGCTCACTGAAACCTCCACCTCCCAGGCTCAAATGATCCTCCCGCCTCAGCCTCCCAAGAAGCTGGGACTACAGTGCACACCACCACGCCCAGCTGATTTTTGTACTTTTTGTACAGATGGGGTTTCACATGTTGCCCAAGCTAGTTGTATTTTTATTTATTTATTTATTTGAGATGGAGTCTTGCTCTGTCACCCAGGCTGGAGTGCAGTGACATGATCTAGGCTCACTGCAACCTCTGCCTCCCGGGTTCAAGTGATTATCCTGCCTCAGCCTCCCAAGTCACTGGGATTACAGGCGAAAGCCACCAAGCCGGGATAATTTTTGTATTTTTATATTCATATCCCGTGTTGGCCAGGCTTGTCTCAATTTCCTGACCTCAAGTGATCTGCCCGCCTTGGCCTCCCAAAGTGCTGGGATTACGGGCATAAGCCACCATGCCTGGCCCAGGCTAGTTTTATAATACAGGAAATAAAAATTTTAAATTAAATATACCAATCCAATGGAAAACTAAGAATTAATTTAATGGATTTAAGAGTCAGAAAGGTCATAGCTCAAGCTTTCCAACCAGCTTTCTTCCTCTGTAACCTTCACTTCCTTATGCCTCAGTTTTCTCATCTACGAGAGAAAGCAGGCCGGGTACAGTAGCTCACACCTGTAATTCCAGCACCTTGGGAGACCAGGGCAGGAGGACTGCTTGAGCCCAGGAGTCTGAGACCAGCCTGGGCAACACAGTGAAACCCTATCTCTATTAAAATTATTTTTTACTGCCAGCATGTGTCAACTAAAAAAAAGAAGAAAAATAAATATTTTTAAAAAGATAATTTTTAATAAGACAAAGCAAAATAAAACAAAATCTGAGCATATAATCCCCCTTCTATATCCCAGAAGTCACTGCATTGGCTCTATGCCTATTAAAAAATAATACATTAAAAAGATTTTTGGGCCAGGCACGGTGGCTCACGCCTGTAATTCCAGCCCTTTGGGAGGCCAAGGCAGGCGGATCACCTGAGGTCAGCAGTTGAGGCCAGCCTGGCCAACATGGTGAAACCCTGTGTCTACTAAAAATACAAAAATTAGCTGGGCATAGTGGTGGGTGCCTGTAATCCCAGCTACTCGGGAGGCTGAGGCGGGAGAATCTCTTGAACCCAGGAGGCGGAGGTTGCAGTGAGCTGAGATCACGCCATTGCACTCCAGCCTGGGCAACAGAGCAAGACTCTGTCTCAAAAAAAAAAAAAAAAAAAATTGCAGTATCCCAGAAGTCATGTCCATGAAGTAACTAACATACTTCCATTTTCCCTAAAAAAGTCCAGAGGGGCTACGATCTCACACTATTTGATCCTGAAACACAAGGGATAGAATATACAAATTAAGACTATTTTGTTGTTTCTTTGCTACTAGATGGCATACAGCAGGGAAATTTTGCCCAAGAAACACATTGCCAGGATGGTGGCAACAGCACAGAATGCTGTTGATCAAGTGGCTGCTTGCAGCACAGCTAATCATCCTATGTTAGGCCAAGTAGATCACTGAACCTTTTCTCAGACCAATCCCAGATGCGCCTCTTGCTCTCCCCAGTGCTTCCCCAGCCTACCAGCATCTCAACTGGCCACCATTCCATCCCGTCTTTGGCAAACCCAGGCTGACATATTAACCAAACGGCCAGAAGGGGTCACTGTTGAACTAGTCTGGGAAGAAAGCTAGCGTTAGCCATTCTTTTACCAAGTGGCTATGGGCCAGGATAACCACACCCCTGATTTAATGTACATTATAGTATATATAATTATATTTATATAAATTATATACTTTTAATATAATTTTAATGTTTATATTATATCATGTACTATATAATACATATTTAATATCATTTATATATTATGCATATATTATATATGTATATATGTTATATAGATTTTTTTTTTTTTTTGAGACAGACTCTCACTCTGTCGCCCAGGCTAGAGTGCAGTGGCGTGACCTAGGCTCATTGCAACCTCCGCCTCCCAGGCTCAAGTGATTCTCCTGTCTCAGCCTCCTGAATAGCTGGGATTACAGGCGTGTGCCACCATGCCTGGCTAATTTTTTGTATTTTTAGTAGAGACAGGGTTTCACCATATTAGCCAGGATGGTCTCGATCTCCTGACCTTGTGATCCACCCCACCTCAGCCTCCCAAAGTGCTGGGATTACAGGTGTGAGCCACCGTACCTGGCATATATATATATATCTATATATAGATATATAGATATATATATATATGCCTCTACTATCACATCTGAATGTGAACCCTGAACTGTCTTCTGGCGTTTTGAAGTTAGACCTGGCTACCATTACACTGATCCATACAGTCTCTGGTTTTCCCTGTCATTTTACCCTGCCTCCAGGAGCCTACCTATTACCCAAATAAGGGAAGCCAAACTCAATATATATATATATTTTTTTTTTCTTTTTTTTTTTTTTTTTCAAGCTAGGGTCTCTGTCACCCAGGCTGAAGTGCAGTGGTGCAATCATGGCTTGCTGTGGTCCAGACCTCCTGGGCTCAAACAATCCTCTCAGCTCAGCCTCCTGAGTAGCCGGAACTATAGATGCACACCACCACACCTGGCTAATTATTAAAATTTTTATAGAGATGGGATCTCACTGTATTGCCCAGGCTGGTCTTGAATTCCTAGCCTCAAGCAGTCCTTCCGCCCTGGCCTCCCAAAGTGCTGGGATTACAGGCATGAGCCACCACACTCAACCTCTGTATATTATTAACAGCAACTCCCTTTCATGCTCAAAACTGTCCTGATTTGGATGATAAATTATACGGTTTATATGGATTATGAATTATACGCTGCACCACTGGTGACTAAGTAACCATATGTCCTCCTTTAGGCAGAAGAAACCTGGGTTTCAATTAATGATCTCTTTTGATATATTTATTCTCCCAAATACCTACCACTGAAACATTCTGTTCCTAACAGATTTCCATTGCCCTTCACACTCTCCCTTTTCCTTCCTTTCTCTGAGTTAAACATATTGCTGATTTTTTTCATCTTCCAAAAGATTCCCAGAGCTGAACTTCTTGTCTCTCAAATCATATTTGTTTTTCTCTAAGTAGAGAATCTTCTCCTAGATTATACAACCTCCCGCATAAAAACCTGGGGAGCAGGAGGGAGGTGTTGAAACTTCACTAGAGCATGTGCATTCTTTATTGCTTTATTCCTTGTCCTGCACTGGCATGAATGCAGTTACCTACTTGGTGATTTAACATAAAACAGTCAGACAAAATGAGATCTAAGAGAAAAACCAGAGTTCAAATTAAGCTGGCAAATTTATAGGCTAATTTGTGGCTGTTCCACCAAAAATACAATTATTTTGCTGAAGGCCCTTCTATTCTAATGCTTACAATGAGTAGCACCATTCCCGGGTGAGGTTTGAGCTGCAATTCTATCCCACTAATTATGTTTTACTGTAGAGGAGCCTTCACTTCTTAGTTACTGGACCTTAATTGCTTTATGTACATAATGAAGAAACTATAAAGTAGATAATCTTGAAAATGACTTATTTGTGAAATCGTATAATTCTAAAATTAAAAACAATTATACTAGTCAGGACTTGTTAATTATAAGCTTTAAAACTTGGAAACAGGCCTGGCACAGTGGCTCACTCCTGTAATCCTAGCTCCTTGGGAGGCTGAGATTTGAGAACTGCTTGAACCCAGAAGGGAAACGTTGCAGTGAGCTGAGATCACGCCACCGCGCTCCAGCCTGGTTGACAAGCGAGATTCTGTCTCAAAAACAAAACAAAACAAAAGACCATCTTGGAAACAGTACACATATTTTCAAATTTTATGTACCACAAATGATATATAGACAAATTAGCAACAGACTGGGTAATGCAACCCATCAGATCAAATCTAAATGAACAGCTGATTGTAAATGTGTGTCATTAGAGAGTACATAAAAAGTTCTTGCCTTCAACAGCCTCTACTATCACATCTGAATGTGAACCCTGAACTATCTTCTGGCGTTTTGAAGTTAGACCTGGCTACCATTACACTGATCCATACAGTCTCTGGTTTTCCCTGTCATTTTACCCTGCCTCCAGGAGCCTACCTATTACCCAAATAAGGGAAGCCAAACTCAATATATATATATATTTTTTTTTTCTTTTTTTTTTTTTTTTTCAAGCTAGGGTCTCTGTCACCCAGGCTGAAGTGCAGTGGTGCAATCATGGCTTGCTGTGGTCCAGACCTCCTGGGCTCAAACAATCCTCTCAGCTCAGCCTCCTGAGTAGCCGGAACTATAGATGCACACCACCACACCTGGCTAATTATTAAAATTTTTATAGAGATGGGATCTCACTGTATTGCCCAGGCTGGTCTTGAATTCCTAGCCTCAAGCAGTCCTTCCGCCCTGGCCTCCCAAAGTGCTGGGATTACAGGCATGAGCCACCACACTCAACCTCTGTATATTATTAACAGCAACTCCCTTTCATGCTCAAAACTGTCCTGATTTGGATGATAAATTATACGGTTTATATGGATTATGAATTATACGCTGCACCACTGGTGACTAAGTAACCATATGTCCTCCTTTAGGCAGAAGAAACCTGGGTTTCAATTAATGATCTCTTTTGATATATTTATTCTCCCAAATACCTACCACTGAAACATTCTGTTCCTAACAGATTTCCATTGCCCTTCACACTCTCCCTTTTCCTTCCTTTCTCTGAGTTAAACATATTGCTGATTTTTTTCATCTTCCAAAAGATTCCCAGAGCTGAACTTCTTGTCTCTCAAATCATATTTGTTTTTCTCTAAGTAGAGAATCTTCTCCTAGATTATACAACCTCCCGCATAAAAACCTGGGGAGCAGGAGGGAGGTGTTGAAACTTCACTAGAGCATGTGCATTCTTTATTGCTTTATTCCTTGTCCTGCACTGGCATGAATGCAGTTACCTACTTGGTGATTTAACATAAAACAGTCAGACAAAATGAGATCTAAGAGAAAAACCAGAGTTCAAATTAAGCTGGCAAATTTATAGGCTAATTTGTGGCTGTTCCACCAAAAATACAATTATTTTGCTGAAGGCCCTTCTATTCTAATGCTTACAATGAGTAGCACCATTCCCGGGTGAGGTTTGAGCTGCAATTCTATCCCACTAATTATGTTTTACTGTAGAGGAGCCTTCACTTCTTAGTTACTGGACCTTAATTGCTTTATGTACATAATGAAGAAACTATAAAGTAGATAATCTTGAAAATGACTTATTTGTGAAATCGTATAATTCTAAAATTAAAAACAATTATACTAGTCAGGACTTGTTAATTATAAGCTTTAAAACTTGGAAACAGGCCTGGCACAGTGGCTCACTCCTGTAATCCTAGCTCCTTGGGAGGCTGAGATTTGAGAACTGCTTGAACCCAGAAGGGAAACGTTGCAGTGAGCTGAGATCACGCCACCGCGCTCCAGCCTGGTTGACAAGCGAGATTCTGTCTCAAAAACAAAACAAAACAAAAGACCATCTTGGAAACAGTACACATATTTTCAAATTTTATGTACCACAAATGATATATAGACAAATTAGCAACAGACTGGGTAATGCAACCCATCAGATCAAATCTAAATGAACAGCTGATTGTAAATGTGTGTCATTAGAGAGTACATAAAAAGTTCTTGCCTTCAACAGCCTCTACTATCACATCTGAATGTGAACCCTGAACTATCTTCTGGCGTTTTGAAGTTAGACCTGGCTACCATTACACTGATCCATACAGTCTCTGGTTTTCCCTGTCATTTTACCCTGCGCCTCCAGGAGCCTACCTATTACCCAAATAAGGGAAGCCAAACTCAAAAATCTTATCATGAATCAGAGGGTTGTGATCAGTATGAACTATATCTAAACATTTTTTCTAAAGGAAAGGAGTCTCTGGAATTAGCCTCTTTTTTGTTGAGGACCCAAAACCCACAATACATACACCCAAGATAAGGCCAAAGGGTAGGTGTTAAAATTCCCAGTATTGGCCGGGTGCGGTGGCTCACACCTGTAATCCCAGCACTTTGGGAGGCTGAGGCGGGTGGATCACAAGGTCAGGAGTTCAAGACCAGCCTGGCCAACATGGTGAAACCCCGTCTCTACTAAGAATACAAAAATTAGCCAGGCGTGGTGGTGCATACCTGTAATCCCAGCTACTTGGGAGGCTGAGGCAGAAGAATCGCTTGAACCCGGGAGGAGGAGGTTGCAGTGAGCCAAGACTGTGCCACTGCACGCCAGCCTGGGCAACAGAGTGAGACTCTGCCTCAAAAGAAAAAAAAAATTTCCTGGTATGATACTGTACATCGCTTCTATTTGTTTTTTGTTTGTTTGTTTTGAGACAGGGTCTCGCTCTGTCACCCAGGCTGGAGTGCAGTGGCATGATCTCAGCTCACTGCAATCTCTGCCTCCCAGGTTCACGTAATTCTCATGCCTTAGCCTCCCGAGTAGCTGGGACTACAGGTGCCCGCCATCACGCCCAGCTAACTTTTGTAGTTTTAGTAGAGATGGGGTTTCACCATGTTAACCAGGCTGGTCTCGAACTCCTGACATCAAGTGATGATCTGCCCGCCTTGGTGTCCCAAAGTGCCAGGATTACAGGTGTGAGCCACTGCTCCTGGACCACTTCTATTTGTATTTCACTGTTCTTCAGTTACAACAGAGACCAAACATACCAACACAATTAAGTAACCACAAATATACTGTATATGCTGCAAATGCACAGATTTGTGGCTATAACCCCCTCTTATTCCCTGGTGTCTGAGTCTTAGTTCAGCCCTATGTCTACAGGGTAGAGAGAACACTTAGTACAGTAATCAGAAGAAGTGAAAAAGGATTGGAAAAAAAGGGAGAATTGGGGAATCTACAGAGAAGAAAGAATATTTGCCTATAGGACTTTGTATTCATAACAAATGCTCTTGGAAGTTTCTTTTATAGTGATCTCTAAAACCAATTGCCCCACATAAGAAAAGCATCTCGAATATATATTAGTAATTTATGTGTCAAAAACTGCTAATTAATGATGTAAATTAAGCATACAAATAAAGAGCAAAGGCTTTGAAAATATTTTTTTAAACCTGGAAAATTATAATATCAGTAAAAATAAAATTAAGTGATGAGCATCTCCCAACTTGGGATATTTTTGTCCTCTATCAATCGGCAGCATCACAGCCAGCTGACAGAACGTAGAGAGGAGTGGGGAATTCTGAAGGCTATGAAGAATGTGATACCCTGACATATGATTTGGACTTTATAGAAATAGATAAGTTCATAACTCAGCTCAGGCTAATATAATATCGTATTGTTTCTGTTTTACTGTATCTCATAGCTACAACAACAGCCCAGGAAACAGGTGCATAATAATAAGGAAAAAGTGAAAGTTTATGGAGTGCAGTTACCCTTCTAAATAGAACATCAAGGCAGGTGGGAAGAACCCCTTCGCCGCTGGCCTTTGCAAGTAAACAGAGGGAAGTATATACAGAGCAGGTGTGTATTTGATAAAGACAATGGAATGCTAAAAACAATAGTCAGACAACAAATTAAGAAGGTATTTACTTACAAGGAGTTCCTCTGCTGGCTTCTTCCATAGTTACCCTGACATAGGGCTTACTAAAGTCAACTTCAATTTCATCAGAAAAAGGAGCTGGTTGCCGTAAGCCCTTAAGAAATGGAAAGTGAAGGAAATGAAAGTTCAACTCAATGGCACATACTGTAATACTAAAAAAAAAAAAAAAGCAAAAAAAAGATGAGAGAAAGGCGATTGATTTCCCTATTACAGATGGCTTCATTTAAGAGATTTCGTTATTCCCGCCTGTAATCCCAGCACTTTGGGAGGCCGAGGTGGGTGGATCACGAAGTCAGGAGATCGAGACAATCCTGGCTAATATGGTGAAACCCCGTCTCTACTAAAGATACAGAAAATTAGCCAGGTGTGGTGGGCACCTGTGATCTCAGCTACTCAGAAGGCTGAGGCAGGAGAATCGCTTGAACCTGGGAGGCAGAGGTTGCAGTGAGCCGAGACCATGCCATTGCACTCCAACCTAGGCGACAGGGCAAGATTCCATCTCAAAAAAAAAGACAGTTTTTGTTATTCCTAAATATTTTATTCTACTTGATGCTGTTGTGAATGGAATTGTTTTCTGAATTTTATTTTTGGATTGTTCCTTGATATTATGTAACAGTGCAATTGATTTGTATTTGTGTTTGTGTAATTGAAATTTTCGGTATATTGATCTTATGTCCTATGACTTTGCTAAAGTTAATTATCAGTTCTAGTATCAGTTGTTGTTTCATAGATTCCTTAGCATTTTCTACATATAATATCATGTCATCTGTGAAAAAAGATAGTTTTGCTTATTCTTTTCCAATCTGGATTTTTCTTTTTTTTTTTTTTTTTTTTTTTTTTTTTGAGAGGGTCCAGCTCTGTTGCCCAGGCTGGAGTGCACTGGCACCATTTCAGCTCACTGCAACCTCCAACTCCCCAAATCAAGTGATCCTGCCACCTCAGCTTCCCGAGTAGCTGGGAGCTGGGACTACAGGCATGCACTACTCAACACCCAGCTAATTTTTTATTCTTGTAGAGACAAGGTCTCACTACGTGCCTAGGCTGGTCTCAAACTCCTGGCCTCAAGCAATCATTCCACCTTGGCCTCCCAAAGTGCTGAGGTTATAGGCATGAGCCACCACACCCAGCTAATTTTTTGTATTTTTTTAAAATTCAATCTCCATAGAGACTGTCAAAAATTGTCAATGCTGACAATATTGCAAGTTGTCACAGAGGGGTATTGGGAAAAGTTTTCAAGGAGTAATAACTGCGCCTCAGATAAACCTCAGTGGTCTGTGCAAAAGCTATTTTATTACTGCTACTGTGCAAAGCTATTCTTTTTTAATTATTATTTTTTTAGAGATGGGGTTTTGCCATGTTGCCCAGGCTGGTCTCAAACTCCTGGACTCAAGTGATCCACCCAGCTCAACCTCCCAAACTGCTGGGATTACAGGTGTGAACCATTGTACCTGGCCTGGCAATTTTTTTGAAAGGGAGTTTCACTCTTATTGCCCAGGCTGGAGTGCAATGGTGCGATCTCGGCTCACCGCAACCTCTGCCTCCCGGGTTCAAGCAATTCTCCTGACTCAGCCTCCCAAGTAGCTGGGATTACAGGTGCACACCACCACACCCGGCTAATTTTAACTTTGTATTTTTAGTAGAGACGGGGTTTCTCCATGTTGGTCAGCCTGGTCTCGAACTCCCAACCTCAGGTGATCCGCCCGCCTCGGCCTCCCAAAGTGCTGGGATTATAGGCGTGAGCCACCACGCCTGGCCTCTGGCCTGGGATTTTTAACTATAGTTTGTTTCTTGTGATGTTTATGTCTGGCTTTGATATCTGGCCTCACAAAATAAGTTGTGAAGTGTTCTCTTTACCTTATTTCTGTGTAAGATTCATATTATTTATTCCTAAAATGTTTTTGTGGTTTTTGTAAAGACACTCTGTCTCCGAGGCTAGAGTGCAGCGGCACGATCATAGCTCTGCAGCCTCCAACTCTGGGGCTCAAGCAATTCTCTCACCTCAGCTGCCCTAATAGCTGGGACTACAGGCAGGCACCACCACACCCAGCCAGTTTTTTAACTTTGGGCCTGGACTTGCCTTTGTGAGAAGATTTTTAATGACTAATTCCTTTTTCTTCTTTTTTAACTTGATACAGGTCTATTAAGATTTTCTCCTTTGTCTTGGTTAGTCTTTGCAATTTATCTCTTTCTAGGAAATTGTCTATTTAAATTGTCAAAATTTTTGGCATGAAATTGTTCCCTATTTCTGTATGGCTGTAGTGATGTTCAGTTCTAAAAAGATCATGTCATGATTGGGCTGAATCCAGAGACTGGGAAGATACTGTTTTGTTTTCAGATAAGTGTAGATTTTTAAAATTGTTTTAACATTAAAACACTTTTTTTGTTTGTTTGTTTTGGCCGGGTGCAGTAGCTCATGCCTGTAATCCCAGCACTTTGGGAGGCCCAGCCTGGCAGATTGCTTGAGCCCAGGAGTTCAACACCAGCCTGGGCAACATGATGAAACCCCGTCTCTACAAAAAAATACAAACATTAGCTGGGCGTGGTGACATATGCCTGTAGTCCCAGTTACTTGGGAAGCTGAGGTGGGAGGACTGCTTGAGCCAGGGAGGCAGGGGTTATAGTGAGCTGAGATTGCCCCACTGCACTCCAGCCTGGGCAACAGAGCAAGACCCTGTCTCAAAAAAAAAAATCAGTTATATCAGTTTAGTTTAAGATATACTTAATGATATAAATGGAAACTTTTTTTTTTTTTTTTTTTTTTGAGGCAAAGTCTTGCTCTGTCGCCCAGGCTGGAGTGCAGTGTTGTGAGCTCGGCTCACTGCAACCTCTACCTCTCAGGTTCAAGCGATTCTCATGCCTCAGCCTCCCAACTAGCTGGGATTGCAGGCATGCACCACCACACCTGGCTAATTTTTGTATTTTTAGTAGAGACAGGGTTTCACCATGTCAGCCAGGCTGGTCTTGAACTCCCGGCCTCAAGTGATCCACCCGCTTCAGCCTCCTAAAGTGCTGGAATTACAGGCTTGAGCCACCATGCCCAGCCAAGACATTCATTTTTAGATGTGTGTGTGTTATTCTTCTTTGGAATACTTTTAAAAATAGAACCAAGGACCTAGATACTATTCAAAAACACAAGGAAATACTATTTCATGTCAACCAGGATGTCTATGAGCAAAAAGACAGGCAATAACAGTCTTGGTAAGGATGTGAAGAAGTTAGAACCATCATACCTTGCTACTGTGAATATAAAAGAATGTGCAGCTTTGGAAAACAGTTCTTCAAAACGTTAAACATAGAATTACCATATGACCCAGAAATTATACTACTAGGTATATACCCAAGATCATTGAAAACATGTATTAAGAAAAACACAACAATGTCGGGCACAGTAACTCACGCCTGGAATCCCAGCACCTTGGGAGGCCGAGGCGGGTAGACCACCTTAGGTCGGGAGTTTGAGACCAGCCTGGCCAGCGTGGTAAAACCCCATCTCTACTAAAAACACAAAAATTAGCCAGGTGGGGTGGTGCATGCCTGCAATCCCGGGTACTTGGGAGGCTGAGGCAGAAGAATCACTTGAACCCAGGAGGTGGAGGTTGCAGTGAGCTGAGATTGTGCCACCGTGCTCGTCTGGGAGATAGATAAAGACTCTGCCTCAAAAAAACAAAACAAAACAAAAACAAAAACAAAAAACTTATACACAAAAAATGTTTACACTTGCATTACTCGTAATAGCCAAAAAGTAGAAACAACCCAAATGTCCATCAATGAATGGATAAACAAATGGTATGTCCATACAATGGAATATTATTTACCTATAAAAAGGAATAAAGTACTGATACATGCTACCACTTGGATGGATCTTGAAAACATTATGCCAAACAAAGGAAGTCGGACACAAAAGGCCACATATTGTATGATTTCATTTACATTAGATGTTCAGACTAGGCAAAGCTGTAGAGACAGAAAGCAGATTAGTGGTTGCCAGGAGGTAGCTGGAGGGGCAATAGGGAGTGACTGCTAATGAATACGGGGGGGTTTCTTTTTGTGGTGATGAAATGTTCTGGAATTAGATAGTTGTGATAGTTGTACAACAGTATGACTAGACTATAAACTACTGACTTATATTCTTTAAAACGGTTAAAATAATGAATTTTATGTTATGTGAATTTTACCCAAATTTTAAAAGATATATTGGCCAGGTGTGGTGGCTCACACCTGTAATCCCAGCACTTTGGGAGGCTGAGGTGGGCAGATCACGAGGTCAGGAGTTCGAGACCATCCTGACCAACATGATGAAACCCCGTCACTACTAAAAATACAAAAATTAGCCAGGCGCAGTGGTGGGCGCCTGTAATCCCAGCTACTCAGGAGGCTGAGGCAGGAGAATTGCTTGAACCCAGGACACAGAGGTTGCAGTGAGCTGAGATCATGCCACTGCACTCCAGCCTGGGCAACAGAGCGACTCCATCTCAAAAAAAAAAATAAGATATTTTAAGTATCTTATCTTTCACAACTGTTTCTTCAATCTTTCCCACATACTGTGTATATTCCCAGGTAGAAGACAAATACAGCTGTCCTTCCTGGCTGGGGTTTATGCTGAATCCGTTTCTCCTAAGTATAGGGAGTGAAACCTAACGTTGTGCAGCTATAACAAAGCAGCAAAATCTTTTTTTTCTAGAGTTGTTTCCAGCTAGAAAAGGTAGTATTTTTTAAAACACTGTGTTATTCTCAAAGAACAGTGTCTCTAGAAGCTGAGGTTTATAAAAGTAGGACTAAATATTTCTATGTTCTCCTAAAACACATCTCCTTCATTTTAACCTCAAGGGAACCCCACAGTATTGCTTTCAAGTCTTAAGACTATCTGGTAGTGACGTATCAGTGAAAGAACATGGGGTTAGGACTTGGAAAATTTAGATCTAAATCCCAACTCTATCATTTAATAGCTGTGAAATCACAGCAAGTTTCTAAAGCTTTCATTTCATTTTCTACAAAATAGAAAACAACAATACCTGCCCTACAAGTTTACTATGAGGACTAAACAAAGTAGCATCCGCAAAGTAATTAGCATAATGTTTCACAAAAGTAGGCACTCAACAAATCTGTCGTTAGCTCGTTTCCTCTTGTATTCTATAGAACACAGATTTCAGCATGCTAACAAAATTAACCTCTATTAATCTAAGAGGTTAGCTTCTAAAATGCTATATAAACTTTCCAAATGTATGCAGCTAAAAGTTATAATGGCAATCAACAGTCCCCAAATTATGAATTGTCTCTGAATGCAATATTGCTTCCATAACAACTTTTTCCAGACTATATTCACACACATTATTTCACTATTCCTCAAAATTTCAGTGAAAATGAGAGATTCTGGCATCTATACTAACAGGAAAATGGACATAATTCAAATAATATAGACTAGAACTTGATATTGTCTTCCCAGCACACTTTTTACTTTCTAAGGATTCTTTTTTTTGCTTTTTTTTTGTGAGACAGAGTCTCACTCTGTCGCCCAGGCTCGAGCGCAGCGGCACGATCTCGGCTGTAATCCCTGTGCGGGGATTACAGGCATGAGCCACCGCATCCAGCTCTAAGGATTCTTAAATATTTTTCAGCAAAAAGTTTCTGAATGCCACAGAAAAAGATTTATTTCCCTTTCACCCAAACATTCTGTATTAATGATAACAGGTCCTCCTGAGATCCCAATTGTTTCTATTTTTTTTTATTTTTTAAGAGACAGGGTCTCACTCTGTTGCCCAGGCTGGAATGCAGTGGTGCGATCCATACCTCACTGTAACCTTGAACTCCTGGGCTCAAGAGATCCTCCTGCCTCAGCTTCCTGAGCAGCTAGGACCACAGGAGCACACCCCCATACCCAGTTAATTTTTCAATTTTTTTGTAGGGACAATGTCTCTCTATAATGCATTGCCCAGGCTGGTCTCAAATTCCTGGCCTCAAAGGATCCTTCCACCTCCCAAGGTGCGTGGATTTTAGGCATAAGCCACTGTGCTTGGCCCAATTATTTCAATAATGCCACAGGAAATGCTACAGAGTCAAGAGGAATACCATGTGGTATGAGAAAGAAGGGACAGAGAACAGAGGTGAAAGATTCCACCCCCTGGGGATCTGTTTTTTTGTTTTGTTTTGTTTTGAGACAGAGTCTTGCTCTGTCACCAGGCTGGAGTACAATGGCGCGATCTCGGCTCACTGCAACCTCAGCCTCCTGAGTAGCTGGGACTACAGGCACCCACCACTGCACCCAGCTAATTTTTGTATTTTTAGTAGAGACAAGGTTTCGTCATGTTGGCCAGGCTGGTCTCGAACTCCTGACCTCAGGTGATCTGCCCAACTCAGCCTCCCAAAGTGCTGGGATTACAGGCGTAAGCCGCTGTGCCTGGCCTGCAAGTCCCCATTAAAAAAGAAAAAAAAAAAGTTAATGAGCTCTAGGCTATAGAATTCTACTCTATGCTCACATCTCATAAAAGGAAGGTCTTGTTTATCTTTACACCTTTACCACCTACTGCCATACTAGTGCATTGCAAATATGCAATAAAGGCCAGGTGCAGTGGCTCACGCCTGTAATCCCAGCACTTTGGGAGGCCGAGGCGGGCAGATCACGAGGTCAAGAGATCGAGACCATCCTGGCTAACGTGGTGAAACCCCGTCTCTACTAAAAAATAGAAAAAATTAGCCAGGCGTGGTGGCGGGCGCCTGTAGTCCCAGCTAATCGGGAGGCTGAGGCAGGAGAATGGCGTGAACCTGGGAGGCGGAGCTTGCAGTGAGCCGAGATCACGCCACTGCACTCCAGCCTGGGCAACAGAGCACGACTCCATCTCAAAAAAAATAAATAAATAAAAATTCAATAAAATCTTGCTTACTCAACCCAAATGTCAACTGGAGAATGAATAACTAAAAAGTAGCAAGTGATATATGATGGAATGTTATTTGCCAATAAAAAAAATGAATTACTGGCCAGATGTGGTGGCTCACACCTGTAATCCCAGCACTTTGGGAGGCTGAGGTGGGTGGATCACCTGAGGTCAGAAGTTTGAAACCAGCCTGAGCAACATGGTAAAACCCCATCTCTACTAAAAATACAAAAATTAGCCAGGCGTGGTGGTGGCGCATTCCCGTAGTCCCAGTTACTCAGGAGGCTAAGGCAGGAGAATCACTTGAACCTGGGAAGCCAAGATCACACCACTGCATTCCAGCCTGGGCAACAGAGTGAGACTCTGTCTCAAAAAAAAAAATTGCCGGGTGCAGTGGCTCACACCTGTAATCCCAGCACTTTGGGAGGCTGAGGCGGGCGGATCACGAGGTCAGGAGATCAAGACCATCCTGGCTAACATGGTGAAACCCCGTCTCTACTAAAAATAAAAATAAAAATAAATCAGCCAGATGTGGTGGCACGCACCTGTAGTCCCAGCTACTCAGGAGGGCGAGACAGGAGAATCGCTTGAACCCAGGAGGCGGAGGTTGCAGTGAGCCGAGATTGCACCACTGCACTCTAGCTTGGGCGACAGAGTGAGACTCAGTCTCAAAAAAAGAAAAAAATTTAAGTACTTCTACATGTTGCAATATGAATGAATCTTCAAAACATGCTCAGTGAAAGAAGCCAGCCCCGAAAGACCACATACTGTATGATGTCATTTGTATGTAATGTCCAGAACAGGCAAATCCACAGAATCAGAAAGCAGATTAGTGGCTTCCAGAAGCTGGAGAGACTGGGGGGAAATGGGGAGTGACTGCTAATGAGTACAGGCCTTCATTCTGGGGTGATAAAAATATCCCAGGCCAGGCATGGTGGCTCACGCCTGTAATCCCACACTTTGGCAGGCTGAGGCAGGAGAATCGCTTGATCCAGGAGACTGAGACCAGCCTGGGTAACATAGTGAGACCCCATCCCTACAAAAACAAATTTAAAAATCAGCCAGGCGTGGTGACGTGCACCTATATTCCCAGCTACTTGGGAGGCTGAGGTGGGAGGACTGTTTGAGCCCAGAAAGTTGAGGCTGCAGTGAACTATGATCACACCACTGCACTCCAGCCTGGGTAACAGACCAAGACCCTGTCTCAAAAAAAAAGAGAAAAATTCTAAAATTGGTCATGGTGATGGTTGCACAATTCTGTGAATAAACTAAAAACCACTGAATTGTATACTGTAAATGATATGTCAATTATAACTCAAGAAAGCTGTTAAAAAAAGAAAAACGTCTTGCTTGCTTTTGTTACAGCATTCAAAGGAGATTCAGAGCTAGAAAGTACAGGTGTACAGTGAGATGGCAGAAAGCTTACTAGCAGACACTCGTCCTCACTAAGGCTGGTCCAGGCTGTTGGGTGGATCTCTGCCCATTCGCCTATGCCAAATAGCCTGTGTGTTTCAGGGAGGAATGTGGAATAGGTAGCAAGTCACTGAACTGATTTCACATGAATATATGAAGCAAACTAATTTAAAGCATTAAGACTCCCCAGAAGAATTAAAAAAAAAAAAAAAAAAAAAAGACTCCCCAGAGTCTAAAGACCAAGAAATTTAAGTTTTCTCAGAGCTCATTCCACCGAAAAGACTGGCTTCCTTTGCTCTATTCCTATCTACAGTGATTGGCTGATTAGCTGACAGTATCACCTATTTGGTTATAACTTGTTCCTACTCCAAGTGATGTTGCTGAATTGGTACACACCACCATTTCTTTAATCTGAATTCTCTAAGAAATATTCAGAAACTAACAATGCCCTGTTTTGTTGATTGCTGAGTCACTTTCTGAGCTTAATTGCTGTAGTATGCAGAATAATACCACCCTGCAGATGGCCACACCCATTCCCTGGAGCCTGTGACTGTTTTACCATACATGGCAAAAGAGACTCTGCAGGCCAGGCACAGTGGCTCACGCCTGGTAATCCTAGCACTCTGGGAGGCCGAGGTAGGAAGACTGCTTGAGCTCAGGAGTTCAAGACCAGCCTGGGCAACATAGCAAGACCCTTACTCTAAAAATAAAAATAAAAATAGTAAGCCAGGCATGGTGGTGGGCACCTGCAATCCCAGCCACTTGGGAGGCTGAGGCAGGGAAATCACCTGAACCCAAGAGGCAGAGGTTGCAGTGAACCGGGATCGCGCCACTGCACTCCAGCCTGGGTGACAAAGCGAGACTCTGTCTCAAAAATACAAATAAAAATAAATAAAAATAAAAATAGTAAAGAGGCTTTGCAGATATGATTAAATAAAGGAAGATTATTCTGGCTTATCTGGGTATACCGAACGTAATCACAAGAGTCCTTGTAAGTGAAAAGGGGAAGTAGGAGATTCAGAATCAGAGCAGGAGATATGGCAGAAGCAATCATCAGAGTGATGTGAGCACTGGCTGGTGCCAAGCGCTAAGCAATGTGGGAACCCTCTAGAAGATGGAAAAGGCAAGAAGATGGACTTTCCCCTGGACCCTCCAGCTCTGCCAACACCCTGATTTTAGCCCTCTGAGACCCATTTCAGATTTCTGATATCCACAACTGTAAGATAATTCATTTGTATATTTGTATTATGGTAATTTGTTACAAATGCAACAGGAAACAAATATATACACTTGCCCTTATGATCAATATCAGCCCTGCAGGCACTTGTCTATTTGTAGGGTATTATTTGCTTTTATTGCTCAAGATAGAGCATTCATTTGGAATAACTATTAATTGTTTCAGAATAGATTTTTCCCTTTGGGCTGGGAAGCTCTAGAACTAAGCAGCGGAAACTGAGTTTGATCAATGCCTAATGGTCAATATAGGTAAAGAAACACACAATTCTGTCACTGGGACTTTGAAACACAGATTTCATAATAATATTAACAACAGTAGCTTCAATTGTGTGTAAGTGTTCTCTGACGTGTTTTTATTATGGAAGGTTTTAGGGAGGGTAGCAAGCTGAGACGAGACAGGCAGTGTGGAATGCGGTCTTTCATCTAAGGTTTGGCAATAATTAGGAAATACAAAGATAATTTTCCAGAGATAAAGGAGCATAAGGTAGGCATAAACGGAAAAAGGTTCTCATCTAAGATACAACTAGTAATAGAATGGAGGAATGATAGAGGGGAAAAAAAACAGTAGAAAAGACGCACTAGACACCACGAGATGATACGAAGATCAAGTCACTGCCTAGAGCCCCAATTTTTCTATTTCATTAGTTTTATTTATTTGTTTATTTACTTTTTATTTTTATTTTTATTTTTGAGATAGGGTCTGTCTCTGTTGCCCAGGCTGGAATAAAATGGCACAATCTTGGCTCACTGCATCCTCTGCCTCCCGAGTTCAGCAGTTCTCCTGCCTCAGCCTCCCGAGTAGCTGAGATTACAGGCATGCGCCACCAAGCCCGGCTAACTTTGTATTTTTAGTAGAGACGGGGTTTCTCCATGTTGGCCAGGCTGGTCTCGAACTCCTGACCTCAGGTGATCCGCCCATCTCAGCCTCCCAAAATGCTGGGATTACTGTATGAGTCACCGCACCTGGCCATATTTCAATAGTTTCAGCCTAATATACATGCAACTTCCATATTTTCCTAACATTTCTTTTTCTAAATCCAATGTAAAGCTTCTACGACCGAGCTGTGAGTCATAATCTAGTAAAAAGGCAGAAGATTTCCAGTGACTGTGAAAATACACTTATTATTCCTTCTTTTCATTATTTCAGAAGATGTGTAACACTGGTATCATCAATGTCATATCGGTTTCTACCCTCCCCCTGCCAGGTTAATCTCCACTTACCACTGCACAGCGCTGCACTTTGGAAGGAACCCCATCTTCCTCTGTTGCCCCGTTGGGTCCGGGCGCCTCTTTTCTCCTCTTTCTTGCATTGACCTTGGCTGAACACTGTGCATCCATCTTCTTTTAACTGGCCATAGAAAGTGAAAACAAAAATTTTCTCATTGGAGTGGGAAAAAGTTTGAAACCAGTATTTCGGAGATGTTGACATGGATACACTCAGCAAAATACCAATTCTATAGCTGTACTTCACCAAGATGAGCCAATGGCATCTGGCAAAAACAAAGAAGCTTCACAAAACACAGGCTCTAGTAGAAATACTGAAATGCCTCTCTGTGGAACAACGGCCACAGTGAAGTGCCTGAAGTTGGAAGTAATTCCCCCTCACAGTGCAGCCTACATACTAACTGCTAATTTTAAATCCTGATTGCATGCAAAAGATTGGAATAATGTGGCTGAGAAAGATAGTTACAGACTCTCACACTACCCTCCGTATCATTGATGTGACAGGTATAAGGCAGTGTGAAAGTATGACTGGTGCAGGTAGAGCAAAGAGCCTTTTGTAAAGGGATGGCTCTCACCAAGTCCTGGATTAACAAAATACGGATTTCTTAACTCTAATTTTTCTTTTTAAGACAGGGTCCCACTCTGTTGTCCAGGCTGGGGTGCGGTGGTATGATCTTGGCTCACTGCAGCTTCAACCTCATTAGCTCAAGCGATCCTCTTGCCTCAGCCTCCCAAGTAGTTGGGACTATAGGCACATGTCACACCTAGTTATTTTTTTAAGAGACAGGCCTTGCTATGTTGCCCAGGCTAGTCTTGAATTCCTGGCCTCAAGTGATCCTCCCATCTCAAACTCCCAAAGCCTTGGGATTACAGGCATGAAACACAGCACTGAGTTAATTTCTTAACTCTAAATGCTCTATAGATTTCAGTGACCACTTCCCCAGGGTTACTTGTATGAAAATTGTGGAGTAGCATAGTGGCTTTTATTTACTTTTTTATTATTTTTATTTTTTTCAGGGTCTTGCTAGGTTGTCCAGGCTGGAGTGCAGTGGCTACTCACAGCCATAATCATAGCACACTGTAGCCTCAAACTCCTGAGCTTAAGCAATCCTTCCACCTGAGAATAGCTAGGACCAGCATAACGCATTTTTTAAATGTCCTTCTCCTTCTTTCCTTTTTTTTTTTTTGATAAAGAGTCTCACTCTGTCACCCTGGATGGAGTGCAGTGGCACGATCTCGGCTCACTACAACCTCCGCCTCCCAGGTTCAAGCGATTCTCCTGCCTCAGCCTCCTGAGTAGGTGGGACTACAGGTACCCACCACCACGCCCGGCTAATTTTTTGTATTTTTAGTAGAGACAGGGTTTCACCATGTTGGCCAGGCTGGTCTCGAACACCTGACCTGTGATCCACCCGCGTCCGCCTCCAAAAGTGCTGAAATTACAGGCGTGAGCCATGGCGCCCAGCCAATTTTTGTATTTTTAGTAAAGACAGGGTTTTGTCATGGCCAGGCTGGTCTTGAACTCCTGACCTCAGATGACCCACCCGCCTCGGCCTTCCAAAGCGCGGGGACGACAGGCGTGAGCCACCACACGCGGCCCTTCCCCTTCTTTTCTCAGTACTCATTTCCCTTTCCTCTTTCAGGGTCTTAACACCTCAAGCTTGTTCACAGTTTCCAGCTATTAAAACCCCCTCAGGGATTCTCCTTCCCCCAAAGGAAAACTTACTTATTATTGTCTCATTTAGCAGAGAGTTTCTAGCAACTAGCTATTACAGCAAAGTTCTCAATATTCTATATTTCATGTTTATGTCACAGAACACTTGGGGTGTCACTTCGCTAGCCAGAAACCTCTGTGGCCAGTGGCACCTTTGCCTGAGTTTTGCTCAGGCCCGCTGGGCTCGTTCCGTCCACCCAGCCTGGTAGGCTATGCTCAGCTTGTGTTACCAGCACAGATTCCACACATGCCAAGGGCAAGCCAGGCACAGAGTGGCAAGGGGTGCACAGGCGAGCGAGCACAGGGTCCGGCCACTGCGCACAGCCAGGCACGCCAGCTGCCAGGGGGTGAGGAGCTCGAGGCGTCAGCTCCCTAGAGAGGCTGCAGCTGAACCAGGCGTACTACAAGCAGCTTCCACTGCAGGCACTGGGGAACATGGTGGTGCCCAAAAGCTTGGAGATGCCAGGAACCCAGAGCTCCAAAGAGGGTGTCACAGCCCTGGCTCAAGGAGCTCCTAGGTCTGGGCTTCCCAAAGGGCTACAGCTCTTCTCTCGCTCTCTCTCCTCTCTTCGCCCTCTCTCTTGCTCACAGCGTGGCAAGCAGTGGGGGAGGGGAGGACGTGTTTCAGCTCTGTGTTACAGCTCTTTTAGTCCCGCCATTTGGTGGATCCCGAGTTCTTGTCCCACGTCCAGGAAGAATGAGGTATATGGGCAACTGGAGGATGAGCAAGGTGAAGAGGTGCTTTATTGAGCAACACAACAGCTCTCAGGAGACCCCAAGTGGGTAGCTCCCTTCTGCAGCAGGTCGTCCCAGCATCTGCGCAGCCCTCAGCAGAGAGGAGACCCAGAGTGGATAGCTGCTATCCGCAGGCAGGTCATCCTGATGTCTCTGCAGCCCTCAGCGGAGAGGAGACCCAGAGTGGGAAGCTCCTATCTGCAGGCAGGTCATCCTGATGTCTCTGCAGCCCTCAGTGGAGAGGAGACCCAGAGTGGGAAGCTCCTATCTGCAGGCAGGTCATACCGTCAAGTATGGCTAAGTCCAGGGTTTCTACAGGCTTCAGCGGGGAGGAAGTGCATGCTGATTGGTCCATGGACAGCCACAGGCAGCCCGGAAAAAGCATCATAAGTTCTCATTCCAGTCCACAGAACTGGCAGCCTGGGCCCCAGGCTTTAGGCCATCCCTGGCTTGAAGGTGGGGCTTCACCAGGGACCCGCCCATTTCCGCCTAGGAGCCTGTCTGCCTCCTGCTGCCATCAACCTGCTGTCCACGGCACCCAGGCTATTCATGCCAAGGGGCGCCTGCAGGCCTGCATGGAGCTGCCCTCAGCTCCGCCTTGGCCTCCCCTCCTGTGCTCCTGGACACCCAAAATCTGGAGGGGGCCAAGGCAGAAGGGGGTTGGCATGTCAGCACTGCCCCTAGCACATGCACACCCAGCCAGGTCATGACAGTGCCCAGGCTTGGCCTCAACTTTGCTCCAGAATCAGAGCAGGCACCAGGAGCAAGGAGAGGCCAGGCAGTGGGAGCCGGCGTTTCAAGCCTGCAGGGGCAGGGGAGGTTCCTGGGCCCCCAAAAGCACAGGGAAGCCCGGGTATGTAGCCACGGCTGCTCCCGCCCCGCCAACTTGGAAGCGGGCAGGGCTTCCACCTACTCCCAGCTCCCAGTGGCTCCATGGAGCGTGCAGCACAGACCATGCCTCCCCGACTGCAGCCGGCATCATGGCAGCAGCCCATCCAGACAGGCCACCGCTGCCATCATTTAGATGTTGGCTTTTCAGCCCCCTGCAGGGATAGTTGCGTTTTTCTTGAGTAACACAATTTGTACAAATAAATTACTTTCTCGATACTGATGAAATTTTAGGAATCAGCCAGAAATTGGGGGTAGGGGAACCTCTATGATCAACTGTCATCTCTGCACAAGATACGATTCAGAGAAAAATCTTCAGAACAGGTGGAAAACCAACGCCAGACAGAATGAGGACAGTCTGCTCTGCCCTACTGCCTCTCGTAAGCCTGACTAAGATGTTCATCTAAACAACTGCAATTGTGCCTTACTTTCTTTCCTCCGGCTAAATTCCAAATGGCAATACGACAAGATCTACAAGAAACTGGCCTAATTCTTAGACGCTGAAGGTGACACCCCATGAGTCATGGCCAACATGAAAAAATGTCAGAGTCCAAAGTGAAAGATGAGCACCACCTAGAAACTTCCTTTCATCACAAATGCAAATTAAAATGGAAGAAGGGTTCTATACATTTAACTCTAAGTGCTTCCAGTGATGATGATCAGAGCTTGTCTTCACTATTGTTATTAATGATTCCTTCGTAATATTCAGAGGTCAGTACTCTCATCTCAATGGTCTGAGTGAACTACTCAAAATGCCTAATCCATCCAATTAATGACGGTTTTCTAATTTGCACAGTACTCTTCTGTAAGTATCTGCTCAATTCTTCTAAGTGTAGAGAGACAAAATCCACTATGAGAAATATAATCAGCAATTTGGCATCTGGCAAGTCAATAATATCAGGCAGTCAAAAATATAAGTACTTACTGTTTACAAAGTACTGTATCATAATTTTTAAGTACAAACTGAACCTGGAGGACATTATGCTAAGTGAAATAAGCCAGACAAGAAAGACAAATACCACAAACGAGCTCACTTATTTGTGGAATCTAAAAGAGTGGAACTCACAGACGTACAGAATAGAATGGTGGTTATGAGAGACGGACAGAAGAGGGTGGAGAGTGAAAAGGGAGATGAGTACAAAAATTCAGTTTTGAAAGGAGAAATAGGCCAGGCACGGTGGCTCACGCCTGTAATCCCAGCACGTCGGGAGGCTGAGGTGGGTGGATCACGAGGTCAAGAGATCGAGACCATCCTGGCCAACGTGGTGAAACCCCATCTCTACTAAAAGTACAAAAAATTAGGTGGGTGTGGTGGCGCTTATCTGTAATCCCAGCTACTCGGGAGGCTGAGGCAGGAGGATCGCTGGAACCCAGGAGACAGAGGTTGCAGTGAGCTGAGATCGCACCACTGCACTCCAGCCTGGCAACAGAGCAAGACTCCGTCTCAACAACAACAACAACAAAAAAAGAATGGAGAAATAAGCTTTAGTGATCTATTGCACAGAATGGTGACTATAATAAATAATAATACAGCCGGGCACGGTGGCTCACACCTGTAATCCCAGCACTTTGGGAGGCCGAGGCAGGCGGATCACAAGGTCAGGAGATTGAGACCATCCTGACTAACACAGTGAAACCCTGTCTCTACTAAAAATACAAAAAATTAGCCAGGTGTGGTGGCGGGCACCTGTAGTACCAGCTGCTGGGGAGGCTGAGGCAGGAGAATGGTGTGAACCCGGGAGGCAGAGCTGGCAGTGAGCTGAGATCGTGCCACTGCACTCCAGTCTGGGCGACAGAGTGAGACTCTGTCTCCAAAAAAAAAAAAACCAAAACGAAATAAATAATAATGCATTTTATATTTCAAAATTGCTAAAAGTAGATTTTAAATGTTTTCACCACAAAAAAATAAGTATACAAGGCAAGGAATTTATTAGCTGGATTTAATCATTCCACAATGTAAACATGTATCGAAGTATCACATTGTATCCCATAAATATAAACAATTATTATCTATCAATTTAAAAAATTAAAGGACAGGCGCAATGGCTCACGCCTGCAATCCCAGCACTTTGGGAGGCTGAGGTGGGCAGCTTACCTCAGGTCAGGAGTTTGAGACCAGCCTGTGCAACATGGTGAAACTCCATCTCTACAAAAATACAAAAATTAGCCAGACTTGGTGGTGCATTCCTGTAATCCCAGCTACTCAGGAGACTGAGGCGGGAGGATCACTTGAATCCGGGAGGCAGAGGTTGCAGTCAGCCGAGATCGCACCACTGCACTCCAGCCTGGGCAACAGAGCAAGACTCCATCTCAAAAAATGAAATTCTCTAATATCCCAGGACCTACAGTCCTTCAGTAAAATGACAGTTGAAATACATTTCTCAAAAAATAGTATTATAGGCTGGGCGCGGTGGCTCACGCTTGTAATCCCAGCACTTTGGGAGGCCGAGGTGGGCGGATCACGAGGTCAGGCCCTCTCTACTAAAAAACAAAAAAAAAAAAATTACCGGCTGGTGGCGGGCCTGTATCCCACTACCAGAGAGGCTGAGGCAGGAGAAGGCAATGAAAAAAAAAAATTAAGTACAAACTATTTTCTCAAGGAGGCTTCAATTAAGGCATGGAAAACACACACAGAGCTCCACCTCAAAAATGCTCAAAAATGTTTATGATATTGGTATCCAAGAAGATGTTAAAAAAATGTTTATGATATAAAAATGCTCTTCAGGATTCTAATACCATGGGGTGAAAGTTTGCTGAGGAATAGGGTATTTGCAGTTACAAAAAAATTGACCAGATATAGTGGCACATGCCTGTAGTCCCAGCTACTCGGGAGGCTGAGGTGGGAGGACTACTTGAGAACAGGAAGTCAAGGCTGCACTGAGCCATGATCGCGCCACTGCACTCTAGCCTGGACAACAAAGTGAGATCCTTTCTCAAAAAAAAAAAAAAAAAAAAGGCCACGTGCAGTGGTTCATGCCTGTAATCCTGGCACTTTGAGAGGCCAAGGCAGGCGAATCACCTGAGGTCTGGAGTTCAAGACCAGCCTGGCCAACATGGTGAAAATATAAAAATTAGCCAGGTGTGGTGGCGGGCACCTGTAATCCCAGCTACTCGGGAGGCTGAGGCAGGAGAATCGCATAAACCCAGGAGGCGGAGGTTGCAGTGAGCCGAGATCACGCCATTGCACTCCAGCCTGGGTGACAAGAGACTCCGTTTCAAAAAAAAAAAAAAAGTATTTTTCTTTACCTGCTTACACTGTTATGTATTTATACTATTCCTTATCTGCTTACATACAGTTCTTCTATTTTCTAAAGATGACTTTTGGGTTTTACATTATATTCTACACTATTCTTTAAACTGAAGTCTTTGGATCCTTTGGATTTAAAATAAACATACCCACTGCTTTTTGGGTTTTAGTATAAGACACTTCTTTATCTCATTCACTTCTCAGGAGACAGAAAACATCTGGGTCACAGATATTCCATAATGATAACCCTAAAAGAATTTAGAAATTATGAATAGATTACTCCTCATGACTTTCCTCTAGAACTACTGCTGTTTAAACTTTACTCTGAGCTGGGTGCAGTGGCTCATGCCTGTAATCCCAGCACTTTGGGAGGCCAAGGTGGGTGGATCACATGAGGTCAGGAGTTCGAAACCAGCCTGGCCAACATGGTGAAACCCCAACTCTACTAAAAATACAAAAATTAGCTGGGCGTGGTGGTATGCACCTGTAATCCCAGCTACTTGGGAGGCTAAGGCAGGAGGATCACTTGATCCCTGGAGGTGGAGGTTGCAGTGAGCCTAAATCACACGCCACTGCATTCCAGCCTGGGCGACAGAGCGACACTTTGTCTCAAAATAAAAATAACAATAATAAACTTTTACTCTGTAGGTCTCACAAGTTTTTTTCATTTTTCACCGGCCTTCTTACGCCATCCCAATGTTCTCTCACATCTACTAACTTATAACTGCAGCACCAAAGCATACAGAATAATAACTGATGTTTAAAATCATGGAAAAAGTTACCCCCAGTCTCCCTCCTGTTCCAATAGATGCTTGCCCGGACACATCACCTTTGCTACTGAGAAAGTATAGAGAAAAGATATGTGGGAGGATGAGGGTGTACTCAAGACAGTAAATACATCCTAACATCACGTTGGCTTCTTAATTTGTTACACTGAAACTTAGGTGTACCTAAAGCCACACCACCACGACAACTTTGATAACTGCCCAGTAACCATTTTGAATACCTCCAACAATGAGGAACAATATTTCTTGGACTCTCAGTTGATGATAAGTGCGCCTCTGTCATCAACCAATACCATTCCAGTAAGGTACAGTGATGGCTCTGGAAAAGGAGATGGCTTTAAATATCTACATTCAAAGGGGAAAAAAAATACACGCACACACACAGGCTGCCTTAATATCCCTGTTTGTCCAGCGGGCAATGGGACTGGGAAATGATCGCGCCTCCTCAGAGCCAATACAGTAGGAGGCGAACATGGGGCAGTGCATTACCTGATGCCCTGCAGACTGACCCTTAGGAATGAGACAGAAAGAAAAGTATTTGGAGATAGAATAGAGAACCTTCCTCAAGAGCCCTACTAGGATGGGCCAACACTTCCTGTTTGTTTAGTGGTTCATCCTCCAGAACACTTTCTTTGTCAAAAAGGCTATAACAGCCCGGTACAGTGGCTCATGCCTATAATCCCAGCACTTTGGGAGACCAAGGCGGATGGATTGCTTGAGCCAAGGAGTTCAAGACCAGCCTGGCCAACATGGCGAAACCCCATCTCTACTAAAAAGACAAAAAAGCCAGGAGTGGTGGCGCATGCTTGTAGTCCCAGCTACTTGGGAGGCTGTGGTGGGAGAATCGCTTGAACCCAGGATGCAGAGGTTGCAGTGAGCCAACATCATGCCACTGTATTCCAGCCTGGGTGGACAGAGCAAGACCTCATCTCAAAAAAAAAAAAAGCTAGGCCAGGTGTGGTGGCTCACACTTGTAATCCCAACACTTTGAGCGGCCAAGGTGGATCACCTGAGGTCAGGAGTTCGAGACCAGCCTGGCTAACATGGTGAAGCCTGGTCTCTACTAAAACTACAAAAATTAGCATGGTGGCAAGTGCCTGTAATCCCAGCTACTCAGGAGGCTGAGGCAGGAGAATTGTTTGAACCCAGGAGGCGGAGGTTGCAGTGAGCCATGATCGTACCATTGCACTCCAACCTGAGTGACAAGAGTGAAACTTTATCTCAAAAAAAAAAAAGGGCTGGCAACCAGAATACAGCATTTGTAAGGCCTGATCTTTCCAACACTGCTGCCTATTCACTCCCTAGATAAGTCACCTTACCTTAATCACTGAAATTTGAGCACAGATTCTAAATATGGACATAAAAACCCAACCCCCAACACGCTGCCTGCTAAGTACATTAGTGTCTCCAACGTGCCCTCAAAATACAGAATGCAGTATCTGTGCCTGTGATTTTTACTCCGACTCACAAAGATCTGGCTCAGGTTCTGCTGACTCACCTACCAGTATACACTGCTTGCCTTGTTCCTCCACGTTCCAATAGATGCCTGCTGGGGCACATCAACTTTGCTAGACAAGTGCAAGATGTGTTTGTGGAGAGTGGGGTGGCACTGAGGAGACACTAAGGATACATCGATTCGTATTTTTCCAATGCGAATGTCCTGAAGGAGACAGAATCTAGGTGCTGGCATGTCTCTGCTTCAGTCTGAAAGATGAAAGGCTCCTACAAGTAGTTTTAGGGACTCCAATCCTTTCTTTTTTTTTTTCGAGACATAGTTTCACTCTTGTTGCCCAGGCTGGAGTGCAGTGGCATGATCTCAGCTCACCGCAACCTCTGCCTCCCAGGTTCAAGCAATTCTCCTGCCTCAGCCTCCCGAGTAGCTGGGACTACAGGCGTGCACCACCATGCCTGGCTAATTTTGTATTTTTAGTAGAGACGGGGTTTCTCCATGTTGAGGCTGGTCTTGAACTCCTGACCTCAGGTGATCCACCCGCCTCGGCCTCCCAAAGTGCTGGGATTACAGGCGTGAGCCACCACGTCCGGCCTATCCAATCCTTCCTATTCAACTTCTTATGGCAAACAGACCTACCAAGCAAGAGAGGGATGGACTTTGCTTCCTGAACTACGTAACAATCTAAATATAGCAGAGTCCTCTCTTATCCACAGGGGAAATGTTTGAAGATGCCAGCGGATGCCTGAACCCCTAGAGAGTATGAACCCCGATGTGGACAGTTGTCCCTTGGAATCTGCAGGGCATTGGTTCCAGGATCTCCTGCAGATGCCAAAATCCACAGATGCTCAGAAGTCCCTTATACATATAAAACAGTGTCGAATTTGCATATAATCTATACCCCCATATACTTTCAATCTTCTCTAGATTACTTACAACACCTAATACAAGGTAAATACTATGTAACCAGTTATTATACAATATAGGTTTTTTATTTGTATTATTTTTTATTGTTGTATTGGTATTTTTATTTTTATTTTTTTTTCTGAGTATTTTCTTTTTTTTTTTTTTGAGACGGAGTCTTTCTCTGTCCCTCAGGCTGGAGTGCACTGGCGCGATCTCGGCTCACTGCAAGCTCCGCCTCCCGGGTTAATGCCATGCTCCTGCCTCAGCCTCCCGAGTAGCTGGGATTACAGGGGCCCGCCACCACGCCCGGCTAATTTTTTGTATTTTTAGTAGAGACGGGGTTTCACCGTGTTAGCCAGGATGGTCTCGATCTCCTGACCTCGTGATCCGCCCGCCTCGGCCTCCCAAAGTGCTGGGATTACAGGCTTGAGCCACCGCGCCCGGCCTTTTCTGAGTATTTTCGATCCAAGTTTGGCTGAATCTGCGGATGTGGAGCCTGTGGCCACGGAGGGCTGACTCTGCTTTGTTTTCTCCCTATATGCACAGAGCTATGAGAAAGTTTTATTTATAAATTAAGCACAGTAAGAGATCAACAGCAATAACTAATAATAAAACAATTATAACGATATACTGTAATAAATGTTATGTGAATGTGGCTGTTCTCTCTCGCTCTCAAAATATCTTACTACATCATACTCAACTACTTTCTGGCTGTGGCTGACTGTGGGTAACTGAAACCACGGAAAGTAAAACTGCGACTGAGGGTGAGCTCTCTTAGTAGCAAGTTGCAATTACATATGCTATTCCACATTTCAAAAATCGAACTCGAACTTGACCGATTACAAGGAACTATTTGCAAAAAGATGAGGCATAATTTTTCCTTTGCATTCTATTCCTGCCTTCCCCATCTCTAGGCCTACATTATCTTCCCCACTCAAACCCAATGCCCAGTATTTTTCTAGCAGCATACCAATGCCCAGTTCCAAAGCTGAGTGCACAAGCAGACTTTACATTTGGGATGTTTATCTGCATCTACCGTGGTGGTGCTTAATAAGCTGGTGCTCTAAGAGGCAAGCTCTGGAAACTCAAGGGTTAAAGAGCATCTAATATTCCTGGCATTCATTAATCATATCATCTTGCTGTACGCTCAGGTCTTTCCGGAGATAACAGTGTAAGGACATTGCCCCCTATGTAAAGGCCCTTGAAGCTTGAGGGAGTATATGGCTAAGCAAAAGCAGGGAAAAGAGCTGGACTCACGAACCAGAAAATCGAGATGGGGGTCAGCAAACCACAGCTAGCTGGCCAAAGATGGCCCACTACCTGTTTTGGTAAGTAAAATTCGATCGGAACACAGCCATGTTCACTCACTGATGTATTTATTGTCCATGGCTGCTTTTGTGCCACAACAGCAGAGCTGAATAGTCACAGATACTGTGTGACCTGCAAACCCTAAACTATTTACAATCTGGCCCGTTACTGAAAAAGTTTGCTATCTCTCATCCTAGATGAAATCAGGACCAGCTTTATTAATAATTTGGTGGCAAATTCTACCTAAATTTACCCAATCTAAAGTGAAAAACAGTGTTAGAAATAGAATTATTTCGAGTGCAGTGGTGCAGTCATGGCTCACTGCAGCCTCGAACTGCTGGGCTTAAGTGATCCTCCTGCCTTACCCTCCCAAGTAGCTAGGACTACAGGCACATGCCACCACACCCAGCTAATTTTTTGTAGAGATGGGGGTCTCACTTTGTTGCCCAGGTTGGTCTCAAACTCCTGGCCTCAAGCAATCCTCCCACCTCAGCCTCCCAAAATGCTGGGATTACAGGTATGAACTATCACACCAGGCTGAGAACTTATAAATGTAAAACTGAGTTTCAAAACATGAGCTTCTCTGACAGATTAGTTCTAAACTAAAGCTCAATGTTACTTGTCATGAGCCCTATGAACTGTCACATTTAAGACCTTAGCTTTGAACTGGATCTCTTCCCTCTAATTTCGTCAGAGAAACCCTTATTCAACAAACACTGAGCGGCACTTACTCTGTACCAGACCCTGGGTTAGCCACGGGCACACATAATAAAGCTTATACTTCTTCGGCCTGGGTTAGCCACGGGCACACATAATAAAGCTTATACTTCTTCGGCCTGGGTTAGCCACGGGCACACATAATAAAGATTATATTTCTTTGGCCTGGACACATTGTAGGATATTTCAGGAAAGAAAAAACCATGAGGGACACATGTAATAGTTCTTACAGTTGAACAATTTTACTCTGCCACTATTCTACCAGAATATTTGGTGAGTAAACTCCTGTGTTTAGAATGTGATCTTCCTAGAGTGCGTTATGGAACTCATATCTCTAAGGCAGGGTCTATGATAGAATTCAGGAAGTCTGTGAATTTGGATGAAAAAGACTGTATCTTTATTTTCACTTCAGTTATGAACATAAGCTACAGCAGTAATAGCAGACTTATTAGACAAATGGATGTTACCAGTAGAAATCATGGATATTTTCATATCATATCATACTTGTTATATTTTGATAACTATATATCAATATAATTCAATATAACTGGTTTTCTTTATAGTTCTATATATTTTATTTTTGCATATAAAAACATATTCCAAAAAGGAACTCTAAAAGCTTTCACCACACTGCCAAAGGAGTCCATAACACAAAAAAGATTAAGATTCCTATTCTGGCCAGGCGCAGTGGCTCACGCTTGTAATCCCAGCACTTTGGGAGGCCGAGGCGGGTGGATCACGAGGTCAGGAGTTCGAGACCAGGTGAAACCCCGTCTCTACTAAAAATACAAAAAAATTAGCCGGGCGTGGTGGCGGGCACCTGTAGTCCCAGCTACTCGGAGAGGCTGAGGCAGGAGAATGGCGTGAACCCGGGAGGCGGAGCTTGCAGTGAGCTGAGATTGCGCCACTGCACTCCAGCCTGGGCAACAGAGCGAGACTGTCTCAAAAAAAAAAAAAAAAAAAAAAAGATTCCTATTCTACGGTCAAAAAATAAAGAAACTTAATCACATTTAGGGTAATTCTCTGTATATAAAAAAACTACCTGTTTTTTATTAAGGGTCATATGCTCATTTTCTATAGAGCAGGGACCACGTCATTATTTTTGGCAGCCTTCACTTCAAAACTGGTTTGCAAGTAGTTGTGAATGTGATATAACAGCCTAGCAGATTCATGGGTTCCCCTGGCTCACTGGCAGTCATCCTAGTCCAAACATAGAAAGCCTCAAACTAACATAACTTTCAACTTGTGGTACAAGAGAATTCCCAAAAGGAAGCGAGAGGCCAGGCACAGTGGCTCACGCCTGTGATCCCAACACTTTGGGAGGCCGAGGCGGGTGGATCACTTGGGTCTGGAGTTTGAGACCAGCTTGGCCAACATGATGAAACCTCATCTCTACTAAAATACAAAAATTAGCCGGGCGTGGTGGCGGGCGCCTGTACTCCCAGCTGAGGCAGGAGATCGCTTGAACCCAGGAGGCAGAGTTGGCAGTGAGCTAAGATTGCACCACTGCATTCTAGCCTGAGCAACAAGGCAAGACTTGATCTCAAAAAATAAATAAAGAAAAAGAAAGAAAGGAGGGAAAAGACACACACAGAAAGCCTGCTATTAATATATATCTATTAACCTGGTTTACGAATGGTAAATACATGTAATTCAATTATTTACATTAATGAATAAGGTAGGTAACAAACCTAAAAGAATGCCAAATACGGCCGGGCGCGGTGGCTCACGCTTGTAATCCTAGCACTTTGGGAGGCCGAGGCGGGCGGATCACGAGGTCAGGAGATTGAGACCACGGTGAAACCCCGTCTCTACTAAAAATACAAAAAAATTAGCCGGGCGTGGTGGCGGGCACCTGTAGTCCCAGCTACTCGGAGAGGCTGAAGCAGGAGAATGGTGTGAACCCGGGAGGCGGAGCTTGCAGTGAGCCGAGATCGCGCCACTGCACTCCAGCCTGGGCGACAGAGCGAGACTCCGTCTCAAAAAAAAAAAAAAAAAAAAAAAAAAGAATGCCAAATATGAGGCTCATTTCTTTTTATCTTCTGAGGTGGCGCTTCAGCACATGCTGCAAACATGAAGAGGTACATTCCTTGAATTTACTGGCTAAGTTGTAGAAAGGAATTAGGATTTAAATTCTGCCACAAATAATCCACAAAGCAATTAACAAAACAAATCACAGATGAAACACGTGTCTAAGTACTCATTTGACAGGAATACTGTGAAAAGTTTAGGACTAAAAACAGAAGGGTTGACGCTTAGGAAAGGGGTTCAAGGACTTAGGGAAAAGGAGATGCCAGAAGCTGCCAGCAGATAAGCAGGAGGGTTGACAAGGCCTAAAGTGCTGATCCCTCACTCTCCCAAGTCACCCCTTTTTCTAATATGCTCGATGTGTAATGTCAAAGATGTACAAGCAGCCAGCCACAATCCTGAGCAAAAAACGGACTCTCTCAGTCCCGTGATAATTGGCAAGTACCCTGACTTTAGGGTTTCTCTAACTGGAAAAAAAATCCAAGAAGAAAATGACTTTTACAAAAATGTATTCTTTCCAATCTATTTCAAGGTAACACAAACTTTGATGTAAGGGAGACCTACTTCTGCTTGATGCCGAAAGGGAAATTTCTATTAGTAGAAGAGTCAGAAGGTCTGCTTCAAATCAGTTATGTAAACACTTAGAAAAGCGTGATGCTTGAGTAAGAACTCCACTATTATTAGCAGATACTTTGCCATTATCCATCATTCATAACAATGCAAAATTACGCTTGCTTTTTATCTGAGCGTTTCAAAAACTAATTCTCATCAGCACTTATAACATCTCTAGGAGAGGTTATTCAGATCCCTAGGGAAATACTGTTTAACTTAAAGGCTAGACAGCTCTGAATTATAAATGGAGTCAGGTGGTTTACAAACTCTATGAAATTATATATAAAATTTGGTAAGTTCACATATATTTCAGATTATTAAAAGGCTGTTTAATCATAAGAAAGTTACCTCTGTTCATGGTTAGAAAATCTAAAACGAGAAAGCAATAATGCTTTCCATACATAGTCACAGGGCGAGTCAATGTTAACATCAGAGAAAGTCACCAGGGACTGCTAAATCCAGGGCTCTATCTAACTAGACCATTCTTCTTAAGGGATCACATATCCAAAAAGCAGGTCCCCAAGGAAAATAAAACCCCACTGCTTATGGGAGGAGAATCATAGACTGAGGGGAAATGAAGCTCATTCTTTATCAACCGGGCCATCATGCTAGTTTTCAAAGGGAATTTGCAAAGCAAATCTTTTGTCCTACAAAAAGATTCATTTCATTCAGCAAAGAAAAAAGATCCTAGAGGGAGTGCTGATGAGTCCCAAGCCTCTTCCACAGTCTGTTACCTTGAAGCATGGATACTGTTCCAGAAGAAACCCTCGGGTAGTTCCTTTTAGCGACATAGAATGTAAGTCAAGTAAACATCTAATGTGCTAGAAAAAGGTGTAACTAGCCAATTTATTTAGCCAAGAAAAGGCTATCCCCCGCCATTCTCAACTCATTCCCATTCAAGAACCTATCTGAACTCTATTCCCCTATTATGGAGTGCAGGAGGCAGGAGTGGTTATCAGATTAATACAGTGTCCGATAAATTAAATGACCTCATACTTCTATTATAAAAAGCACTGGTGGCACAATCAGTAGCACCTTCTAAAAAAAGCTGTAAGGCCGGGCGCGGTGGTCACGCCTGTAATCCCAGCACTTTGGGAGGCTGAGGCTAGTAGATCACCTAAGGTCGGAAGTTTGAGACCAGCCTGGCCAACATGGTGAAACCCTGTCTCTACCAAAAATACAAAAATTAGCCGGGCGTGGTGGCGCATGCCTGTAGTCCCAGCTATTCAGGAGGCTGAGGTAGGAGAATCGCTTTGAACCAGGAGGCGGAGGTTGCAGTGAGCTGGGATCATGCCAGCGCACTCCAGCCTGGGTAACAGAGTGAGACTCTGTCTCAAAAATAAATAAATAAATAAATAGGGCTGTAAGAGAGAAGGAAGTGGTAACATTCACTTTAATTTCATCTACATCACTCACAGCCCTAAAGAAAGGGAATGTGTAGGAAATAAAGTCAGCAGCTAAAGCTTCATTTACATTACTCATAGTGTGGTATCATTCCTAGTATGCCAGGCTTGGCCTCCAGTGTACAAATCATTGAATTAGAGAGCTAAGTACATTGAAGTCTCTCCCATGTGGCATTCCAATCACCATTATTGACATTGCGAGTGTCATCATTTTGTCCACCTTTCTTTCTCATCATGGTCATAGTTTACTGCTATTACTGCACCAAATCCCATTCTCAATATCTTTTTTTTTTTTTTGAGACGGAGTCTCGCTCTGTCGCCAAGGCTGGAGTGCAGTGGCGCGACCTCAGCTCACTGCAAGCTCCGCCTCCCGGGTTCACGCCATTCTCCTGCCTCAGCCTCCTGAGTAGCTGGGACTACAGGCGCCCGCCACCACGCCCGGCTCATTTTTTGTATTTTTAGTAGAGACGAGGTTTCACGGTGTTAGCCAGGATGGTCTCGGCCTCCCAAAGTGCTGGGATTACAGGCGTGAGCCACCGCGCCTGGCCTCAGTATCTTTTTAGTAGCAATTATCTGTACTTGCCAAATCACTAAATATCAAGATAAATAGGCTCTGGAGGTCATATCTTCCTTCCTACTTCCATTTTATTGTTGGTAGATTATTTTCTGTCCCTATCTTGAGTTTCCTTCCCAACCCTTGTTCCTATGCTCAAAGCTTCCCGTTCCTCATTAGCAGTTTCTGATACCATAAACCCCTAAATCCTCACTGCCTCTACAAATATCACTGTCCTTTTTTTTTTTTTTTTTTGAGACAGGGTCTCCCTCTGTCACCCAGGCTGGAGTGCAGTGGTGCAATCTAGGCTCACTGCAACCACTGCCTCCTGGGTTCAAGCAATCCTCCTACCTCAGCCTCCCCAGTAGCAGGGATTCCAGGAATGCGCCACCACACCCGCCCAGTGTCCCTATTTCAATATAATTTCTGGTTCTCCCAACTGAGATGCCGAGTTTCAGCTCTCATAGCTAGTCACCTCAATTACATTCAGGAAGCCTCCTCCAGTTAGGCCAGGCTAATACAGCCTGTTCCCAATTGCATCTTTGTACTTCCAAACAATTCCCTATTCATAGAATCATTACATTTTAGAACCAAAAGAAAACTCAGAAATCATCTGGTCCAATGTTTTTCAAACTTTTAAAGTACATTTTGCTTCTTACACTTTGAGATGTACAAAATCTATTTTACATCATAATCTCATACGCACATAACTCAAACAAATCACATGAAACAATACTTACCCTTACTATGTAAACACACTGAAAGTTTCTATTCTATTCCACTTTTTAAAAGAAAAGTACAGGTTCAGGCCAGGCGCGGTGGCTCACACCTGTAATCCCAGCACTTTGGGAGGCCTAGGCGGGTGGATCACCTGAGGTCAGCAGTTCAAGACCAGCCTGGCCAACATGGAGAAACCCCGTCTCTACTAAAAATACAACAATTAGCCGGGCATGGTGATGGATGCCTGTAATCCCAGCTACTAGGGAGGCTGAGACAGGAGAATCGCTTGAACCAGGGAGGTGGAGGTTGCGGTGAGCTGAGATCGTGCCACTGCGCTCCAGCCTGGGCAACAAGAGCGAAACTGTCTCAAAAAAATAAAAAGAAAAAAAGTACAGGTTCCATC